>NC_056736.1:605093065-605393065 GCF_019279795.1 Protopterus annectens
AATTCAGATTTTTCCGTACTTGGACGACTGTCTAATTCAATCAAATTCTCAGGAACAACTGCTGAAGGATCTAGAATTTCTAAAGACTCTTCTCTCTTCCATGGGTTACACACACAGTGTGGAAAAATCAAAAATGGTACCATCCTAAGAGATTACATTTTTGGGCGCGAGTCTGAACACAGCTGCCCAGATGATATAGCTCACCCAGGAGAAGCAGACAACTCTTTCATTTTACTTCAAGGATTTGGCAAGCCTGTCCCAGCTCCCTGCAAGGAAGTACCTGCAAGCTCTGGGATACATGACCTCTTGCATTCTCATTATTCCATATTCAAAACTGCATATAAGGAAATTGCAGTGGTACTTCAAGAGCACTTGGTGTCAACACGGGTCTACTTCTAATGACCGAAACGCCGATTCGCCGACAGTGAAATCACCGACACGAAACGACCGACAACGCAGTTGACCGACACGCTCGAATCCCGACAGATGGAAGACCGACAAGGGGAATGTGTAAGCGCGACCTGGTAAGTATGCGATGGTGAGGGATTTAGGAGTAGGGAGCGGACAGGTAAGTGTGCAATACTCAGGGATGTAGGGTTAGGGTGTGTGATAGGTGAGTGTGCGGTAGTGTCGGAGCTTGGGGTTCGGGGTGTGTAAGTGAGTTAGGGTTAGGGTGCAGGTAGGGAGAGTGTGCGGTAGTGTCGGAGCTTGGGGTTCGGGTGTGTAAGTGAGTTAGGGTTAGGGTGCAGGTAGGAGAGTGCGGTAGTGTCGGAGCTTGGGGTTTGGGGTGTGTAAGTGAGTTAGGGTTAGGGTGCAGGTAGGGAGAGTGTGCGGTAGTGTCGGACCTTAGGGTTAGGGTTTGGGTTAGGGCTAGTGGATATGTGTTGTAGTGTACTGTGTTGTTTACGTGTAGTGTGTCGGTGTTATGGTGTTCGGTGTTTCGCGTTGTCGGGTTTGTGTGTTGTCGGTTTTCTGGCGTCTGTGATTTCTGTGTCGGCGAATCGGCGTTTCGGTCATTAGAAGTAGACCCGTCAACACACACAGGACCTGGATGTGATAATTCCTCTGCTTCCCTGTCTGCGGACAGAGTTTCTTTGGTGGGCAACAGCCTGTCTACAAAACAAAGGCATGCCTTTTTGCCCACCCCCGGCCACTCAAGTTCTTACCACAGACGCATCGGACTATGCCCGGGGAGCTCACCTGGATGCCAGATGCATACAGGGAATTTGGAATGCCTAGCAGATGCACCTGTACATAAATTTAAAGGAGTTGATGGCAGTCCAGCAGGCCTTACTAGCTTTCAAGCATCTTCTTTCTGTAGGGACCCTTCTTGTCAGGACAGATAACACCACAGTCATGTGGTACAGCAACAATCAAGGAGGGACTCATTCTTACCTCCTTTGCAGACAGAGCATGAGTCTTTGTTCCTTGGCAGCATCCCTGGGCCTGCATCTCCTAACTCAGCATCTTCCAGGAAGGCTCAGTGTTTTGGCAGACCAGTTGAGCAGACATATCCTTGATCCTCACGAGTGGCAGCTGAACAGAGCAGTTTTTCACAGTGCCTTTCAATGTTGGGACACTCCACAAGTGGATCTCTTCTCCTCTCCAGACAACCATCTTCTACCTCTTTTTTGCACCAGACAGCATCACAGCAGAGCCTGGAGAGTGGATGCCTTGTCCTTCCCTCAGACGCTGCCATCAGTTTATGGCTTCCCTCCTCTTCTTCCCAGAGTATTATTGAAGATCAGGGACGAACGACCATGGACTATTCTCATAGCTCCGGACTGGCCCAGGCAGCATTGGTATCCACTGCTTAGCAATCTCTCCTAATTTCCTCCTTGGCATCTTCCTCTGAGGCCAGATCTTTTGGTTCAGGAAGGGGTGAACGTTCTACATCCGCATTTTCAGTCTCACCATTTGGCAGCTTGGCTCATTGTGCGACTCCATCCTATTCTTCTTCCCTGTCCCAACAGGTGGTTGACGTGCTGGAGGAGGCCTGGAGGCTTAGCACTAGGAAGTCTTATGCTGGTAAATGGGAAAGATTCTCTCTTTGGACGCAGGCTAGAGCTTACCCTTCCTCTGATCCTTGAATACCTGGCTGATTTGCTTCAGGGTGGTCTTTCATTTTTCTCTTTCAAGAGCCATGCTTCAGCCATTTCTGCTCATTGTTCTTTTGAACAACCCATTTTCTCTCATCCTCTTATGAAAATGTTTCTCGGAGGTGCTTGCAACTTAAAACCTTCCAGAAGGGTGCCTACTCCAGCCTGGGATTTTAATTTTGTTCTAGAGAAACTCACTCTTCCTCCCTTAGAAGCCAGCTGCCACTGCAGATTTAAATTTTCTCTTGTGGAAAACTGCCTTCCTCATGGCTTTAACTTCAGCAAGGAGGGTTTCGGAGCTGCAGGCTTTGGCTGTGGAGCCTTTTCTTATTTTCCATGCAGATAGGGTCTCTCTGAGAACCAACCCTTCCTTTATGCCTAAGGTGGTTTCTAGCCTGACTCTTAATCAGTCCATACACCATCCTACCTTTTTTCCTAATCCTCAAAATAGAGGTGAGAGGATCCTACATTCTGTTGATGTGCATAGAAAGCTCAGGTTTTACCTGGACAGGGCTAAAGACTTTTGGAAATCCTCAGCTATTGGTCAGCTTTGCCCTTGTAGCCCAGGGCAGGGCTATTTCTAAGCAAACCATTTTTAAATGGCTTGCTCATTGTATTACTTTGTTATTCCTTTCATGGCAAGGTTTCCTCCTCAAGGGGTTAGGACCCACTCAACTCGAGCAGCTTCCACTTCTGCAGCCTTTTTAAGGGGAGTCCCTACTAAAGAAATTTTGGAAGCTGCCACATGGTCTTCTGTTCACAGTTTCACAAAGCATTATAATTTGCTTTTGTTTTCGAAAGCCAGGGCTGGGTTTGCCACTGCTGTTCTGCAGGGCATCGTCTCCAGTCCTTGATTCTGTTGGTTCCTCCTCCCTTTTCTCTGGGCTTTGGTAATCAACCCATTGGTTAGGACTGCAACAGTGAAATGCGATGAACATAGTACAGTTGTGTACACTTAGCATAAATGTAGGTGTTAGTGTATTCACTGTTGCAGTCCTGCTTTCCCTCCCACCTTCCCCCTTTTTTCTCTTTTCCTAAGGTACAGGCTACATTTAATTTAAGCCTTGTTTTCTGGAGGCTTTTGACTGTTATGGCAAGAAAGACTGAGGAAGTGACGTCTGCTGCCTCCTTTTGTATCAGGCACCCTGACGTCCTTTACAACTGACAACAGACGACATCATATTTACTTACCTTTGATATTCTGGCCGATCAAGGGCTACCGGGAGCCGGATAACCTGTTGGTTAGGACTGCAACAGTGAATACACTCGAACATCTACATTTATGGTAAGTGTACACAACTGTACTTTCCGGATTAGAGCCCTTCCTTTCTCTGTCACTTTTTCCTGTCTGTCTAGCTTTTATGGGCCTAATGGCAACAAACTCAGTCTGAGGTAATGGGGGTTGACTAAGGAATTATGGGTAGAGGGAGGAGCTTGAGATTTGCATCTGAAATCTCAAGTATGCGGCTGAGTTGGATCAGAGTATTGGATCCAAACCTGTGAGCGGAGGAAGAATGAAGATGGATAACACAGATGCCTAGTTATGGTGATTACATAACTTTTAATTTTCCATAGCAGAGTAAGTCCTCCAGGGGGTTTTGGTGCACATTTTCAAGGGCATTGCATGGAAAGTGTCCATTG
Source organism: Protopterus annectens (assembly GCF_019279795.1). Lineage (NCBI taxonomy): Eukaryota > Metazoa > Chordata > Ceratodontiformes > Protopteridae > Protopterus > Protopterus annectens. The sequence continues at coordinate 605,096,806 of NC_056736.1, forward strand.
GAGAGGCAAACCCTCTTACCCTAATTCAACTACTCCTTTACCATTCTTTTGCTACTTTTCACATTGTACTGCTTGTACTTCATCTGCTCGTTTCCCTCATGATGATTTCCTCCAATGTTTTAAGTTTGTATTTTTTCCTTTGATTGTTTTTTTTCCTACAAATATAGTGCTTTTAGTTTTTCCTTTCTAATGTGTTACTGTGATTTGATTTTAATTTATTAACAAAATTAATTTGAATTTGTACTTCAAAATTGTTTGCAATATTTTTGTTCTTCTTGACGTACTTTATTTTGTATGTGTTACATGTCCACTCTGAAAATGAGTAGCTGCCCAGGAGGCTTAAGCTGGTCAACAGAATGAAAATGAGTAAAACCAGGGTGTGTTTATATAAAGCACTGTTTTTGAAGGTTTATCCTATTAATGTGTTGGTGGTCATACATTGTGTTAGACAACTTTTTTTCCCCACATAGAAACTAGGATAATTGGAGCACTGGATAACAAAGCTATTCCAGAGGATTGGCATTCAGTCCTAACCATAGTCCTGTATGTTTTATTTCTTAGGCATTTGAAACTATTCTTGCTACTCAGCAAGAGCCTTTAGGGAGAAATAGTCCTAGAGGTAGCTTTAATTTCATTTTCAGTTATACAACTTTTCATATTTTTAACAAAATTATTTATCTGTCTGTATGAAGTAAAAGACACGCAGCTAAAAATACATAATAAACTCATATTCTGTCGCAGTACCAGAATGGTGTCCTGACTACAAGTATAAACCCTACCATGGTAGCATGCTGATTTCTTACCGTTATAGAGTGAAACCTGATACTCGTCTGCAGGAGTTTACAATAGGAATCTGGCAGGATCATGTGTTAAACCTGCTTTGAGACCTGATCTGCCACCTCAATAGACAATTTTCTTTTTTAAAGCAGCTATACCTTGCCCTTGTTTAAAAAATCTGAACTTTACTACAGGAGTTTAGGTACATGTTCGTTGCTAAACTTGGGTATTTCACACTGGTGAAGTGCCAAGTGGATAAAGAGATGCAGTGGCCAGTCAAAACAGACATCCTGCAAGGGGTCCTGAGGAAGTAAAGCAAACCACACAGGAAACTCTGCAGAAGATATTAGCTGTATGAGTAATCCATGAGTCACTGAGCCTCACTGGTAATGCTGGTGCAAGAAAAAAGCGTAGGGGACGGCACCAGAATGTCCTTCAAGAATGCAACTGCAGTCCTTAAATATGGGTTGTCCTGCCTCAGGCAGCCCTCGGTCGGCCGGATTCCAAAGTCTGGGTCCGGCATCGGCTGATGTCGCCTCCTCCCCGACGTCAGAGCGGCTGGGGTATAAGAGCATCAGCCGATGCCATCTTCCTCCGTCTTTCTTGCCGCGCGGTGCCTGAAGCAGAAGCAGTTCGCAAGTGCCGGTCGGTCAGCTCCTGTGTTTTACGTATCCGAAGTCATCAAAAAGCTAAGTACCCCATTGGGGAACCTTTTCTTGCCTCAGCCGATGTCAGAAAAAACTGAAAAAGTTAATAATTGATGTGAGAGTGTTCAATCTCGCCATTTGATGTCCTTCATGGATGCATCTGCAGTCATAACAAATGGGTTGTCCTGTCGTCAGGCAGCCCTTCGGTCGGCCGGATTCCAAAGTCTGGGTCCGGCTTCGGCTGATGTCGCACTCCACCCGACGTCATCTCTGCTGGTCTTCGGGTATAAAGGCATCAGCCGACGCCATTTTCCTCAGTCTTTCTTGCCGCGTGGCGCCCGAAGCAGAAGCTGTTCGCAAGTGCCGGTCGGTCAGATCCAGAGATTACTACTACCGAATACTACTTCGAAGACTTCTAAAAGCTAAGTACCCCGTTGGGGACTCTTTCTTGCCTCAGCCGATGTCAGAAAAAGTCAATAACTGTTTAACTTGTGGGAAACAAATACCTCATAAATATTTCCACTCTTACTGTTTGCCTTGCTTAGGCCCAGACCACGACGTAGCAGCCTGTTCGGCCTGTGCTTCCTTCAACCGACGAATGCTTAGGCGTCGGTCGGAGTTTGCTGAACAGTTTTTCGGCTCAGATTTTGCGTACATTATGCCGTCGGATCCTCCGACTACCCAAATTGTTAAAAAACGCAAAGAAAAAGACCGACACTCGCGGTCCGCGGTTTCGGCCGAAACCACGGTTAAGCAAGCCGCGAGTGTCTCGGTTTCGGCCGAAACCGAGAAAACTGGTCAATCTTCAGCCGAATCCATGACTACTACTGAGGCTCCTGCTACCTTACCTGAATCAGCCTCAGAAATTTTGAATACAACTGTGGTTCCTAGTGATTTATCAGACACCATCCCTTTGGATGTCTCTACCCCAGCACGTGGTGCTGCTAGGCCTCCTGCAGCCATGTCTATTAAGGCCTTTGCCAGGGCTAAAGCAACCAAATCTGCTAAATCAGTGCCTGTTAAACCCCCCTCACACAGGCCCACTTCTAGTTCACAAATGCTTACTCTGGCAGAAGATTTAATATCCCTAATTAGGGGATCCCAATCTCACCCAGACAGGGCCTCTCAGCCCCCAGAAAAGAGACCTAGAGCAGAGCCCCCCGAGCCTGTGTCCTCTGATGATTCTGCGGATGACTCAGACATTACAGACCAGCCAGAGGCTCCTTTTTCCAATTATGAAGATTCCGATGCTGAAGAATCCATTCCAGCTGCCTCTCCACCAGAGGAATTCTCCTTTGGGGAAACCTTACATGCCATGAGAGAACAATTCCAATGGCAGGGACAAGATTTCTCAGATTCAAGAAAAAGGCTTAGGACTTTTCTGCACTTGCCACAATACAGGCCCTTAGCTATACCTCCTGTTCTGCCTGTTGTGGACGATGCATTTAATGATGTCTGCACTGCACCAGATTCTTTACCTCCAGCCCCTGCCAAACCAGATAGATTTTACAGAGTGCCAGACACTCATCACCACCTATACAAGGCCCCACTTGCAGACCCCAAAACTATATCCCAGGGGCCTAAGGCAGTAGCCTCGACCACAGCAAAAAACCCTATTCCCTCTGGAAGGGAATCCAGGTCCTTAGAGAGATGGGGAAAAAAGTCTACACCTCTGCTACACTCTCAGCTAGAGCTTTAAACTGTCAGTTTCACATGATCCAATACCAAGAGTTTATGCTTGATCAGTTAATTAAAAAGCTGTCCTCTGATGAATCTTTAGATAAGAAATATGTATTAGAAATGGTGAATAACATCCAACAGGTTAGTAACCATTCCTTAAAATGTGGCTATGATGCACTGGAGGCTTCATTTAGATCAGCCATGACTGGCACAGTGATAAGAAGGCATGCATGGTTGAAAGAACAGGTCTTACGGATCATGTTAAAGCAAAGCTATTAGATGCTCCTATGGATAAGGCCAGTCTATTTGGGAACCTGCCCAGCAGGTAATGAAGAAAATGGAAGAAAAGGCAAAATCTGTACAAACAGTTAAAGATTTCTTACAGGTTCAGCCCCCAAGGTTTAGCAGGAACTGGCCTGCCAAAAATTGGTCCTTTCCTGACTCCACAAGATCCCAAAGGGGCAGGAATAGACGCTCTAGGGGCAGAAATCAATCCAGAGGAGGTGCCGACAGAGGACGACAGTGGCAAGGCAATAACCGAGGCACAGACACAACCACTGCCACTGCAACAGGACAATCACAGTGACTTGGCTCTGACTCCGCCTACCAGGGAGCAAATAGCAGCACCATTAGGCGGAAAGTTAGCCTTATTCTTAAAAATTGGCACTATATCACAAAAGACAAGTGGATTTTGCAAACCATAGACCAAGGCTACCGGTTCCACTTCCACACCTTACCAGTAAAAAGAGGAATGCCAAACCTGCCTCCAAATCAAAAAATAGAAGCTCTGCAGCAGATAGCGGAATTAACAAAGATGAGAGCTGTGGAAAGAGTACCAATAACAGAACAGGGCAAAGGATTCTACTCCAGACTCTTCCTAGTGCCAAGAAAAGAGAAAAACTGGAGACCTATTCTCGACCTGTCCATCTTAAACACATACATTATTGTCCCAAAATTCAAATTGCTGACCCTCCAGAAACTTCTTCCCATGCTGGGCAAGGAGTGTTGGCTGGTAACTCTAGATCTCAAGGAGGCATACCTGCACGTCCCCATTCGACCAAATTGCAGAAGATACCTCAGATTTCTTGCAGGATCAGAGCATTATCAATTCTCAGCATTGCCCTTTGGCTTATCTACTGCGCCCAGAGTATTCACAAAATGCCTGGCATCAGTAATCGCTCACTGCAGAGTACAGGGAATCCAAATTTATCCATACCTGGACGACTGCCTGTTACAAGCGGACAACAAAAGCAAGCTGACAACATATTTACAAAGGGTCATTTACTTGCTACAAGCCCTGGGATACACAGTCAGTTTACAAAAGTCAAGGCTGATACCATCCCAAACAAGAACTTTCTTGGGCGCGGAATTGGACACAGTAAAACAAATGGCATTCCTAACTGCAGAAAAACAAAAAGAGCTCCCTCTCTACTTCCTGGCATTAACAAAGCAGAACAAACTAACAGCAAGAAAAGTTCTGCAGGCCTTGGGCTCCATGGCATCATGCATAATCTTGGTCCCACATGCCAGACTGCATATGAGAAAGTTACAGTGGTACCTAAAGAATTTATGGTCTCAACACAGGCACAGCTTAGAAACAGAAATACCACTAATCCCATGCCTAAAACAGGAGTTCCTATGGTGGGCTCAAGCATGCCAGTCAAACCCAGGCTTACCCTTCCACAACTTTCGAGCAAGCCAAACCATCACAACGGACGCCTCAGACCTAGGATGGGGGCACATGCTGGACAAATGCGTACAAGGACTGTGGACTCAGGACCAGCTGCACCTGCACATAAACCAAAAATAAATGCTGGCAGTAAAACTGGCAATCCAAAACTTCAGACCATTCCTCAAAGAAGGCCATTTGATGATAAGGACAGACAACACCACAGTCATGTGGTACATCAACAAACAGGGAGGCACTCATTCATACCCCCTATGCAGAATGACTTTGGACCTTTGGAATCTGGCTCTCAGCTACAACATCCAGTTACAGGCAATATTTGTACTGGGAAAAGAGAACACCCTAGCAGACATTTTAAGCAGAACCACCTCGGATGCTCACGAATGGATGCTACACCCGGACATCTTCAAGGCCATCACAAAGAAATGGGGAATGCCACAAATAGATCTATTCGCTTCCCCACTCAATCACCAGCTCAAAAAATTCTGCACAAGGACATTCCACCCACTTGCATGGAAGGTGGACTTCCTATCCTTCAGCTGGAAAGGCCTGACAGCATATGCATTTCCACCTCTTCCCTTGATGCACAAGGTACTACTGAAAATCAAAGAGGAACGTCCAAGGATAATTCTGATAGCTCCGAACTGGCCAAGACAACACTGGTACCCATTGCTGAGGAGCATGTCTCGGGAGAAAATGTGGTCAATACCCCTGATGCCTCTGATGTTAACTCAGAACAACTACAACATCATACATCCCAACCTAAAAACCTTGCAACTGACTGCCTGGAACATCACATAGCAGCAACTAACCCAGACCTTTCCCAAAGGGTTAAAGACATTATCCTTGAAGCCCGCAGACCTTCAACAAGAAGGAACTATGCAGGAAAATGGAAAAGGTTCGTCATTTGGAGTACTGAAAGAGGAAAAGATGTGTCGAACATAGATATTGCTAACATTCTGGAGTACTTGGCAGAACTTCTACATACAGGCCTGTCCTATTCCTCCATCAAGATACATGCATCAGCTATTTCAGCAGAATACAGCTTTGATCCGCCTGTCTTTTCACATCCTCTACTCAGGCAGTTCCTCAGAGGGATCAAGAATGTAAAACCTCCTAGGAAACCACCATTACCAGCATGGGACTTGAACTTTGTACTAGAAAAGTTGACACTCCCTCCGTTTGAACCAGCAGCAACAGCAGATCTACAACACCTGTCATGGAAAACTGCTTTCCTACTGGCTATTACTTCAGCAAGGAGGGTTTTGGAACTACAGGCCTTAATGGCAGTGCAACCCTTCCTAATCTTCCATCAAGATAGGGTGTCCATGAGAACTAATCCTACATTTATGCCTAAGGTGGTATCCAGAGTGTCTTTAAACCAGGCAATCCACCTACCTACCTTCTTTCCCAATCCACAAAACAGAGGTGAAAGAATGCTGCATACCTTGGATGTACATAGACAGTTACGCTACTACCTGGACAGAACCAAAAGTAACAGAAAAACTGACCAGCTTTTTGTAGCCTATGCAACAGGAAGGGAAGGAAAAGCAATTTCCAAACAGACAATCTCCAAATGGATAGGAAATTGCATAAGATTCTGTTACTCCTACCATGGAAAACCAATTCCACAGAACATAAGACCTCATTCTACAAGGGCTATTGAGGCGGCTACTTGGACCTCCGTGCATACATTTGCCAAGCATTATAATCTACCTCTATATTCTAGATCCCGAGCAGGGTTTGCCACTGCTGTACTGCAAGGGATCCTAACTACACCATAATTTTTATCCCTCCTCCCCTAGTTTGGCTATGGTATTCTACCCATTTGTTATGACTGCAGATGCATCCATGAAGGACATAGTACAGTTTTGTACCTACCATAAATGTAGATGTCCGAACTGGATAGCATCTGCAGTCAGGATTACCCTCCCTCCTTCCCCTCTGTGGTACCCCTAGGGTATTTACCCTCCTAATAGCTAGCTGGGGGGGGGTAGTCTCTTATGGTGTATTTGTTTGTATATATGTACATACATGCTTATTTTTTGTGTTTGCCTTCTACTATTTTGGAAACATTGGCATTTATCCAAAATTTAGCTTTCCAAGAGGGCAATTGGCATCTGGGGCAAGAAACACTGAGGAAAATGGCGTCGGCTGATGCCTTTATACCCGAAGACCAGCAGAGATGACGTCGGGTGGAGTGCGACATCAGCCGAAGCCGGACCCAGACTTTGGAATCCAGCCGACCGAAGGGCTGCCTGACGACAGGACAACCCATTTGTTATGACTGCAGATGCTATCCAGTTCGGACATCTACATTTATGGTACGTACAAAACTGTACTTTCTTACACCTGGGTTCGGAGCCGATCCTCGGCTCCGTGTCGGCCGCTTGGCAAAGCTCTGCATCGAGAAGAAGCTCGAGACCAACCTAACTCCCACAATCCCCCTCTGCCTTTACCCCAGATCTAGTTTGCCGCTGCAATGTTCGCATCATTTTTGATGAGCTCGGACCACCTCAAAGCTAAGATTAATTATTTCTTATATTTTTGGATAAAAATTTTTCTCTTTAAAGTTGACTGTGTGTGTGTGAGTAGTGTATCGAGGGTTTCTCGGTTCCGTATATAGTATTTATATACTTTCTTAGAGTTTATTCCCTCGGGGCCTACCCCACCCTTTAACTTTTCTGGATTGACTATAGGATTTGACTTACTTTACAGGATTTGACAATTTTTACTGGATTTGACATTTTGTACTGGCTTTTCTCTTATACCTGGATTTGACTTTTGTAACATGTCTGAAAAGGCTAAATCAGGCTTCAAACGGTGCCAATGTGGACAGAAAATGTCTGTCACAGATAATCATAGTTCCTGCGTCTACTGTCTTGGCCCTCTCCATCTGCAGGAAGACTGTTCCATCTGCCATTCTTTCAGTGGAAGGGTCATGACAGATAGGCGCAGGAAACTTATGGATAGGGGCCTTTTGAAGCCTGCATTCCAAGAGGCTCTGGATGCATCAGACCAGACATCTAAATCCTCGAAGGAATCGAAGACGTCGGAGCCCATGTCATCGGCTCTGAGCTCTTCATTTGAAGTTTGATCACCGGTTCCCCAGACTTCGGGGCCGAGTGTTGAGCTTTTGTCAGTTACCGAGCCTCGAGTCTTGGAACCGGTGACGGACCTTCCTCCTCCTGTACTTTTGAGGTCGGCTCCGTCTTCGATTCCTTCGACGCGTTCTTCCAGGCCCCTCTCCGACACCGATGTAGACCGCGTGGTGCAGAAATTGATGGAGAATACGGCCTTGTCCAAACTCATCTCTGTCTCCTCTCAGTTGGTGTCGAGACTCGAAGGCCTTCCCTTATCTCCACCTGTTCCTCCTCCGAGGCCTATCCAGTCTTCGGAGCCGGGAGAGGCTGATCTGTTGATTGTGGAGCCCTCGGTGCCGGAACCGTCTTTTTCTCGGTCGGCACCATTCACCTCGACTCCGCCGGATCCAGTACCGGAGTCTCGGAGCCGAAGATCCATCCTTGGATCCGGGACTGAGAGTCGGACCGATGTTTCGGTTCCGACTCTCCCTCTCGGAGCCTCGGCTCGGATTGACTCGGCTCCGTCCTCGGGGTCGATGCCATCGGTGCCTGTCTCGGGGATTCCTCCGATTTCTTCGGAACCTGGGGATGCCTCGACTCGGGACCCGGGGGCCTTCGATCTTATGAGGAAGGTGTTGTCTACTCAGACAACCACTTCAGCAGAAACCGCTTCTCCTTCCCATAAAGGTCCGTTATCCTCCTCTGCACCCACGGCTCCATCTAAGCGTCGAGCACCAGTGTCTCAGCCACCCCTAGAGGGTGCCCCCTCTTCCTCGGAGGCTTCATCGGATGCCCCCCCCCCCGAAGAAGTTCCGAGGAAAAGATTGTGTAAGAGGAGACACTTGGATTCTCCACAGGAATCCTTGACATCGGACACTGACTTGGATGAGTCAGAAGGGTCCCCAAAATCACCCTCAGAGGATGTCTCCTTTTCTGACATCCTGGAGATCCTAAAACAGAGAGGTGATTGGCAAGCCCTACCCCCTTCTGAGGATGAGTCAGTCTTGCTGAAGGCATTCGGTGCTCGCCCTTCCTCCTCCTGGGTCACTCCGCCCTTCGATGAATTGATGGATTTGATTGCTCGGAGGGCGTGGGAGACACCTGACACGGTGGAGCCAGTCCCTAGAAAGCCTAATAAATATATTACAGCCCCCCAAGACAAGGCTTATCTAACAAAGGGAGTTCCAGTGGATGCTATGGTGGTGGCAGCGGCCACGAAAAAGGAGATGTCTGAATCTTCCTCATCTGTTCATCCGCCTAACAGAGGTTCTAGGACTATGGACAGGTATGGGAAGCGCATTTTTAGTTCAGCTGTTTTTCCATGCGATCCCTGAACTATTTGACCCATTTCACATGGTTACAGAGGGATCTAATCAAAGAGTTGGGAGATACCCTCCAGGGTACTACAGATGCTGCTGTCTCGGAGAAAGTTACAGCACATCTCAATACCCTTGCATCTATTGCAAACTCGTCCATGAGGCTGATCTCATACGCAGCCGAAGGGTCGAGTAGGGCAGCGGCTTCAGCGATTGCTCTTCGTAGACAATCCTGGATGCGCTTATGTTCCTTTGCGGAAGTCTTCAAGTCTTCCTTTACTAACGCCCCATTTGATGGTGCCACTCTCTTGGGCCCCAAAGTAAAGGAGACCCTTACCCGGTGTGAGCAAGAAGGAAAGACTCTGTCTGCTGTCGGAGTCCGTTTTTCCACTCCATCCAGACTGTACCCCAAAGGGCAACGTGGTGGAAAAATGTGGTTTCAAAAACCCCAAGGCTCTTTCCCAGGCACACAGGGTGATGCCCCCTCTAGAGGCAGAGGAGGGGGCAGAGGTGGAAGACGTCGCCCTGGCGGCAGAGCGGGTCCGCAAAACCAAGGTGACAGGGATACACTCCCCGGGAAACCTTTCCAGCACTCCTGAGAGAAGGCCCGACTGTCCTGCTCTGGAGGCAGTCGGGGGTCGCTTAGCTTTATACCCTCAGGCCTGGCAAAGTCTTACATCAGACAATTGGGTAAAAAGCATTGTTACCAGAGGTTACAGAATTCCCTTCCTATTGCCCCCAATTCCGCAGAAAAGACTCCCAGATGTACCGCCCCATCTGCGAGGCCCTGCAGCTATAGAAATTTCAAAGCTGCTAGAAAAAAGAGTCATCCAACCAGTCCCAGCGGACCAAAGAGGATTCGGAACTTACTCAAGGTTCTTTTTAGTTCCAAAAAAGATAGGGGACTGGAGGCCAATTCTGGATCCAAGCAAACTCAATATCTTCATCAAGAAAGAAAAGTTCCGGATGGTCACGCTTCAATCGATCCTTCCATTCTTACAGAAGGACGACTGGATGTGCTCAATAGATCTAAAGGACGCATACTTCCACATCAAAATGGCCAGGACGTCCAGGGATCTCTTGCGCTTCCGGCTGGGAGCCAGTCACTTTCAGTTTCGAGCCCTGCCCTTTGGTCTGACCTCAGCCCCCAGGGTTTTCACCAAATGTATGGCAGTGGTAGCGTCTCACTTGAGACGCCTGGGACTCCAGGTGTTTCCGTATCTGGACGACTGGCTCCTTTCTGCCACCACCGAGCGTCGACTGATTCAGGCCAGGGATTACACACTACAACTCTGTGTTCATCTCAGAATTTCCGTAAATTTCGAAAAATCTTTACTACAGCCATCACAGCATATCTCATTCATAGGAGCAGAATTGGATACGCGTTGCTTAATCCTAAGGCTTCCTCCAGAAAGGATAGCCTCCCTACAAAACCATATATCTCTTCTTCTATTATCCAGAAAATCCCCAGCAAAACTGGTTCTGAAGGTTTTGGGTCTCATGGCAGCTTCTCTCATTGCAATACCCTTGGGAAGACTGCACATGAGAGTTCTTCAATGGCTACTGTTTGCACAATGGTCATTCCAACAGTTACCCCTGATGCACGAAATTCACATCACAAACATATGCAAATCACACCTGGCTTGGTGGCTTCAGACTTGCAATCTTTCCAGCGGAAGACCATTTGTGCTACCCACGCCGACAGCTACGGTGACCACGGACGCTTCCCTGATAGGGTGGGGGGGCATCTTTCAGGGACAGACAGTCCAAGGCGAATGGTCCAATTTAGAGTACAATCTGCACATCAATGTTCTAGAGTTGAGGGCAGTGTTTCTAGCGTTGCAACACTTTGCTCCCCTTCTTCCTCTAGGGACAATTGCAGTTCAGTCGTACAACATGTCCGTAGTCTGGTACATAAACAAACAAGGGGGAACCAAGTCTTATCAACTATGCAGAGGCCATGAGAATCTGGCAATGGGCGGAGTCCACGGGTCGCTTTCTGATAGCAACGCACATCCTGGGGTTATCCAACGTCATAGAGGACAGGTTGAGCAGAGCCATCCTGTTACCTCACGAGTGGTCCCTCAAACAATCAATTGCGAAGGAAATTTTTCGCAAGTGGGGCCAGCCTTCCTGCGATCTGTTTGCGTCTCCAATGAACGCCAAATGCAGAAGCTATTTTGCCCTATTACCCCCTCCAGGGGAAGTCCCCAGGGGCGCTCTGGTTCAGGATTGGCCCCCGGGTCTCCTATACGCTTTTCCTCCTGTTCCCCTGATTGCAAAATTTCTACAGAAAGCCAACAACCTGCAAAGGACGATTATCCTCATTGCCCCATTCTGGCCTCGTCAAATCTGGTTTCCCTTTCTTTTGGCACACCGAATTCGGGAACCCTGGATCCTGGACCCGGAGCCGGATTTACTGACCCACTCGTCAGGGGCTCCCAACCCGTCGCTACTCTCCCTCAGACTAGCAGCTTGGCTGCTCCGCTTCCCTTCTTAGCCAGGTCTGATCTTCTTTCCCCTGCAATTCAAAATATCCTGGTGGCTTCTCATAAAGCTTCCACTACAAAGATTTACACTAGTAAATGGAAGCGTTTTGTGCACTGGGCAAATACACAACAATTGGACCCCGTGATAGCTCCTCTAAATAGGGTCTTGGAGTTTTTAACCGAACTGTTCCACCAAGGAGCTTCTCCTGCCACTTTGAGAGTGCAATTGGCTGCCATTTCAAACTTTCATGTGGAAGAAAGTGGGGCTCCTATTATGGCTCACAGACTTTGTAAGGCCTTTCTAAAAGGATCTTTCCATATTAGACCACCAGTTAGAAGTCCTACATCACCTTGGAACTTGAACCTTCTTTTATCTCAGTTGATGCTACCACCTTTTGAACCAGCCTCTTCCTGTCCTTTGAAATTTTTGTCATGGAAGACCCTCTTTTTGGTGGCTATTACATCGGCCAGACGGGTATCGGAGCTTCAAGCTCTTTCCGTTAAACACCCTTATTTGATCTTTCACCCTGATAGAGTATCTCTTCGCACTAATCCATCCTTTCTTCCCAAAGTTTGCTCCGTTAATAATATTAATCAGTCCATTGAGCTCCCCATCTTTTTCAAAAACCACTCCAATAAGTTGGAATATATGTTACACAAGTTAGATGTTCATAGACAACTCAGATTTTACTTGGATAGAACAAAAGATCACAGAAAAACAGACCAGCTCTTTATAGCCTTTGCAGACAGCAAGAAGGGTATGGCAGTTACGAAACAAACCCTTTCCAAATGGCTTTCCGATTGTATTATTTTTGTTTATACTGCCTCGGAGCAAACTTTACCTGTCAAGCCCAAAGGGCACTCTACAAGATCAGTATCTACATCCCTGGCTCATGCAGCCCGCCTACCGTTAGACACTATTTGTGCGGCTGCCACTTGGTCTAAACCACATACATTCATTACTCATTACAAAGTAGGCAGGATTTCTAGGGACAGGGCAACCTTTGGTTCCACTGTGCTCAGGAACGTTCTCCCGTGAGTTCCTCAGGAACATGGAGCTAGGGACACTACCCAGGTGTAAGAACAAACGGCGAGATTGAACACACTCACATATAGAAGTTATGTCCTTACCATAACGTTCCATGTGGAGTGTTCATCTCACCTTTGTTCTTACATTCCCACCCTCCCACCCTCAGGAAGAACGTCCAGTTTAGGTGTCTGGTTTGGTTCTCCTGCTTCTGCCTTAAGCAGTTGTTGTGGATATATTTTTCAGCTATGTTTGTTCTTGTTTGGCATGAATGTGTTATATTCTCTCTGTTGACTTCTGGTTTGCTTGCAAACTAGATCTGAGGTAAAGGCAGAGGGGGATTGTGGGAGTTAGGTTGGTCTCGAGCTTCTTCTCGATGCAGAGCTTTGCCAAGCGGCCGACACGGAGCCGAGGATCGGCTCCGAGCCCAGGTATAAGAACAAAGGCGAGATGAACACTCCACATGGAACGTTATGGTAAGGACATAACTTCTATTTTGTCTTGTGGTAAACAAATACCTCATAAGGGCTTCCATTCTTACTGCCTCCCCTGCCTTGGCCCAGACCACAACGTCTCGGCCTGTGCTGCCTGTGCTTGCTTCAATAAGCGCACACTCAGGCGCCGGGCAGAGTTTGCTGAATACTTTTTTGGCGATAAATACTCTTATATCATGCCGTCGGAACAACCGATACCTCATATTTCCAAAAAATGGAAAGACCGGGACCGACATTCTCGGCCTGCGAATTCCACCGACACCACGCCAAAAACTACTGCGAGTGCATCGGTCTCTTCTGAGGCAGTTGTTCCTCCACTCCGGACTGACGACACCGCTTTACCGATCACTCCGGCCCCAGAGACTGCGCCGTTGCCGGTTGTTGATTTTCCACCACCACCAGAAACTGAAGCCCAAGATTTGCCTGAGACCATACCGGTGGACAAGGTTACTCCAGCACGTGGGGCAGCTAGGCCCCCTATGTCTATGTCTATCAAGGCCTACACGCATGCTAAGGCTGCCAGCCAGGCTAAGTCTCATCCTCCTAAAGCTTTGCCTCAGCCCACTACTGATAAGCAAATCATGACTTTAGCTGCAGATTTAATTTCCTTAATCAGAGGCTCCCAGGCCCATCCTGACAGAGGTTCTCAGCCACCTTCTGACAAAAGGCCCAGGGTTGAGCATACAGACACCCTTTCTTCAGATGAAGCCTCTGGTGACTCTGATCACTCAGATACCCAGGAAGAGTCCTTCCAGGCCTATGAGGATTCTGATGCGGAGGAATCTATTCCTTCTGCCTCTCTTCCTGAGGATATTTCTTTTGGGGAAATTCTCCACTCCATGAGAGAGCATTTTCAGTGGCAAGGTCAGGAATTCTCCGACTCCAGGAAACAGCTTTGTACCTTTCTTAAGCTTCCCCAACACAGGCCTTTAGCTATTCCTCCAGTGTTAGATGTACTGGATGATGTGTACTCAGATTAGAGTGCTTCTCCAGATTCTCTCCCCCCTGCTCCTGTCAAGCCGGACAGATACTACAGGGTTCCTGAAACTCACAAGCATTTCTTTAAGGCCCATTCTGTTGATCTAGAAACTATTTCCCAGGGGCCCAAAGGGGTGGCCACATCCACGGCCAAAAATCCTTTGCCCTCAGACAGGGAAGCTAGGTCCTTGGAGAGGTGGGGCAAAAAAGTCTATACCTCAACCACTCTTGCCATGAGGGCCCTAAATTGCCTTTTTCATATGTTTCAGTATCAGGATTTCTTGATGGATGATTTGCAGAAAAAGTTAGCCTCTCCTGAGCCTTTAGATAGAAAGGCCTTGCAGGATTTGGTCCATAACACACAGCAGGTTAGCAATCATTTTCTTCAGAGTGGTTATGATGCATTGGAAGCTTCATGTAGGGCAGCTATGACAGGGGCCGTCATACGTAGACATGCATGGTTGAAAGAACAGGCATTGCCAGATCATGTTAAAGTAAAGCTTCTAGATGCACCTCTGGAAAAACACAAGCTATTTGGTGCTAATGCTCAGGATGTGTTGAAATCAATTGAGGAAAAGGCTAAATCAGTGCAAACAGTCAAGGATTTCCTCCAGGTTCAGCCACCAAGGTTCAGCAGGATTTGGCCTTCTAAGAATTGGTCCTTTCCGGACACTGACAAGTTTCAAAGGGGAAAAAACAGGCGTGCCCGAGAAAGAGGGCAATACAGAGGCTCCTACAGGGGACGCCAATGGCAACCGACTAATCAGAGAGATGGCGCAGGGACTTCCCCTGCTCCACAGGGACAATCACAATGACTTGACTTTGACACCGCCGACCAAGGCTCAAAGAGAAGCACCTTTAGGAGGAAAATTATCCTTATTTTCAAAAAATTGGCACATTTTAACAAAGGACAAATGGATTCTGGACATAATAGACCAAGGCTACAGGTTCTACTTCCATACTTTACCAACAAGACAAGGCATGCCGAACCTGCCACAAAATCAAAGGGCAGAGGCATTCGAGCAAGTTTCAAAGCTGATACAAATCAAAGCAATAGAAAAGGTTCCTCCTCAGGAACAAGGCCAGGGATTTTACTCAAGACTGTTCCTTGTTCCAAGAAAAGAAAAGCAATGGAGGCCTATACTGGACTTGTCCGCTCTAAACACTTTTCTCATTGTACCAAAATTCAAAATGCTGATGCTACAGCAACTCCTTCCCATGCTGGGCAAGGGGTCTTGGCTGGTTACTCTGGACCTCAAGGAGGCATACCTGCATGTCCCAATCAGACACAGTTGCAGAAGATACCTCAGATTTCTTGCAGGGTCAGAGCATTGTCAATTCTCAGCATTGCCTTTTGGCTTATCTACTGCGCCCAGAGTATTCACGAAATGCCTGGCATCAGTAATTGCACACTGCAGACTCCAGGGGGTACAAATATACCCTTACCTGGACTACTGCCTTATACAAGCGGACACCAAGCAAGCCTTGACAAAAAACTTGAATTATGTAATTCACTTACTACAGGCTTTGGGATACACAGTCAACTTACAAAAATCAAGACTGCTGCCATCCCAACAAATAATTTTTCTAGGAGCCAAACTAGACACAGAATCACAAATGGCTTACCTCACAGAAGAGAAGCAAGAACAACTATCACATTACTTCAAAAGCCTAGCAAAGCTCACCCAGATGACTGCAAGGAAAATCCTGCAGGCCCTGGGTTTCATGGCATCTTGCATTCTTCTGATTCCACTGGCAAGACTACACATGAGAAAACTACAATGGTACCTAAAAAGTTTATGGTCTCAACACAGCCACAACTTAGAAGCAATTATCCCACTCATCCCATGTCTACAAAGGGAATTTTTGTGGTGGGCCCAAGCAAGCCAGTTAAACAAAGGTATGCCTTTCAACAAACCTCAAACAAGCCAAACCATTACAACAGACGCCTCAGACCATGGATGGGGGGCGCACATGGAGGGCAGATGCATTCAGGGGCAATGGACCCCTCAGGAAGTACATCTACACATCAATCAAAAAGGGATGTTAGCAGTAATTCATACAATCGAGGCCTTCGGAAAATATCTTCAACAAGGTCATCTGCTAATAAAGACAGACAACACCACTGTTATGTGGTACATAAGCAGGGAGGTACTCATTCTTACCCCCTTTGCAGACTAACAATGACTCTTTGGGAAAAGTCCCTGAAACTGAACATACAGCTGCAATCCCAGTTTGTTCCGGGCAGGGACAATGTTCTGGCGGACAGTCTAAGCAGAAACATACTGGACCCGCACGAATGGATGTTGCATCCGGACATTTTTGCACAAATAACTCATGCATGGGGGAGGCCGGACATAGATCTCTTTGCCTCCCACCTCCACCATCGTCTGAAAAAGTTCTGCTCGAGGACACATCATCCACAAGCCTGGAGAATAGATGCTCTCTCATTCAGCTGGAACTCTCTAACAATCTATGCATTCCCACCTCTATCATTGATGACCAAGGTGTTACTGAAGATCAAAGCAGAGCAACCGAAAGGCATCTTAATAGCTCCAGATTGGCCAAGACAGCACTGGTATCCTTTACTAAGGAGCATAACTTACACCAAGCCGTGGCCCCTGCCTCAATGGCCTCTACTTTTGACTCAGCACAATTACAGGACGGTTCATCCCAACCTGCAAACTCTGCAGCTGACAGCTTGGAGGGTTCCATGACTTCTCCCCATATCTCTCTCTCCAAGGAAGTTCAACAGATATTATTGGAAGCACGCAGACCTTCCACCAGAAAGACTTATTCAGCAAAATGGAAGAGATTCAACATCTGGAATACCAACAGGGGACAGGATGCATCAGTAATGAGCATCCCACAGATACTGGAATACTTGGCAGAAATGCTGCATAATGGACTTTCCTATTCTTCCATAAAAATACACACTTCAGCAATTTCAGCAAAATACAACACTGATCCGCCTGTGTTTTCACATCCTTTGCTAAGAATTTCTAAGAGGGATAAAAAATATCAAACCTCCCAGAAGACCACCAGTGCCTGCATGGGACCTCAACTTTGTGTTGGAAAAATTAACTCTTCCTCCTTTTGAACCAGCAGCATCTTCGGAATTGCAATTTCTTTCCTGGAAAACAGTTTTCCTGTTGGCAATTACCTCAGCTAGAAGAGTTTCGGAGATACAGGCCCTCATGGCAGTACCTCCATTCCTCATTTTTCATCAGGACAGGGTTTCTTTAATAACCAATCCTTCTTTTATGCCAAAAGTGATATCCAGGGTGTCTCTAAATCAAGCAATTCACCTGCCTACTTTCTTCCCCAATCCTCAAAACAAAGGGGAAAAGCTACTGCACACTTCGGACATACACAGACAACTGCGCTACTACTTGGACAGAACAAAGGCCAACAGAAAGTCTGACCAGCTATTTGTAGCATACGCTCCTGGAGTGCAAGGAAAGGCAATTTCCAAACAATTTCAAAATGGATTGGACATTGCATCAGATTCTGTTATTCTTTCCATGGAAAGCGTGTGCCAGCCAATATCAGGCCACACTCCACCAGATCTACAGCCACCTCCACAGCCTTCCTAAGAGGGGTGGCTACAAAGGACATTCTAGAAGCTGCTACATGGAGCTCCGTGCATACATTTTCCAAACACTACAACCTGCCTTTATATTCCAGATCCCGAGCAGGCTTTGCTTTGGCAGTCCTGCAGGGCATTTTAGCTACACCATCCTTATCTTAGAGCCTACCCACCCCCAGATTGGCTATGGTATTCAACCCATATGTAAGGACTGCAGTTGCATTCTTGAAGGATATAGTACAGTTTTGTACCTACCATAAATGTAGATGTCCGATAGATATGCATCTGCAGTCAGGTTTTCCCTCCCTCCTACCCCTCTGTGTATTGGGTCCACTTCCCTCCTTTTTATACTTAGCTGGGGATATCTGTTATGGTGTATCTGTTTATTGCTATTGTGTATGTCTGGAAATTTTATCCAGTTCTAAATTTAGCCTTCCTTGGAGGGCACCTGGCATCTGGGGCAAGAAACACTGAGGAAGATGGCGTCGGCTGATGCTCTTATACCCCAGCCGTTCTGACGTCAGGGAGGAGGCGATATCAGCCGACACCGGACCCAGACTTTGGAATCCGGCCGACCGAGGGCTGCCTGAGGCAGGACAACCCATATGCAAGGACTGCAGTTGCATATCTATCGGACATCTACATTTATGGTAGGTACAAAACTGTACTTTCTGCATTGTCATAAACAATTTAAGTAGTCACTGAGTCTGACATTTACCCCATGACTAGAGCAGTTGAAGTCTTAAGACGCATTAAGTGGGGCTACTCATCTGACTAATGTTGACCTGACAGTGGTAAGTACCCTTAAAAGCGAGGGAAAGACCAGCTTTTGTTGCCCTCCTTTTTAATTGCATGAGTTTGCCAGAATGCCTTTTGTGATGAAAAATGTTGCAGCAACTTCCAGTGGCCAGTTGTTCACATCCTGGTAGGAACTGAAGATTATGCTCTTTTCTATATACATGGCATTGCAGTCTTGGCAAGAACAAGATCAGTTGTTAGGGACTTTGTATAAAGTAAAATGGGTAGGTTTCACTATAAAGGCAAAGAAACATTAAGTGAGTGCCATCCTTATTTGGGCGTCAGGTGGGAGGTACAGCATCTGGCCAGATCATGCCAAATGGAGGTCGTTCAGGAATGGCCAACCCCAGTTACCAAAGAGCAGGTGGGGACAGTCTCTAGATAGTGAAGCATTATAAGAAGTCTATCCTTCATAAAATAGGTACTCCTCAGAGAGACCATTTAAAGTTGTTTGAATACCGGAAAGTGTGTAGGCATTTTAAAATTTCATGCAGGCCTTGAGTGGACCCCCCTATACTTAACCAATCCTAACTTACTTTGAGTTTATTTTGTAGATAAATGTTACTAACCAGAGCCTGGAACTGTACAGAACCAGGCCTTTTCAAAGGAACAGTAGTATCCAGAAGTGTGTCTTAGTTATAGAATTTTACCAAGGCAGGAACTGTATGCTGCTGTGGAATAGGTATGTGTGGGGATAGTTTGGGCTTTCCAAAAGCTTAATCGCTAATCTGGCTCCATGGTCCAAAGAGATGGAGCTCTGACTGACCAAGGCAACTGAGGTTCGATTAGTGGTGCCAGCAGTGGGGGAGCCAAGGAGGGGGAGGGGAAGGTTTGAAGTAGGCGTGGCCTGCCTTCTGGGGGATGGTTGGGCTTGTGTGCACTTGGCACACAAAGCAGTTCAGTCTCCCTGGTAGAGACAGGGAGACCACCGTTCTTGATGTGGGTGGTGGAATACAGCTGCTAGCTGTTTGGAGGCACCACCCCTTGCGAAAGTAGGGGAAGTCCTCCATGATCAGATTATTAGACATTCTCCCCTCATCATCTCACTGAGTGTACATTCAGTAGGGCTGAGGACAAACAATCAAAAATGCAAGCCACTCTTGATGGCCTCCTGTGTGCTACTGCCAACCCCTGTCATCTTAGTAAGAGAATAAATGGAGTAACCATGAGAGGATCTAATGGTCAGTAAGCAGTAGGGGCAAAAAAGTCAGGCTCCTGGCTAAGGTGGTTTTGGGACTTGCACTAAATTTGAATGCTGTTGTGCTGGAACTTCCTCCCAGCAGTGTTATTAGACTTAATGCCCTGCTCACTTCTCTGGATCTCAGGAGGGCCCTGAGTCAGTGTAACTTGCACTGCTCCTTCATGCAGTTGCATGCAACTCATTTCTTTCATCGTGGCTGGAAGCTAATAACCAAGCAGGGTGCATGGTTTGATTGTGCAACTTTTGCTTTTGGGGTGAAGTGTAAATCTCCTTCCTAGCCCAGTCAGAGCCCATTGTACAACAAGGTTGCAGTCTCAGGGGGATTTGAGTCCACTGTGTATATACTTCAGCTGCATGCCTCACACTTTCACCAGGTAATATGTATAGTCTTCCACGTGAGTTTCTTTTATCTATGTTTGTTTACCTGTTGGGGAATGGTGGAAAAGGGGACTTGCTCAAACTAAATGAACTGCTATTTAGATTCTAATTTCACTTTATATTTTCAGGTTCATAGGTGTGTACTAGGCTAATGGCCCTAGAGCCTTTACAAGCCTAGCCCATAGGATTACACTGGCATCATGCCACCCGACCTTAGTTCCCAGTGCCTCTGTCGAGTAAAGCCACTGGAGTGATCCCTGGGGTGAATTTTCTGTTTCCATCCGCTCATCAAGATTCCTCTTGAATAGGACCAGTGAGGTGCTCTGCTTGACATGTATGGAAAGTCTGTTCCATAGCATGGGCAGTCTCTGGGTTATGAACCTGTCCCTCCAGCATGTTCTGTTGATTGTGGTATTAAGGTTGGGATCTCTGGAGCATGTGGTGTGGAGGGATTGGAATTTCTTTGTGTAGCATTTCTAATGGAGCTGGGTCAGACATGGCTTTGTAAGTCAAGCAGAGATTGCCTCTAAGTAGGCGATATGAGACCGAGAATAGTTGGAGTTTTTTGAGTCTGTCCATATAGGACAAATGTTTAAGGCCTAGGATCCTCTCTGTGAGGTACTTCTGCGGCCTCTCCAGTTGTTGCAGGTGTTTAGTGAGGTACATGCCTAATGGGGCATTGTACTCAGTGATTGGCCTAATGAGGAAAAAGTAGAGGGAGACAATGACCTCTTTTTTTCCTGTTTGCAAAACCCTTAGTAATGAGCTGTGCCACATATAAGGACTTTCTGACCACAGTGGCAGTGGTGGTGGTCAAAAGAGGAGTTGCTGTCAACCTGTGTTCCCAGATCTCTTTTAACGTCTTCTGTGTTCAGTGGACTACCATTGGTGTGGTAATTCATGGGTACTGGGTTTTTCCCAAAGGGAGCATTTTATCTGGTGTTTTTTTTCCCCTACATTCCATTTGCTTTTTCAGACTAATTTTATCTTCAGAAATAAAATATGATATAGGTTGATTCTACCAGTTGATGATCTCGCCTCTGTAAGATGAAGATTTGGCGGGGGGTGGGGGTGAAGGCTTATGGGAGACCAGCCAAAGGAGGGCCTGCTAAATATGCTCTGATGGAAGTGTTCCTTGTACTGGCACAATGTTCAGAACACAGGACTGGCTACTGAAATATTCTTGAACATCAATAATTATATGTGACTGTTGTGTAGTAGCTTGTCTAGAGGGGTATGAAGCTTTCCAGAGTACGGCAGTTCCCTAAAGCTATTCCGTGATGACCTGTATGAAAGGTCTTTGGTAGACTTGTCATATTATTGCATGTATTTGTTTCTTGTGAATTGTTGAGAGCAATAAAATATTTTTTTGTCCCCTAGGATGAATGCTATCAAGTAAGGCAAATGTATGCTCAGAAGCTTCACAAAGGCCTTTCTCGATTACGACTTCCACTTGAATATTTGGCTATCTTTGCTCTTTGTGCAAAAGATCCTGTGAAAGAACGGCGAGCACATGCCAGGCAGTGTCTGGTGAAAAATATTAATGTAAGAAGAGAATACTTGAAACAACATGCAGCTGTCAGTGGTAAGAATCTTTTGAAGCTGTGTGTGAAAAGCCTATGCAGTCATGTTGGAATGTGTAGAGAAATTTTAAACAATCACTAGAGAATCTAAAGCCTAAAACATTAGATAGAGGTATTATTAGCCGTATGTCTGAATAGTGCTGTGTAATGCATCACAGCTTTGCTTGGCATCCTTAATAGTAGCAAAGCTGATCTCATATGCATTGTTGAGCTCCTTCCTGGGCTTTGACCACAACATTCTGCTACTTCTTCAGTCACGGTTTCTGGTTCATGAACTGCATACAGTACTTATCTGTACCCTTAGAAATGGTGTGGTGGCTGTATAGCTAATCTGGCTGTTCTGACCTTTGCATGTTTACTGATTCCTCCATATATTACTCTGAACTTGTGAGCTGTCCTGAATGTAAGACTAAAAACATTGAGGTGAAATTGTTTGAATTAAGGAAATAACCTTATAATGTCTTTTTGTTTGGAAATGTCACTGATATCTGATATTATAACCTGTGAATAGCTCGTGTCATGCAGAGGACTTGCTGAACTGCATGTGTGTTTTGTGTGTGAGAGAGATAGATGGGGACATTAAATCATATTCAGGGCTCTCGTACAGTAAATAGCTGCTCCCCATAGAACAGCCTTTGTTCTTTAGGGTGCTTACAAGCTCTTCTGATGTTTTTCGGGAGTTGCCTTTAGGTTTGCTGCCTCTGCTTCATTGGAAGAATGCCCATGAATATGCAGAGCAGATTCAGATGTCCTGACTGAAATTGTATTCCTAACATATGGGGTTATCACCACTTTTGTCCAGCTGAGGTACCAAAGTTTTTCCTTACCTGGATCATACATCTGATGTGTGATCTCAGCTTGCAAGTGTAGGAGTAGTATATAGGCAGTCTTATGAGCCTAATTCTTAGACTTTCTTGACATGCTCCTTGAATGCAGGTCGCATATCCTTTTGACTGTTTGGTTGTTGGTACCATTGCTTTGAATACTGAGATAACTGCATCATTGGGGGTCTTCCTTTATATTTCTTAACTGTTTTTCATAACACAATTAGATGTCAGCCAGTGTGAGTAGGCAAACCCCATTCAAAGACTTGCACACAGACTCTCTTTTTTGTTAGAAGTAGGGCGTGACTGCAAAACTTGTTCCATCTGCCAATCTCTTGCCCTTAAGACCTTGCAGTCCCATTTGTTTTTTTTTTTTGCTTAACACTATCCTTGAAGCCCTGCATCTCAAATGCTTGGCCCAGTCCAAGATGGTGGATTCCATTTCCCTGGGTGTGCCTGCACCACTTAAGAATTGGTGTAAAAGGCATAGGCCAGAGATTCACTTTGCCCTTTCTGACCCTGACTTATCAAATCAGATTGTCAGAACCCAAGATACATCCAATTCCAACTCAGATGCCCTCTGCTGAGACCCTAGTTGGGGACCAGTTTGGTGTTGGAGACCATGGTGGCTGAGGATTCTGTAAACAGAGGTGAACCACAAGTTGTCATATCTGAAGGACCAGAGGAAATCTCTTAAGATTCTGGTTAGGGAAGAGTTTCACAGATGGCGGACAGATTTATTGATTTAGTTGCCCATAGGGCTTGGAAGCAGCCTGACACCATTGAACCCATTCCAAAGAGACCAGACAAGCTTTTACCCTCCCCCACACACCCCCCAACAGACCACAGTGAAGGAGTTCCTGGTAGATGCTATGGTCCTGGTGGCCAGCCACCAAGAAGGAGCTAGCAGAACAGCGCTGTACTGTCCATCCGCCTAACAGGGAATCTAGAGCATTGGACAAGTTTGGAAAGTGAGTTTTCGCCTTGGCAACTTTTGCCTTGAGGTCACTTAATTACCTGGCACATGTCACTCACCTTTAGAGAGATTTGACCACTCTGAGGACTTCAAAAGAACATTCTGTCAACTGGCCACTCTTTTGTCCATATCCAATGCTTCGATGAGGTTGATCTGTCACACAACTTGAAGACACCTCACGCGCTGCAAGTTTTGGCATTGCCATAAGGAGACATGCCTGGATCTGACTTTGCGGCTTCATGGAACCTTTTAAAATGTCTTTTACTAATGCCCCCTTCGATGACACGTCTCTATTTGAGCCATCAGTTAGATGCTGACCCACAGTGAGCAAGAGGGAAAGACTCTCTGCTGTAGGAATCCAGTTTTCTGCACCTCATCAAACATTTTGTAGGAATCAGAGAGGTGGCAAGATGATATGGTTCTGCAAATGTCAATGTGCTTTCTAAGATCCACATGTTGACAATTCCTCCAGAGGCAGAGAAGGAAATTTCAGTGGTAGACTTGACCTTGGAAGCAGATTAGGTCTGTGAAATCAGGGCTTTCGAGATTCTTTTTCAGACAGGACTTTCCAGTGCTCCTGAAGCACTGCCTGATGACACTCCAACTCTGGTGGCAGTCAGAGGTCGATTGTCTTTGCACCCAGGTGCTTGGGTGTTAAGCATAATATCCAGGGGTCGTTATTTACCATTTTCCTTTCTTCCTCCTCGCAAAAGAAAGAAACTTTGCAACTTTCCACCCAGTCAGAGGAGGGACAGTAGCACAAGAGATCCTGAAGCTGCTAGACAAGAGTCGTCCAAAAGGTCCCTCCAGACCAGACTGTATTTGGAACTTATTCACTCTTCTTTTTATTGCCAAAGAAAATAGGGGATGTAAGGCCTATTTTGGATCCAAGCAGTTTAAATCAGTTTGTAAAGAAAGCAAAGTTCCGAATGTTCACGATCCAGTCCATTATGTCATTTCTTTGCAAGGATGATTGGATGTACTTTAGAGATCTTCAGGATGCGTACTGTCATGTCTTGGCGATCCAGAAGACATCTTTGCTTTCAGGTGGGAGCCAGTCATTACCAATTCAGAGCTCTGCCCTTTGGACTAGCCACAGCCCCAAGGGTGTTTACCAAGTCCGTGGCAGTGGTGGCAGCTCACTTGAGACTTGAGGGTTCCAGGTGTTTCGATTTCTAGACAACTGGCTCCTTACTGCCCCATCCAAGCATCTGCTTCTGCATGCTAGGGACTGTTTGCCCCCAAATTTGCAACTCTTTGGGCATAACTATAAATTATGCCATGTCGAATATAAACCCAGTACAGAGCCTAAAATTCATTAGCACTCTTCTAGAGACTATGAAATAAATCGTGTCCTTACCTCAATGTCTTATCTCTATGATAAGGACCCAAGTTCACTTTCTTCTTACTCAGGTCCTCCAGCAAGGTCAGTACTGCAAGCATTAGCTTCAGTGGCAGCAGCCATTGTGTTACTTCTTTTGGCATGGTTTTTTATGCAGGTTCTACAATGGACACTAATTTCGAAGTGGTCCATTCTATGCCAACTCCTTTCCTGTCCGGTCAGGCTCACCGTAGATGTTCATCGTGTTTCACTGTTGCAGTCATTACACTTGGGTTATCCTGCTGGCAGGCTACCCGCAGTCGGTCTGAATTCCAAAGTCCTGGTCCGGCGTCTGTTGCCGTCTTCTCTTCCCTGACGTCAGTGCGCCAGGGGTATATAAGATGCAGCCGACGCCATTTTCTTAAGTCTTTCTTGCTGTGAGGTGCCCGAAGCAAAAGCAGTTTGCAAGTGCCAGTCTGCTGACTCCTGAGATTTTTGAAAATTGAATTTCAGATCCGAAGTTTTCAATAAAGCTAAGTACCCCATTGGGGCAACTTTTTTCTTGCTCCAGACCGATGTCAGAAAAAGTTAACAATTGTATTTCTTGTGGGAAGCAAATACCTCATAAGAATTTTCATTCTTACTGTATTCCTTGCCTAGGCCCTGACCACGACGTTGCTAGTTGTCAGTTTTGTGCTAGATTTAACCAACGCACTATTAAGCGTCAGTACGATTTTGCATTTCATTACTTTGGCCGAAGGTTGAATTATATAATGCCGTCGGAACAGCTGACGACCGGAGTTCATAAAAAGCGCAAGGAAAAGGACAGGCATCCGAGGTCCAAAACCGACGACGAAGCCTCCGCTAGGCCAGTCGCCGGTTCTCAGTGAAGTGCTTTCGCAGCCCCTAACACCCGCTTCCTCAGAGCCACAGGCCGCTTCCGACTCCCACGTGGAGACAACTAGGCCTCTGGATACTCAAGGTATTGGACCTTCGGAAACTATTCCCTCAGATGGGTCCGGAGCCGCTGAGCAGGCATCAGCTTCTGAGGGTGTTTTCAGACCAACACAGTTATACATCAAGCCAACTTCAGCTTCCAAGGCAAAGACCAAAACAGCTTTAAAGATAAAGAAACAAGTACAGCATTCTCCTGGACAGACTTCCATGCCTAAGAAACAGATGCTCAAAATGGCCGAAGACCTAATTACTTTGATCAGGGGTTCCCATCCCCCTCCTGATAAGAGGCCTAGGCAAGACACTGAATATGACTCTTCTGATCAGGTTTCAATTTCTTCTGATTTCTCTTCAGAACAGGGATACTCTTCCTCCCTATGAGGACTCTGATGCTGAAGAATCTGTCCCTTCAGCCTCTCCTCCTGAGGACTGTTCTTTTGGGGAAACCCTACATACCATGAGGGAGCATTTTCACTGGGAGAGCCAACCTTACTCAGAATCTAAGAAAAGGCTCAGAGATTTTCTTTTACTTCCTCAGCACAGACCCCTTGCTATTCCCCCTGTACTATACATTGTAGATGATGTATTTTCAGACTCCGGCCTGTCTCCTGACTCTACCCCCTGCACCCGTTAAGCAAGACAGGTACTACAGGGTTCCAGATTCACATAAATTTCTGTATAAAAACCCTGCTGCTGACCCAGAGACTATATCTCAGGGTCCCAAAGGGGTCAAGGCTTCCACTGCAAAAAAACCTGTTCCCTCAGATAGGGATTCTAGAGCATTGGACAGATGTGGGGAAAAAAGTTTACACTTCTGCTACCTTGTCTGTAAGGGCTTTAAATTGTCAGTTTCATATGCTTAAATATCAGCAATACTTAATGTCATTGTTAAGACAAAAAATGTTGACAAATTCTGAATGTGCTGAAAACAAGGAAATGCAGGATTTATTTGCACGCAGCTGAACAAGTGGGAAAGCATACTTTGCAATGTGGTTTTGATTCACTGGAGGCCTCTTGCAGGGCCGCTGTTACAGGCTCTGTCATTCAAAGGCATGCTTGGTTAAAGGAGCATGTTAAAGCAAAATTATTGGATGCTCCATTACAGCATGATACTTTGTTTGGTGTTAAGGCAGAAGAGGTGTTAAAGAAAATGGAGGATAAAGCGAAATCTATGCAGACAGTAAAGGATTTCTTACAGGTTCAGCCACCCAGATTTAGCAGGAACTGGTCTTCTAAGAATTGCTCCTTTCCAGTGTCAGACAGGCCACAAAGAGGCAGATACAGACACCCAAGAGGCAGATCTCAGCCCCAAGGCTCATACAGGCCTACACAATGGGATGCTTCTACCTCCAAAAGCAGAGAAGACAAATCACAGCCATATAGGAAACAGTCCCAATGACTTTCCACTGCCAATGCCGAGCACTTATCTTTTGGCAGCACCCTTAGGGGGAAAGCTAGCACTTTTTTCACAAAATTGGCACATGATTACCCAGGACAAATGGGTCTTGAATATAGTTTCTCAGGGCTACAGGTTTCACTTTCACACCCTTCCAAAGACAAAAGGTATGCCAGATCTGCCACCCAATCAATGGGCAGAGGCACAAAAGCACATCTCATCTCTCATGGACATGAAGGCTATTCAGCGAGTACCACAGCAAGAGCAGGGACAAGGATTTTACTCAAGACTTTTCTTGGTACCCAGAAAGGACAAAGCCTGGAGAGCAATACTGGACCTGTCTATTCTAAACACTTTTCTGGATGTTCCCAAATTCAAAATGTTGACACTGCAGCAGCTTCTGCCCATGCTGGGCAAGAAGGCTTGGCTTGTAACTTTGGACCTCAAAGAGGCATACCTGCATGTCCCAATCAGACAATCTTGCAGAAGATACCTCAGATTCATAGCTGGCTCAATGCACTACCAATTCTCTGCACTGCCCTTTGGCTTATCTACTGCGCCCAGGGTCTTCACAAAATGCCTGGCACCAGTAATTGCATTTTGCAGACAAAGAGGAATTCAAATATATCCCTACTTGGACAGCTGCCTTATTCAAGCAGAGAGCAAGGACATTCTACTAAAGCATCTGGCGTTTGTAAAAAGATTACTAATTTGTCTAGGGTACACAGTAAACGAAAAGAAATCAAAAACTAGTACCCTCTCAAGAAATAATATTCCTGGGTGCAAGCTTAAATACAACTGCCCAGATGGCTTATCTCACGCCAAAGGCAACTGACTTCTTACTTCAAAAAGATGGCAACAAAGACCCAGTTACCTGCGAGAAAAATTTTGCAGGCTTTGGGCTTCATGGCATCCTGCATTCTGCTAATTCCATATGCAAGACTGCATATGAGGAAGCTATAATGGTACTTAAAAAGTGTTTGGACTCAACATTGCCACAGTCTGGAAACATTAATTACCCTCATTCCCTGCCTGCAACAATAGTTTCGATGGTGGACACTGGCCTGTCACCACAAGGGACAGCCATTCACTTTACCCACAGCCAGGCAGACACTAACAACAGATGTATCGGATTATGCCTGGGGGGCCCACATGACAGGAAAATGTATTCAGGGCATGTGGCCCACAAGCCAAATGCGTCTTCATATCAATCAAAAAGAGATGCTTGCTATACAGAATGCCCTGACAGCCTTCAAGGACCTACTCCATTTAGGACAACTGTTGATAAAGACGGACAATACTACAGTCATGTGGTACATAAACAAGCAAGGGGGCACTCATTCCTACCCCCTCTGCAGACAAGCCATGACTTTGTGGAACACAGCATTGACTTATCAAGTGCACCTGCAAGCACAATTCCTGCCTGGAAAGACAAATACTCTGGCAGACGAACTAAGGAGAAACCTCATGGACCCTCACGAGTGGAAACTAGATCCACAAGTCTTCAGCATGATAACAAGGAAATGGGGATGCCCAGACATAGATCTATTTGCCTCCCCTTACAACTGCCAACTACAGAGATTTTGCACAAGGATTTATTGCGAACAATCATGGAAGGTGGATGCCCTATCATTCAGCTGGAAAACCCCTACAGTATATGCTTTTCCCCTACTGCCTCTCCTCCCCAAGCTATTCTTAAAGGTCAGACAAGAGAAGCCAAAAATGATACTGATTGCCCCAGACTGGCCACGCCAGCACTGGTATCCAATCATATAGAGCTTGTCTCAAGGCCCAGCCTGGACTTTACCTCAAATTCCTTATCTACTAACCCAACAAATCAATCAGATCCTACACAGCCAACTCAGAACCTTAAATCTGGCTGCATGGTGGATAATATAACCACTCAGAACACACCTCTCTCTAAAGCAGTTATGGATGTCACTTTGGAGGCCAGGAGGTCCAGCACCAGAAAATCTTATGCAGAAAAATGGAAAAGATTCTGTACTTGGAACCAGGCACAAGGAATTGACACGCTTGTTCCAAATATTCCTCAGATTTTACAATACCTAACTGAGATGCTGGACAAAGGCCTATCCTTCTCATCAATTAAGATCGATGCCTCTGACATTTCAGCTCATTGACCTATCCTTCTCATCAATTAAGATCCATGCCTCTGCCATTTCAGCTCATTACAATATGGAAATGCCTATTTTTTCACATCCACTGCTAAGGCAATTCCTCGGAGGGGCCAAAAACTTAAGACCTCCAAGGAGAGCACCGATACCTACATGGGACCTCAATTTTGTTTTGGAAAAACTCACACTGCCTCCTTTTGAGCCAGCCAGTACAGCCGAGATAAAATTCTTATCATGGAAAACAGCTCTGCTCCTAGCAATAACTTCAGCAAGAAGAGTCTCAGAGTTACAGGCATTAATGGCTGTGGAACCTTTTATTATTTTCCATCCAGTCAGGGTTTCTCTAAGGACGAACCCAACATTTATGCCTAAGGTAGTGTCCAGTGTGGCTCTTCAAACCATTAATTTGCCTACTTTTTATCCAAACCCACAGAGCTGATCGAAGGAAAGACACTGAGGAAACTCGGAGTTATAATATATTACATAAAGTATCCTGTTTTTTGTTTATTTTGTTCATTATTTCTTTGTTATTTATAGCACTTTGTGTACTGTGTATTTTTCTAGCTAGTTTCACTGTGTGTGAGGTATTAACTGGAAATTGTCCACTTTTAGGCATCTGTTGGGTTGTTTGTTTCTGATAACTTGTTGCAGTTAAACTCTTTTTTTCTAGAGGCTCCTTTAGCTGTTTAAAACTTTCATTTAAAGGCTCACTGCTGCTTTTCAGCTGTGAGAAACATTTCTGCAGTTTGTTTCCTACCCTCCCTCCCTGTTGGTATAGTGTTTTTATAGTTGGTGGCTTTGCAGTTGCCCACCCCTAGTGTAAATTTGATCTGGGACCCTCCTTCCAGTCTAGTGTCATTACCTCATTCTACTCAGTACAGGGAGAACATTTGAGAAGGCCAATCAGCTTAGTTTCTGCTACTCATTTCTCTCTTTCCTTTCTCTCTTTACACTTAAATATTTTTTATCTGCTTTTACTGTATTTGTGTTTCTTCCTACTTTATTTTGCTTTTGTGTCATCTTAAAAGTACTCAATTGTATTTATTACTGCTTGGTGTAACTCATTCTAAGCCATTTAGTGTAAGCACTTGGGCTTCAGACCAGTTGTTTTACATTAAGAAGGTTTGTGGTCTGCACTGTAGTGGCAGAACAGGTAGCGTACATCCTTCTAAGTTGGGAACTGCTGATTGAGGGCTCTGTGTCTGTTATTCTAAAAGTGTATTAATTCTGGTTTAAGTATTTGGGCTTCAGGCCAGTTATTTTACATTAAGAGGGTTCGTGGTCTGCACTCTTGTGGGAGGAGAGGCTGGACTCTGCCCTTCTGAGCTGGGAATTTCTGGTTAAAGGCTTATAGTGCCTGCATTTTTGAACTGCTTCTTACTGAAATTGGTACACCTTGTTTGCTGTAGCATAGACTAGATCCAGGCCTGCTGAATCTAGCTTTGTTTGTATAACTTGAGCACTAATCCAAGCATTCTTTAAAGTATTCAATTGTATTTATTACTGCTTGGTAGTAACTTGATTAAAGTGTAGCTATCATTCTAAGTATTTTGGATTAAGCACTTGGGCTTCAGACCAGTTGTTTTACATTAGGAAGGTTTGTGGCCTGCACTGTGGTGGCAGGACAGGTAGCTTACATCCTTCTAAGTTGGGAACTGCTGATTGAGGGCTCAGTGTCTGTTGTTCCAAAAGTGTATTAGTTCTGGTTTAAGCACTTGGGCTTCAGGCCAGTTATTTTACATTAAGAAGGTTTGTGGTCTGCACTCTTGTGGGAGGAGAGGCTGGACTCTTCCCTTCTGCGCTGGGAATTTCTGGTTAAAGGCTTATAGTGCCTGCATATTTGAACTGTTTCTTACTGAAATTGGTACACCTTGTTTGCTGTAGCATAGACTAGATCCAGGCCTGCTGAATCTAGCTTTATTTGTATGCTTGTTGTTTGTTTGCTAATTTCCCTGAAACGCTAATTCCACCTAAAACGTGGCTTTTCAGCGCTTCTGTTGATCCCTAGTGATATCTGCATTACTTACTGTACTTATTTCCTTGTTTCACTTGAAAGAAAGTTACTGTTTGTCGTTTTTGCATTTAAGTTACCTGTAACACATTGCATTTAAGTTACCTGGCACTTGCTCACTAAGTCAGCACTAAAAAATTAAAAGCACTACACCTCACAAACTCCCCTTGAGTACTTTGTTCCCCATTGGCCCTTTTTTCAATTATATAGGAATTCACAATACTATTCCAGCATGTCCAAAGGTCAGTTGTCAATCTCCTCTCCGGTCCAGCTGGTGAATCTGGGAATCTTGAGGCAATGTTACAACTGCTTCATGTACACAGACACCCCTTTCCTCCTCCCAACAAATTCCAACACATGTGAGAGATGAAATCATATAGCCAAACTGGAGGCTAAGCTCTCTCAACTCAGTACTGGTGTAACCACTCAGGAGGAGAAGGAAATCACACTCACTACAATTCCAGTCTCACATAGACCTACCACGACAGCAAACCAAACACATAAACACACAAAAACATACTCGGAGGCTCTAAATAAAAATCTGCCTACAGCAGAAGAGACCGCCAAAGCAGACACCCAAGCAACCGCTACCCCAAAACAAAACACGTGCAACACATAGCTCACAAAGCTAGTGTGCCGAACAGTCACAGCCTTTAAGGCTAAACAGCACACCTGATACACTTGTAATAGGTGACTCTATCGTCAGGCACACTGACGTCCCGCTCACCAGGCTGAACAAGGAGAAGGTCACGGTGAGCTGCCTGTCGGGCGCTAGGATCCGCCACATAACACAAGCACTCAGGTCACTCCAAGGCAAGTACAAATATGACTCAGTCATTGTCCATGCTGGTGTGAATGACCTGAGATGTACCTCCCTGGACTACATGAAAAGAGACATAGAGGAGCTCTCTGAGCATGTAGCCCAGGCCGGTATGACCCTGACCTTCAGTAGCATCTTACCCTCACCAAGAATGATGCCACAATATGAAGACAAGATGATCAATTTCAACAATTGGCTTAAGTATTGGTGTCATTCAAAGGGGATCCAATGCCTGTCAGCCTGGGGTGACATGCTCGACAAGCCACGATGCTTCGCTAGGGACGGCTTGCGCCTGTCACCCCTGGGCTTTCGATATTGGCAAATGCTCTTGCTACCCCCATAGTGCCTTTTTTAGGCAAGGCTCAAAAGACAAACCCAGCTCCATAGGTATCACAAGGGATAAGAAACTAAGAGTAATGCTACTCAACGCCAGAAGTCTAAACCTTAAGATGCACGCACTCGAAACTCTCCTTAGCATGGAGAACATCGATATCTTTGCAGTAACAGAAACCTGGTTCAAGGCTCCCGAGAGCACCCCAGCACTACCAGGTTATACCTCATACCATGCTTTTCGGTCCCAAAACTTGGACTGAACCACAAAAGGAGGGGGAGCATCAGTATTCGTCAAAGATACCCACACCTCCAGGTTGTTGGCACAGCACGAAGCATCAGAGACTATCCATGTGCAACTAACAGTGGGTAAAACTGCCTTCCAGTTTATAGCCTGCTACAGACCAGCCTCCCAAACCCAGGAACCCCACTCAGCTTTCCTGAGAACACTGGAAAATATGAAGGTCTCTCCAAACACCATTATATTGGTCAACTTCAACTACCCAAACATAGACTGGGAGCATTACTCTAGCTCCAACACCCTAGCCCAAAGGTTCCTAGAATTTATAAACTCAAATGCTATGGAACAACTTGTTACCACTCCCACAAGAGGGGAAAACATACTGGACCTGATCATCACCAACATGGGGACTCTATGCTCCAGACCAGAAGTGTATCCCTCACTGGTAAGATCAGACCATAAACTAATCTCACTGGATATTCGCATCCTGACCCCACCCCCTGCCCAGAAAACCACAGTGAAAAACTTCTCTAAAGCAAATTTCACACTCCTGAAAACCAAGGTGGAATCCTTCAAAGCCCCCGGGCCTGTGGAATATACGGCCTAGACCGCAGAATCCTTTATAAACGTATTCTATGAACACCTTCAGGGATGCATGGATCATGCAATCCCAAATAAAACCAAGACCCAATCCTCCAAAGGCAGACGTCCTGTCTGGTGGACCCCAGCCATAAACAAACTATACAATAGAATGAGGAAGCTACTACATGATAGAGCAAAATCCCAAAAAGGGAAGGCATCTCTGATCAGTATTAGCAAAAAACTACGGGTACTCATAAAATCGTCTAAGGCCAGCTTCGAGAGAAAAATTGCACAGGACACTAAGGATAATCACAAGGCTTTCTTTAGTTATGTTAGGAACCTGGGTGGGAATTCCCAGATATGCTCAGAATTAGTCCAAAATGACAAAAAATACACCGAACCCACAGACGTTGCCAACATCCTAGCTGACAGGTTCAGCGCAAACTTCTCCCCCCCCCCCAACAAAAGGGCAAATATCTACCCCAGCAGAGTGCCGCCCCCCCTGACATCTCAGATGCTCAGGTAAGAGCTGCCTTCTCCAAAGCAAAAAACACAGCATCAATGGGACCAGGCGGTGTCCCGGGCTGCGTCCTACATGAACTCCTAGAAGAGCTAAACCCAAACATAAAACTACTGTTCAATCTCAGCTTTACTACAGGATATGTACCGAAAGAGTGGTGTACAGCAACAGTGGTCCCTCTCCACAAAGGTGGTGCCTCAGTGGATCCTGGAAACTATCGCCCCATAAGCCTGACTAGCTTGGTCTGCAAAGCTATGGAAAGGATCATCATGGACCTCATAAATAAAGATATTGGGGACCTACAAACACTGGATCCTACCCAGTTCGGCTTTGTTAAGGGCAGATCCTGCCTCTTAAATCTGGTCGATTTCTTTGAGACAGTCACCAAGGCCATTGACGAGGGGAAGGTGGTCCACACAGCCTACCTGGACCTCGCAAAAGCCTTCGATACAATACCCCTCTCGGGCATTATAGATAAGCTCACCAACTTAATATAAACCCCTGTGTCACTAGATGGGTTGCAAACTGGCTCAAGGACAGAACCCACATGGTTAGAATTGCTGGAGCCATGTCAGACTCCAAACCAGTTACAAGTGGCATCCCACAAGGCTCAGTCCTGGGACCTCTCTTGTTCGGTATATATTTCTCGGAGGTACAGGCCATCACGGAAGGACTGTGGCTGACCAAGTTCGCAGATGACTGCAAACTGGGCACCATAATAGACTCTCCAGCCGACACAAGCATCCTCCAAAAGGGCCTCATAGAAACAGACAACTGGTGCCAGAGCCATGGCCTCAAGCTAAATGCCAAAAAGTGTATAGTCATCCCTTTGGCAGTGCCACAAATTACCACATAGGTGGTAATCCATTAAGTACAGAAGAAGTAATTGGGGACCTGGGGACCCAAGTTGATGGCAATCTCTGATTTCACAACCACGTGGCCAAATTGGTTAGAAAAACATTTTATATAGCCCACCTAATCATGAAGGGATTCACATCTAAATCAGGGGAGGTCATCGTGCCTCTTTACTCATCCCTCATTAGGCCCATAATTGAGTACAATGCCCCTTTTTGGGATGTACCTTACCAGACACCTGCAGCAACTGGAAAGTACCTCACCAAGAGGATCAAAGGGCTGAAACAGATGCCATATGCTGCCCGGTTGAAGAAACTCCAGCTCTACTCAGTGGCATACCGCTTGCTCAGAGGTGGTCTGTGCCCAACGTATAAAGCCATGTCCAACCCGGAATTAATGGACATGCTGCACCTCAGAAAATCCAAATCCCATCGAGCTACGCGCTCGAGAGACTTGAACCTCAGCACTGAAATAAATAGGACATGCTGGAGGGACAGATTCATAACCCAGAGGCTCCCTTCACTCTGGACTAAAATCCCAGTCCAGGTTAGGCAGAGTCCCTCATTGACTCTCTTCAAGAGGAATCTTGATGAGTGGATGGGAGATCGTAGGTTTACCCTGGGTATAACTTCTGTGTCACTGTTGGACAGAGGCACAGTACACTAAACTCGTAAAGGGCATAACAAAATTAATTTAAAATGGGTGGCGAAAGCCAAACACACTCTGGCTAGGCTTATAAATGCCCTAGGGCATAGTATGAACCTATGAACCTATAAAGGGGAGAGACGTCTGCATTCTTTGGACATACACAGCTACGCTTCTACTTGAACAAAACTAAAGCTTTCAGAAAGACGGAGCAACTTTTAGTGGCATATGCTGCAGGATCACAAGGAAAGGCTATCTCAAAGCAGACTATTTCAAAATGGATAGGCCATCACATTCGTTTATGCTATTCACAACATGGCAAATCAGTGCCTAAGGGCATTAGGCCTCACTCAACCAGAGCAGCAGCCACTTCAGCAGCCTTCCTCAGAGGAGTACCAACCAAGGATATTTTGGAGGCTGCAGCTTGGACTTCAGTGCACATGTTTACAAAGCACTACCACTTGGCTCTTTACTCTAAATCCAGAGCAGGCTTTGCCACTACAGTTCTGCAGGGCCTCATAGCCACTCCTAATTCTATTTAGACCCAGTCACCCAACCTCAGCTTTAGGATTCAACCCAAGTGTAATGACTGCAACAGTGAAACATGATGAACATAGTACAGTTGTGTACCTACCATAAATGTAGATGTTGGAGTGTATTCACTGTTGCAGTCCAGGTTACCCACCCACCATCCCCCTTTCTTTGCTGGGACATATTTGTACTTCTCTATTCTATACAACCTATGTGGTGTATTTGCTTGTAGATGAAGGTAATTTTTATGTTAGTACATGCTTTTTTCTAAACAATATTTTTAGCCTACCCTTTTGGGGGCACCTGACATCTGGGGCAAGAAAAACTGAAGAAAATGGCTTCGGCTGCATCTTATATACCCCTGGCGCACTGACGTTGGGGAAGAGGCGACAGCAACCGCCGCTGGACCAGGACTTTGGAATTCAGGCCGACTGCGGGTAGCCTGCCAACAGGATAAACCCAAGTGTAATGACTGCAACAGTGAATACACTTGAACATCTACATTTATGGTAGGTACACAACTGTACTTTTGCAGAAGGCGCAACATTTGACAGGTGCAATCCAACAATTTACATCTAGGGTGGCCTTTTGTCCTTCCAGCCCCTACAGCGACAGTGACCACGGATGCTTCTCAGTTGGGGTGGGACTCATTTCTTGGTCCAAGGCACATGATCACCCCCCCAAGAAACCAAGTTGCATATCAACATCCTGGAGAAGAGAACAGTCCTATTAGCACTGCAGGCCTTTCAAGATGCTCTTCCTTTTGGGACTATTGCATTTGAGACTGACAGCATGTCTGTACTCTGGTGCAACAACAAACAAGGAGGAACTTCATCTTACCCTCTTTGCAGAAAGACCATGAGAGTTTGGGAATGGGCAATCTCTTCAGACCATTTTCTAGTTGCGATGCAGATTCCGGGGAAAACCAGTGTGTTAGCAGACTAGCTAAGCAGATTCATTCTGATGCCCCATGAGTGGTCTCTCAATCAGTCTGTGGCAGAGAGGATCTTCTGGCATTGGGCCCAACCTTGCTTTGACCAGTTTGCCACTCCCTTCAAGAACAAGTGCAGCAGGTATATTTCTTTGATCCTCCCTTCAGGAACAGTCACTGAGAGATGCTCTTATACACGCTTGGCCCCTGGGTCTCCTTTATGCTTACCCCCCCTTCCCCAATTCCCAAATTTTTTTACCAGAAGCAAGCAGACTGAAGAGATCATTGATCCTCATTGCCCCTTTTCGACCTCTGCAGGTATGGTTCCCCTTCCTATGGTCTCATCTACACTATCCTCCATGGATACTGGAGTCAACTTTGAATTTCCTATCACATCCGTCAGGGATCCAAAATACCAACATTCGAGCCCTAAGACTAGCCACATAGTTTCCCCACTTCCAGTAGTAGGTTAGACAGCCCAGGCTTTCTTCTCCTGTACTCAGTATTATTTTGGCTTCTCAAAAAAAAATCAACCAAAAAGGTATACAAAAGCAAATATTAAAAGATTCTGTCTTTAGGATTTGAATAAAGACATCATTACCTTTTCTGCCCCAGTTTCTATGATTCTGCAGATGTCCTTCAAGGATGCATCTGCAGTCCTAACAAATGGGTTGTCCTGTCGTCAGGCAGCCCTTCGGTCGGCCGGATTCCAAAGTCTGGGTCTGGCCTCGGCTGGTGTCGCACTTCACCCGACGTCATCTCTGCTGGTCTTCGGGTATAAAGGCATCAGCCGACGCCATTTTCCTCAGTCTTTCTTGCCGTGGCGCCGAAGCAGAAGCTGTTCGCAAGTGCCGGTCGGTCAGATCCAGAGATTACTACTACCGAATACTACTCAAGACTTCTAAAAGCTAAGTACCCGTTGGGGACTCTTTCTTGCCTCAGCCGATGTCAGAAAAAGTAAATAACTGTTTAACTTGTGGGAAACAAATACCTCATAAAGATTTCCACTCTTACTGCTTACCTTGTTTAGGCCCAGACCACGACGTAGCAGCCTGTTTAGCCTGTGCTTCCTTCAACCGACGAACGCTTAGGCGTCGGTCGGAGTTTGCTGAACAGTTTTTCGGCTCAGATTTTGCGTACATTATGCCGTCGGATCCTCCGACTTCTCAAATTGCTAAAAAACGCAAAGAAAAAGACCGACACTCGCGGTCCGCGGTTTCGGCCGAAACCGCGGTTAAACAAACCGCGAGTGTCTCTGTTTCGGCCGAAACCGAGCAAACGGGTCAATCTTCAGCCGAATCCATGACTACTACAGAGGCTCCTGCTACCCTAGTTGAATCGGCCTCTGAAGTTTTGCCTACTAATGTGGTCCCTCTAGAATTATCGGACACCATCCCTTTGGATGTCTCTATCCCAGCACGTGGTGCTGCTAGGCCTCCTGCAGCCATGTCTATTAAGGCCTTTGCCAGGGCTAAAGCAGCCAAAACTGCTAAATCAGTGCCTGTTAAGCCCCCCTCACACAGGCCCAGTTCCAGTTCTCAAATGCTTACTCTGGCAGAGGATCTCATCTCTTTAATAAGGGGATCCCAATCTCACCCAGACAGGGCCTCTCAGCCTCCAGAAAAGAGACCTAGAGCAGAGCCCCCAGAGCCAGTGTCCTCAGATGATTCAGACATTACAGACCATCCAGAGGCTCCTTTTTCTACTTATGAAGATTCCGATGCTGAAGAATCTATTCCTTCTGCCTCTCCACCAGAGGAATTTTCCTTTGGGGAAACCTTACATGCCATGAGAGAGCAATTCCAATGGCAGGGACAAGATTTCTCAGATTCAAGAAAAAGGCTTAGGACCTTTCTACACTTACCGCAACATAGGCCCTTAGCTATACCTCCAGTTCTGCCTGTTGTGGATGATGCATTTAATGATGTTTGCACTGCTCCTGATACCTTACCTCCAGCCCCTGCCAAACCCGATAGGTTTTACAGGGTACCGGACACTCATCACCACCTATACAAGGCCCCACTTGCAGATCCTGAGACTATCTCCCAGGGGCCTAAGGCAGTAGCTTCGACCTCAGCAAAAAACCCTCTCCCTTCTGAAAGGGAATCCAGGTCCTTAGAGAGATGGGGTAAAAAAGTTTACACCTCTGCTACTCTCTCAGCTCGAGCTTTGAACTGTCAGTTTCATATGCTCCAATACCAAGAGTTTATGCTTGATCAGTTAACTAAGAAACTGTCCTCTGATGATTCCTTAGATAAGAAATATGTTTTAGAAATGGTGAATAACATTCAGCAGGTTAGTAACCATTCCTTAAAATGTGGTTATGATGCACTGGAGGCTTCATTTAGATCAGCCATGACTGGCACAGTTATAAGAAGGCATGCATGGTTGAAAGAACAGGTCTTGCCGGATCATGTTAAAGCAAAGCTGTTAGATGCTCCTATGGATAAGGCCAGTCTATTTGGTTCTCCTGCTCAGCAAGTAATGAAGAAAATGGAAGAGAAGGCAAAATCTGTACAAACAGTTAAAGATTTCTTACAGGTTCAGCCCCAAGGTTTAGCAGGAACTGGCCTTCCAAAATTGGTCCTTTCCAGACTCCTCTAAGTCTCAGAGAGGCAGGAATAGGCGTTCCAGAGGCAGAAATCAATCCAGAGGAGGTGCCTACAGAGGACGCCAGTGGCAAGGCAATAACCAGCGAGGCACAGACACAACCACTGCCACTGCAACAGGACAATCACAGTGACTTGGCTCTGACACCGCCTACCAGGGAACAAATAGCAGCACCCTTAGGCAGAAAGTTAGCCTTATTTTCAAAAATTGGCACTATATCACAAAAGACAAGTGGATTTTGCAGACTATAGACCAAGGCTACAGGTTTCATTTCCACACCTTACCAGTAAAAGAGGAATGCCAAACCTACCTCCAAATCAGAAAACAGAAGCTCTAAAACAGATAGCTCAATTAACAAAGATGAGAGCTGTGGAAAGAGTACCACCAACAGAACAGGGCAAAGGATTCTACTCCAGACTCTTCCTAGTACCAAGAAAAGAGAAAAGTTGGAGACCTATTCTCGACCTGTCCACTTAAACACATTCATCATTGTTCCAAAATTCAAAATGCTGACCCTACAGCAACTTCTTCCCATGCTGGGCAAGGAGTGTTGGCTGGTAACTCTAGATCTCAAGGAGGCATACCTGCACGTCCCCATACGACCAAATTGCAGAAGATACCTCAGATTTCTTGCAGGATCAGAGCATTATCAATTCTCAGCATTGCCCTTTGGCTTATCTACTGCGCCCAGAGTATTCACAAAATGCCTGGCATCAGTAATCACTCATTGCAGGCTACAGGGAATCCAAATTTATCCATACCTGGACGACTGCCTGATACAAGCGGACAACAAAAGCAAGCTGACAAAAGACTTACAAAGAGTCATTTGCTTACTACAAGCCCTGGGATACACAGTCAATTTAAAAAAGTCAAGACTAATACCATCCCAAACAAGAACATTCTTGGGTGCAGAATTGGACACAGTAAAACAGATGGCATTCCTAACTGCAGAAAAACAAGAACAACTCACTCTTTACTTCTTGGCATTAACAAAGCAGAACAAACTAACAGCAAGGAAAGTACTGCAGGCCTTGGGCTTCATGGCATCATGCATAATCCTGGTCCACCATGTCAGACTACATATGAGAAAACTACAGTGGTACCTAAAGAATTTATGGTCTCAACACAGGCACAGCTTAGAAACCGAAATACCACTAATCCCATGCCTGAAACAAGAGTTCCTATGGTGGGCTCAAGCATGCCAGTCAAACCCAGGCTTGCCCTTCCACAACTTCCAAGCAAGCCAAACCATCACAACGGACGCCTCAGACCTAGGTTGGGGGGCCCACATGCTAGACAAATGCATACAAGGATTATGGACCCCAGATCAACTGCACCTGCACATAAATCAAAAAGAAATGCTGGCAGTAAAACTAGCAATCCAGATATTCAGACCATTCCTCAAAGAAGGCCATTTGATGATAAGGACAGACAACACCACAGTCATGTGGTACATCAACAAACAGGGAGGCACTCATTCATACCCCCTATGCCGAATGACTCTGGACCTATGGAATATGGCTCTGAGCTACAACATTCAGTTACAGGCAATATTTGTACCGGGAAAAGAAAACATCCTAGCAGACATGTTAAGCAGAACTACCTCGGATGCTCACGAATGGATGCTACACCCGGACGTCTTCAAGGCCATCACACAGAAATGGGGAATGCCACAAATAGACCTATTCGCATCCCCACTCAATCACCAGCTCAAGAAATTCTGCACAAGGACATACCACCCACTTGCATGGAAGGTGGACTCTCTATCCTTCAGTTGGAAAGGCCTGACAGCATATGCATTTCCACCTCTTCCTTTGATGCACAAGGTACTACTGAAAATCAAAGAGGAGCGCCCAAGGATAATTCTGATAGCTCCAAATTGGCCAAGACAACACTGGTATCCATTGCTGAGGAGCATGTCTCGGGGGAGAACGTGGACACTACCCTGATGCCTTTGATGTTAACTCAGAACGACTACAACATCATGCATCCAAATCTAAAAACTCTGCAACTAACTGCCTGGAACATTACATAACAGCAACTAACCCAGATTTATCCCAAAGGGTTAAAGACATTATCCTGGAGTCCCGCAGACCTTCTACAAGAAGGAACTATGCAGGGAAATGGAAAAGGTTTGTCATTTGGAGCACTGAAAGAGGAAAAGATGTGTCAAAGATAGATATTGCCAACATCCTGGAGTATTTGGCAGAGCTTCTCCATACAGGCCTGTCCTATTCCTCCATCAAGATACATGCATCAGCTATTTCTGCAGAATACAGCTTCGATCCCCCTGTCTTCTCACATCCTCTACTCAGGCAGTTCCTCAGAGGAATCAAGAATGTAAAACCTCCTAGGAAACCACCATTACCAGCATGGGACTTGAACTTTGTGCTAGAAAAATTGACACTCCCTCCATTCGAACCAGCAGCAACAGCAGATCTTCAACACCTATCCTGGAAAACTGCTTTCCTACTGGCAATTACTTCAGCAAGAAGAGTTTCGGAACTACAGGCCTTAATGGCAGTACAACCCTTCCTAATCTTCCATCAAGATAGAGTATCCATGAGAACTAATCCTACATTTATGCCTAAGGTGGTATCCAGAGTGTCTCTAAACCAGGCAATCCACCTACCTACCTTCTTTCTCAATCCACAGAACAGGGGGGAAAGACTGCTGCATACCTTGGATGTACATAGACAGTTGCGCTACTACCTGGACAGAACCAAGGGCAATAGAAAACTGACCAGCTTCTAGTAGCCTATGCAACAGGAAGGGAAGGAAAAGCAATTTCCAAACAGACAATCTCCAAGTGGATAGGAAATTGCATAAGATTCTGTTACTCCTACCATGGAAAGCCAATTCCACAGAACATAAGACCTCACTCTACAAGGGCTACAGCCACTACCACAGCTTTCTTACGAGGAGTGGCTACCAAGGACATTATTGAGGCGGCTACTTGGACCTCCGTGCATACATTTGTCAAGCATTATAACTTACCTCTATACTCTAGATCCCGAGCAGGGTTTGCCACTGCTGTATTGCAAGGGATCCTAACTACACCATAATTCTTCTTCCTCCTCCCCTAGTTTGGCTATGGTATTCTACCCATTTGTTAGGACTGCAGATGCATCCTTGAAGGACATAGTACAGTTTTGTACCTACCATAAATGTAGATGTCCGAACAGGATAGCATCTGCAGTCAGGATTACCCACCCTCCTTCCCCTCTGGTATTCCTAGGGTATTTACCCTCCTAATAGCTAGCTGGGGGGGGATCTCTTATGGTGTATTTGTTTGTATATATGTACATACATGCTTATTTTTTGTGTTTGCCTACCTTTTTTTGGAAACATTGGCATTTACCCAAAAAATTTAGTTTTCCAAGAGGGCAACTGGCATCTGGGGCAAGAAACACTGAGGAAAATGGCGTCGGCTGATGCCTTTATACCCGAAGACCAGCAGAGATGACGTCGGATGAAGTG
The DNA here is from genome assembly GCF_019279795.1 of Protopterus annectens. Lineage (NCBI taxonomy): Eukaryota > Metazoa > Chordata > Ceratodontiformes > Protopteridae > Protopterus > Protopterus annectens. Next base: position 605,139,695 of record NC_056736.1, read on the forward strand.
TGACACCAGCCGAGGCCAGACCCAGACTTTGGAATCCGGCCGACCGAAGGGCTGCCTGACGACAGGACAACCCATTTGTTAGGACTGCAGATGCTATCCTGTTCAGACATCTACATTTATGGTAGGTACAAAACTGTACTTTCTTGACAATGCCGTTTTAGGAATGAGCTAGTTTCTATAGTTAAACTCCAACTGATATCTATTTCCAGTTTTTATAGAGGCAACAGACATGTTTCTGTGACTTCTAAACTATGCAAAGCTTTCATATAAGGAATCTTTCCTTTATGGCCTCCAAGTAAAGATCCCTCTCCACCTTGGGACCTGGCACTTGTGCTACAAGGCGTAACACAGAAACTCTTTGAGCCTTCAGCTAAGTCTGATCTGACGTTATTATCATGGAAATAGTTTCTTGGTAGCCATTACTTCTGCAGAGAGAATATCTGAACTACAGGCTCTCTCTCCCAAATCTCCATGCATTACTTTTTGTAAGGACAGGGTCTCCTTATGGACTTAACCCTTCCTTTTTACCTGAAGTGCCCTCTTATAGTAACATTAACCAATCCATTCATTTACCAGCCTTTTTTCCAAATTTTACCAACAAAGGAGAATACATGCTATACCTCCTGGATGTGCACAGACCGTTACATTTTTATTGTCATAGGACAAAACAGTTCCAAAAATCAGACCAACTTTTTTTTCCTTATTCCTCAAAAAACTGGGTTATCCAATATCCAAAGTCACTCTAGCTAAATGGATAACAGATTGTATTTCCTGGATTTACTTTCAAAAAAGCATGATATTACCCAAGCCTCCCAAGGTTCATTCAATCAGATCCATGGCCACATCATCTATCTTTTGGTCCAGGACATCTATATTGACAACATTTGTAATGCAGCTTACACAGTCTATTGTTCATACCTTTGTTTCTCATTACAAATTGGATATTATCTCTAGAAATACAGTCTCCTTTGGTCCTCTGTGTTCTGGAATATGGTTCCATGAGGACCACCGTAGCTGGGAACTTTGTCCCATGTGTTGAGGAAAAATGAAAAGGACATCAGATTTAATAGTCATATTCTTACCATAACTAGACATCTGTGTTGTCCATTTTCATTCTTCCTCAACTTCCCTTCCATCCACCCCCCCCCCTCCAAATCTCCTGGAAAGAGCTATTGGACTGCATTGGAACCTACATTTCCAGGTCTGAGCCCTGTCTGCCTTCTTCATTTTACTGGGGATACAGCAGAGCATTATGGCTACTGGGAGGAGCTCGAGAGCTGGATCCTAAGTCTGAAATAGCCAAGTCGGATCCGAGGATCAGATCCGAACCCATACATTGAGGAAGAATGAAGATGGACAACACATATGCCTAGTTAATGGTAAGAGCATAACTTTTAAGTACGACTTCAACCTGTTTTAGTGCAACCAGTTACATAAAAGTGTTGCTGTTTAATATCTGTGTATAAATGGAGAAAATTTGCCTTTTATACAACAAAGCCAAGGTTACCTTCCCAGGAGTATATTGGATGAGTGCTGTGGCAAATTTGGCCCATTTGGTTGAAAATACCTTTATTATATACTCCACATAAATCAAGCCATCATATTCCAGGGATTGCATACAATATATCTGTCAATTTATTCTCCATACCCATATTTCCTTGTCATTCACCTTGTATTCTTCCAGCAGTATGCACGCCTTTCCATTTAACAGTCCCTGTCTCTTCTTGCTTCACCTGCATTTGTTCCTTTCTTAGTGGTGGCTCCTTTCTTTGCAGTCACTCTATTGGGATTTAAAAAAAAAAGTGGAAAAAAAATAAGCCACCAGTCAAAAATACTTTCAGAGTAGCTGGAACTTTGAATTTTCAGAATACTTTGAGTAGCTGGATTTCCTTTTTTCACTAACATTTTTCTACTACTCCCATAAATCACAATTTATATTTTAACATCAACTCATGTGTAATGCTCAGTATATATCAGTTATCCAGCCACTGATGATCTTTTACCTTGTTGCCTCCATCAGCAAAGCAACTTTTTTCATAACATGTGCGAATCAATCGTCATAAATGATTAAAAAAAAAAAAAAAAAAAAAAAAAGCTGTTTCTCCACTAAACTCACTACCCAACAGAACAACTCCAAATTGTTCTGGAACTCTGTCTCCTCTCCCCTAAATCCTGGTACTGAATACAACCCCTCCCCATCTCCTGACAAAGACCCTCAAGAAATTGCCTAAGCCTTCAGTTCTCATTTTATTGATACTATCCAAAAACGTGTTAATGATTTCTCTGCAAACTAAAAAAGTATAATTGGCAACATAAACGACAGTAGAATCTCTAACCACTCCCCCCACATCAGTTGCCATTCCAACAAAAACACATCCACTCCTCTATTTACATTACAACCAGTACCCACCTCTAGTACATAAACTGCTCTCAAAACTAAAACCATGCTCCCCCTCTTCCAATGGCCTCCCATTTGAATACTTAAAACTTGCAGCAGATTCTATAGCTCTTCCAATTAGCATTCTCATTAACTGATTAATCTCTGAATCATTTGTCCCACAACTATGGAAAAACTCATTTATTACTCCCCTTCACAAAGGCGGTAACACCAGTGATCTAACTACCAGCCCATCTCCATACTTTCACCTCTATCTAAAATTATAGAAAAGTGCATTCATTAATTGCTAAAACATCTCAGACAGTAACCTACTCGTACCCACCCATCTAACATGGTTTTCGGCCAGCACACAGCACAACAGCAGCCTTACTGTCATTTACCAACACTGTATACAAAGCTCTTGATGCAGGCCTACTAACATCAATGAACCTACTAGACCTGTCAACAGCTTTTGATACAGTGTCCCACTCAAAACTACTTTTACAACTTGAGACCATAAACTGCCCCCCCCCCCCACACACACACTAACCTGGTTCCATAACCATCCAAACAACAGAAAATCTTTTAGATGACAAATTAAGCAGTCCGATTACCTACTCAACGACAGGTGCTCCCCAAGGGTCTATTCTTGGGCCCTTACTTTTTAACATATTTATTAATAATCTCCATAAAACATCCCTGCAAAGTACACTCATTCAATATGTGGACGATTCGATAATTACATCCTGTAACACCACCTCAGATTTCCTAAAGTTAATACAAAATGCATTTACTTCCCTTGAATCCTGGCTTAACGAAGCTCATCTGCTACTTAATCCCAAAAAAATCAAAACTTTTACTCTTCACAACCAAAACTTCTAACTCTAGACTTTAAAATATTCTCTCAAAACAATACAGAAATTGAAATAAAAACAGCCAAACTGCTTGGCATCACAATTGATGACAAACTATCCTTTGAGAATCATATACTCAGCCAAATCAAAAAGACTCATTTTAAGCTTGGCAAATTCTATAGGCATAAACTCTGTTTGGACAAGTCTACCAAGTTGAAACTAGCTAATAGTCTACTTCTACCCTCCCTCCTCTATGGTTGCCCCATTTTCACTAACCTACACATATCCCTCTTCACCAAACTGCAGTCGTGCTACTATAAAATAGCCAAGTTTGTCTCCAACATGCCAACTCGCGCACATCATTGCCTGGCCATTAAATCTATAAACTGGCTTGAGTTCCCTCATTACCTACATTGCTCCCACCCACAAACTAAATAATCCAAACTACTGCCCATCCCTTCAAACTGTAATACAAACGCCTACCCCTACTCGGCATGTTAGGTCCTCTAACAAACTGTTAACCATAACTAAGCCCAGCAAAAGAGCTGGACAAAGTCTCTATTCCCATGCCATTGCCAAACTTTGCAATGCGCTCCCTCCCTCTGTTACTCAACTAGACTCTTTAAAAAAACATTTAAATTTGCACTAAAAGAACACTATCTCAATAACCTTGTCTGTTCTTGTAGTCATATGATTAAACCACCTTAAATGTTTGGCCACTGTACACTACAAATACTTTTAATAACTTAATATAGTTGCAATTTACACTCTTGTCTTCGTATCCAATCTCTCTCGCTTTCTTTATTTCTGTGGTTGAATAAACAGAATTGATTGAACAGTATTCTTACTTATGAGAATATACAGAGTTACTAAAAATGTAACATACTGGGTTTATTTTCTTGTATTGTATATCTTTATAATATGTATTTGTCTTGTTTATCTACTTCAATTTGTATTAGGTAAAAACTTTCTTGACTTTCAAAGTTAAGCTGATGTTATGTAAAAATTTCTGTGATTGTATGGAGCTTTTCTCCCCGGGCCTCCACTGAAAATGGCTCGTCGGGACTAGTGGACTTTCCCGGTCAACAAATGTCAATAAATAAATAAATAGAAACTCTGTTATTATAGACACATATTTAACATCTGACTGTGGTGTTGGTGAATGTTTCTACAGTATCATTACCACTGACTTTCTTGCAAACCCTTTCCATTCCACCATTGTGGTTTTCACATAGACTATTAAGTCTGTCCCTTCTTCACCTACCGAATGCTTGTGTCCGATTTCACCTCTTTGCCATGTCCTTCAATTTAGTTAGCTATCATCTCACTTAGTTTTACTTTCTCTTCTGCCTTATACTGACTTTGTTATTTGGCATTTACCAGACCTCACAGCTGCTTGTTGATGCATGAATTCTGCATTCCTCAGTATATTCCTTTCCATTATTTTTAAGAGTACTGCAAACAGTCTAGTCAAATTCAAAGTCAAATTGATGACTGACTAAAATTTGACTCGCACACATAGCAGGCCATTAAAAAAAAACACCAGAAACTTGGACTACTGTATAGGAACAAAAAATTCCTCACTACTGCCACTAAACGCACACTTGCACAAGCATTTCTCTTACATAGTCTTCTGTATGCTTCCCACATCCTTACCAATATCCAAACTACCTCAGTGCAGAGACTAGAACAAACATGCAACAAAATTACTAGATTTATTCTCAACCAACCACTCTCGTCGCATCACTGCCTCTCACTAAACAAACTTCAATGGCTGGAAATTCCACTCCTTTTCCTACAATCACAACTCCACGCTACCTTTTCCATACTCAACAACCCCTCTGCCTGCCCTGCTCTCACCTCCCATGTTACTCCCTACCCCCCCCCCCAACCTCTCCAGAGTGCTGATCGACATTTTTTCTCAGTTTACAAACCCAAAAGGAATATTGGCAAGCTACTTTGCTAACGCACTTTCTCACTAAATTGGCACAAAATCCCTCTCCATTTTAGATCCAACCTTTCCTTTCCCTGTTTTAAAAAGGAGCTTATATCCCACCTACTAAACTTGAAATTCTTATTGCCTTGACCACATGTAGTCTATCTGTCCGTCCTACTGTATAACCTCTTGCATCTCCTAACTTACTTTCTCTGTTAGTAACTTTTGCTTAAACTAACCTCCTAAACCCTCAGCTCTACTACTATAGCCCCCTCCTTTCTCTCCCCCTCCCATTTCTCCACATTGTTTATCTTTTTCCCCCCACGTCCTATCAATGTCTGTACATCTTCCTTCTTTTGAACAACAATTATCTTTTTGTTTTTACTCTTGTATATAATAAATTTAGACCACTGCTATCAGTGCAACCCTTAATGTTCATAATTTTTTCTTTTGTTTTTTTCTCTTTATAATTAATTTTGTATTTGCATTGTTATTTTTAATAGATTTTGTCCTGTATGTTTATCTTTGCTTATGTTTGCTGGGGCCTTTTCCCCTTGGGTCTCCACTAAAATGGGTTGCTTACTATCAATGCAGTGCAAATAGTTAATAACCTTTTTAGAATTATTTTGTATTGTGATTGCTGTTTAATATTTGTATATTGTCACTTTATCTTTATTTATGTTTGCTGGGGCTTTTCTCCTCGGGTCTCCACTGAAAATGGGTTTGTTTGCAAACTCATTTGGACTAACCTGTTTAACAAATGTGAAATACATAAATAAAATAAATAAATTCCACATTTTTATTCTTACTGCTTCCAAATTGTTAAATTGCATTTGTAACATGCAGGTCTTTTTTTTTCTCAGTGTTCTAATAGCAGAATAGCCACATAGCTCCTTCTGACTCATTTCATTACCAGAAGGCTCAGATTCAGCTGCACACTCCCATCTCTTGTACCAGTCCATAAATTAAATTTTCACACTTTAAAAGGTTCATTGAAAACTACATAAAACCAACTGCTTTTACTACATAAAACTAACTGCTTTTGCCTTATAATTTAGTGGTCTTAATTACTTAACTTACAAATAAACCCAAGGAGACAACCAGTTTCACCAGGCACCACAGAATTTCTTCCCAGATTAAATGCATTTTTAAAGACAACTATATTTAACATGCTTACTTTACAGGTACGTCTCCCCCTTCTTATGCAAAATACACTTGTTGACCACTTTGGGATTTAAAGTATATATACTGTAAGGCAGTTTCTGTATTTCAAGGCAAACAGAAGCCCGTTGCAGTTTACATCTGTACTGTTCATTCTTTCCACCGAAGTCAGACCAGTGGCTTAATGCACTCATGCTTTTTGTGCTGAAGATCAGAAGGCCTGGGTTTTATTTCCACTTTGGGTAACTGGATTAATATTGAAATTGCTGAAACTGCAATGCAGCATTAGGGGGTTCTGCACTCCTGCATGTGCCATCCTTCAGGTAAAACAATAAACTGAGGTCTTGTCTGCTTGTGGTAGTAGTAGTTCAGGTGGCTGTAAAAGATCGCAGGCCACATATCAGAAAATAATAAGGGGAAGTTCTGATGTACACTGGCCAGATTTTCCCTGGTAACATAAAAAACATTCGTGTTCTCCCTTGAGGAGAGGCCACTAGCCCATTGAAACTAATCCAGTCAACAAAGGACAAACAGATGTTTGACATTAGTATTTTCCCATATTAGAACCAGAGAAATTCATATGTACCCTGATCTGGGAACCATCCAGGGAGGACTTGCAATGGGCTCTGCAGTACACTGTTAATTGCCTGACTAGCCTCTATTTCTTCTGAACCTACCAAAATCAAGCTTAAAGGACTTTCGAGATCTTCTTGAGAGCCAAGCTGGGCACAGAGATGCAGACTGTTCCTTGTAAGGGGCACCTCCTGTAAATTGGAATTTTTTTCTTTTCCATTGACTGATAGCCCACACATTCCTGAAGACTGAGCTACATATATGTCTGCATCTGTCCTGGTGATACTCATGGCCAGACGTCATGTGGGAGTTTTATCCAGCGGTTAATGGTCAAAACTGACAAAATAGTTTCCTAATGAATTAAGAAGACAAATGCACGAGAAGAAACAAATCACTTTTTTGAGAGGTAAAGTGCTAGGAATGTAATGTAATGGCCACAAAAAATATTGACTTAAAAGGAAAATGCAGTACAGAGATGTCTCATCTGCAATGTGTATACTATTAACAGTAATCTGAAAAAAGTGCTAGCCTACTCATTACCAAGTCTCCATTAAAGCAGAGTAGGCACAAATTTGTTTCTTTTTAAAGAATCTCTGTATCTTGTATGTGTAGATTATTTAGATTCTCTGAAGTAATCGAGCTGACAGATGCAGTAAAGTGCAATTGTAAGTAATGCCGTAAAAGTTAAAGTCATAGTAAAGCTATAAAAGACATTAAAGTCTATATGCTTGAGATGGGATTATTTTAATTCTGTTATAGCTGATGGTGGTCCTTAGTACAAACATTAGGAATTCAGAAATTTTGTACAGGTATGAATTCAGACATGTAATATCCAGTCTATTCAGTAATGAACAGGGAAAAATTGCAGGATTTATCCAAGCATTGAAAAATCTTAAGAAATAAATCCCAAAAAGCACTCAGCCTTTTCCACCGCAAACCACAATGTTTATTCACATAGACAAAGCACCAGCAACCACAATGTAAGATTTAACGCTGACATACAACCAGTACGATTTTGTCAAAAAAACTTCTTCAGATAACTATGACTGTTGCAGTGCTGCCCTTATATAACCTTACTAATAATCTAATTAGTTCAATTAAATCTTGGTTGATTGACCTAATAAATATAAAGTTAAAATACAATTCTGCTGGCTTAAACTCACACTAAACATGTTCTAAAGTCTTTCTTATTTAATATTCCTAAACATTATAACCATAATTTATTAAAACACATATTAAAACAATATTATATGTTCAATACAAATATTCCATACTAAGAAATGTTAATTAATGCAAGTTAAAAATGTGTATTAAGAATGCTTCCTCTAGTGTTCAAAAGAAATATTGCACCATAAAAACTAAGCTCATAGTATGAAGGTTTCATAGTTATAAAACATATTTTTAAAAAAGTGTTTTAAAATGTTTAAAATAAGACAGATGTTCTTCTTGTTTCACTATTGCAGTCATTACATTTGGGTAATCTGCTGGCAGGTTGCCCTCAGTCGGCCTAATTAACAAAGTCTTGGGTTCTTCGTCAGATGCTGTCCCTTCTTCCATGACGTCAGGGGTATAAAACATACAGCCGACACCATTACATCAGTCTTTCTTGCCGCGCGGTGCCCAAAGCAGAAGCAGTTCGCAAGTGCCGGACGGCCGACTCCTGAAATTTTCGATGTCCTTCAAGAATGCAACTGCAGTCATAACATGTGGGTTGTCCTGCCTCAGGCAGCCCTCGGTCGGCCGGATTCCAAAGTCTGGGTCCGACGTCGGCTGATGTCGCATTTCTCTCCGACGTCAGAGCGGCTGGAGTACATAAGCATCAGCCAACACCATCTTCTCCAGTCTTTCTTGCCGCGCGGTGCCCGAAGCAGAAGCAGTTCGCAAGTGCCGGTCGGTCAGCTCCTGTATTTTTCGATTCCGAAGTCATCAAAAAAGCTAAGTACCCCGTTGGGGACCTTTTCTTGCCTCAGCTGATGTCAGAAATTACTGAAAAAGTTAACAATTGTCTTTCTTGTGGTAAACAAATACCTCATAAGGATTTCCACTCTTACTGTCTTCCTTGCCTTGGCCCAGACCACGACGTCTCGGCCTGTGTAGCCTGTGCTCGCTTCAACAAGCGCACTCTCAGGCGCCGGGCTGAGTTTGCTGAAGATTTTTTCGGCGATAAATTCGCTTACACAATGCCGTCGGATCTTCCGACATCACAAACTCCCAAGAAACGAAAAGACCGGGACCGACATCCTCGGCCCGCGTCTACCACCGACTCCACGCCAAAACCTACCGCGGGTGCTCCGGTTCCCTCTGAGACGGTCTCTCCACCGCTCCGAACCGAAAACACCGCATTACCGACGACTCCGATTCCGGATATCACTCCGACGCCAGTTATTGATTTCCCTCCGGATACCGAAACCGAGGAAATGCCCGAGACCATTGCTGTAGACAAGGTCACTCCTGCACGTGGAGCTGCCAGGCCTCCTATGGCCATGTCTATTAAGGCCTACACCAGGGCTAAGGCAGCCAGCAAAACAAAGCATCTTACTACTAAAACCTTTCCTCAGCCTACTCCAGAGACACAAATTATGTCTATGGCTGCTGATTTAATTTCTATGATTAGAGGTTCACAGGCCCATTCTGAGAGAGGATCCCAGCCTCCTTCTGATAAAAGGCCCCGGGTTGAACCCTCTGACCCTATTCCGTCAGATGAAGACTCTGAGGGCTCTGTCCACTCTGATAGCCAGGAAGAGCTCTTCCAGACCTATGAGGACTCGGATGCAGAGGATTCCATCCCCTCGGCCTCCCCGCCTGAGGATATTTCTTTTGGGGAAGTTCTGCATACCATGAAGGAACATTTTAAGTGGCAAGGCCAGGAATATTCTGATTCCAGAAAACGCCTTCAGACTTTCCTTAAGAAGCCCCAGCACAGGCCCTTAGCTATTCCTCCTGTACTTGATGTTTTGGATGATTTATATTCTGACTCTAGTGTTACCCCTGACTCTCTTCCTCCTGCTCCAGCCAAGCCAGACAGGTACTACAGGGTCCCAGAAATTCATTCCCATTTATTCAGGGCCCATACTGCTGATTTGGAAACTATTTCTCAGGGGCCTAAAGGAGTTTCAGCTTCCACCTCTAAAAATTCATTGCCCTCCAACAGGGAAGCTAGGTCATTAGAGAGATGGGGCAAAAAGGTTTACACATCCACTACCTTATCTATGAGAGCTTTGAATTGCCTTTTTCATATGTTACAATATCAGGATTTCCTGTTAGAAGATTTACAAAAAACATTGGCCTCTCCTGATCCTTTGGACAGGAAGGCTTTGCAGGAAGCAGTACATAACACTCAGCAAGTAAGCAATCACTTCCTGCAGTGTGGATATGATGCACTGGAAGCTTCATGTAGGGCAGCTATGACAGGGGCAGTCATTCGTAGACATGCATGGTTAAAAGATCAACCTCTACCAGATCATGTAAAGGCAAAACTTCTGGATGCACCTTTGGAAAAGAACAAGCTTTTTGGTGCTAATGCTAAGGATGTGTTAAAGACCATTGAGGAAAAAGCAAAATCAGTTCAGACGGTGAAAGATTTCCTCCAGGTTCAACCCCCCAGATTCAGTAGGAATTGGCCTTCAAAAAACTGGTCCTTTCCTAATCCAGAAAAGTTTCAAAGGGGTAAAAACAGACGTGGCCGAGGAAGAGGCCAATACAGAGGTCCTTACAGGGGACGACAATGGCAGCCAGGAAACCAAAGAAGTGACGCAGGGGTTTCACCTGCCCCACAGCCACAATCTCAATGACTTTCCTCTACTTCCGCCTACCAGGGAACAAATAGCAGCTCCCTTGGGCGGGAAATTGTCTGTTTGCAGAAAATTGGCACAAACTGACAAAGGACAAATGGATTTTGGACATTATAGACCGAGGCTACAGGTTCCATTTTCATACCTTGCCAAGAAAACAAGGCATGCCAAACCTACCACAAAACCAGAGGGCAGAGGCTATCAAGCAAATCTCTCTGCTGACTCGAATGAAAGCAATAGAAAGAGTTTCACAACAAAAACAAGGCCAGGGGTTTTACTCAAGACTGTTCCTTGTTCCAAGAAAAGAATCTCAATGGAGACCAATACTGGATTTGTCCGCACTAAACACTTTCCTCATAGTACCAAAGTTCAAAATGCTGACTCTACAGCAACTCCTTCCCATGCTGGGCAAGGGGTCTTGGCTGATTACTCTGGACCTCAAGGAGGCATACCTGCATGTCCCTGTCAGACACAGCTGCAGAAGGTACCTCAGATTTCTTGCAGGGCCAGAGCATTATCAATTCCCAGCATTGCCATTTGGCTTATCTATTGCACCCAGAGTATTCACAAAATGCCTGGCTTCAGTAATTGCTCATTGCAGGCTCCAAGGGATACAAATCTACCCGTACCTGGACAACTGCCTCATGCAAGTGGACGACAAATTGATGTTGACAAAAAACTTGGACTATGTCATACGATTACTTCAAGCTCTGGGATACACAGTCAACTTTCAAAAGTCAAGACTGCAGCCATCCCAGCAAATAATCTTCTTAGGAGCCAAATTAGACACAGCCTCTCAAATGGCTTACCTGACAGAAGACAAGCAAAAGAAGTTAACTCATTACGTCAAAGGTTTAGCAAAACTCACCCAGATGACTGCAAGGAGATTCCTACAGGCCCTGGGTTACATGGCATCCTGCGTTCTCCTGGTTCCATTTGCAAGACTTCACATGAGAAAGCTTCAATGGTACCTAAGAAGCATTTGGTCTCAGCACAGCAACAACTTGGAGACAACCATATCGCTCATTCCATGCCTACAAAAGGAATTACTATGGTGGGCCTCGGTGAGCCAGGCCAACACAGGTATGTCATTCAAAAAACCACAGATAACACAGACCATGACCACAGACGCCTCAGACCTTGGATGGGGGGCGCACATGGAAGGCAGGTGTATACAAGAACAATGGTCTCAAAAGGAAGCACATCTGCATATAAATCAAAAGGAAATGCTGGCAGTAATGCATGCCATCGAGGCCTTTCAACACCAACTTCAGCAAGGCCATTTACTGATACGGACAGACAACACCACTGTGATGTGGTATATAAACAAGCAAGGGGGCACCCACTCTTACCCCGTTTGCAGACTGACAATGCATCTTTGGGAAAAATCACTGAGCCTAAACATCCAGTTACAATCCCAGTTTGTTCCAGGCAAAGACAATGTGCTGGCGGACAGCCTAAGCAGGAATTTCACAGATCCACACGAGTGGAGGTTACATCCGAAGATCTTCACACAACTCACTTCGACATGGGGCAGGCCAGAAGTAGACCTATTTGCCTCTCACCTCAACCATCATCTACAAAAATTCTGCACAAGGACATACCATCCAAAAGCTTGGAAAATAGATGCTCTCTCATTCAACTGGAACTTCCTAACAATCTATGCATTCCCACCTCTGCCACTGATGACCTCAGTACTACTAAAGATCAAAGCAGAGACCCAAGGGAATCATAATAGCTCTGGACTGGCCAAGACAACACTGGTACCCACTACTAAGGAGCATATGTCACACCAGGAGGTGGGCCCTTCCCCAATGGCCTCTACTTTTGACTCAACACAATCTCAAAACAGTGCATCCAAACCTTCAGACACTGCAGTTAACAGCCTGGGAGATCCCATAAATAACCTCAACCTATCTCTCTCCAAGGAAGTTCAGCGGATACTAACAGAGGCTCGAAGACCATCCACCAGAAAGGTTTACTTAGCAAAATGGAAGAGATTCAGCAATTGGAATACCAGCAAGGGACATGATGCATCATTGTTGAACATCCCACTCATCTTGGAATATTTGGCGGATATGCTAAAGAACGGCCTCTCATATTCTTCCATAAAGATGCATGCATCAGCTATTTCAGCTAGATATAACACGGATCCTCCTGTCTTTTCACACCCTTTGCTAAGGCAATTCCTCAGGGGAGTCAAGAACATCAAGCCACCAAGAAAGGCCCCAGTGCCAGCCTGGGACCTCAATTTTGTCCTAGAAAAACTGACTCTACCTCCTTTTGAACCAGCAGCTACTGTTGACTTGCAATTTCTCTCATGGAAGACAGCCTTCCTGTTGGCAATTACCTCAGCAAGAAGGGTTTCAGAACTACAGGCCCTAATGGCAATACCACCGTTCATAATTTTTCACAGAGACAGGGTTTCATTAAGGACCAACCCTACTTTTATGCCAAAGGTGGTATCTAGGGTTTCTTTGAATCAAGCTATTCATTTGCCTGCTTTCTTCCCCAATCCTGAGAATAAGGGGGAAAGACTGTTACATACCTTGGACATTCACAGACAACTTCGATACTACCTGGACAGAACCAAGGCCAGTAGGAAGTCTGAACAACTTTTTGTAGCTTACGCCCCTGCAGTCCAAGGAAAAGCAATTTCAAAACGGACAATTTCAAAATGGATTGGACATTGCATCAGATTTTGTTATTCCTTTCATGGAAAGACTGTTCCAGCCAATGTCAGACTACATTCCACAAGAGCTACAGCCACCTCTACAGCATTCTTAAGAGGGGTGCCTACTAAGGACATTCTAGAAGCTGCTACATGGAGCTCCGTGCATACATTCTCCAAACACTACAATCTCCCTCTATACTCCAGATCCAGAGCAGGCTTTGCTTCGGCAGTCCTGCAGGGTTTGATTGCAACACCATCTTTTTCCTAGAGCATACCTCCTCCCCCAGCTAAGCTATGGTATTCTACCCACATGTTATGACTGCAGTTGCATTCTTGAAGGACATAGTACAGTTTTGTACCTACCATAAATGTAGATGTCCGATAGACATGCAACTGCAGTCGGATTTTCCCTCCCTCCATACCCCTCTATGCCTAGGACCCTCTCCTATCCCTGTTTCTCTTAGCTGGGGATATCTGTTATGGTGTATTTGTTTTATTGCTCATTTATTCTCTGGAATCCTGTTTTTTGTCTTCCAATTTGATTACAGCCTTCCTTGGAGGGCACCTGGCATCTGGGGCAAGAAACACTGAAGAAGATGTCGTCGGCTGATGCTTATGTACTCCAGCCGCTCTGACGTCGGAGAAAAATGCGACATCAGCCGACGTCGGACCCAGACTTTGGAATCCGGCCGACCGAGGGCTGCCTGAGGCAGGACAACCCACATGTTATGACTGCAGTTGCATGTCTATCGGACATCTACATTTATGGTAGGTACAAAACTGTACTTTTTCGAGTTTCAGAACCGAAGTCTTCAACTAAAAAGCTAAGTACCCCGTTGGGGAAACTTTTTCTTGCTCCTTACCAATGTCAATAAAAGTTAATAATTGTATTACTTGTGTGAAGCAAATACCTCATAAGGATTTTCATTTGTACTGTATTCTTTGCCTAGGCCCTGACCACGATGTACCTTGCTGTCTATTCTGTGCTTTATTTAATCAACGCACTATCCGTCGTCGGTACATTTTTGCTTCTAAATATTTTGGATCATGGTTTAATTATCCAGAAATGACGTCTGTTAGCAATCCGACTACTGGAATACCTAAAAAAACACAAAGAAAAAGACAGGCCGTTGAGGTCCAAAACAGCCGATGACGCTTCTAATCCAGTCGCCAGTTCACCGGTACTCAGGCGCTTTCGCAGCCCCTGATACCCGCTACATCTGATTCGCAAGCCTCTACTGAGACCCATTCGGAGTCCGTTATGCCGCGAGCTGCTTCAAGTATGGAACCCACGGATGTCTCCATCTTGGATGGGTCCGGTGCCGCTGTGCAGGCACCGGATTCTGAGGGTGTATTCAGGCCTACAGATTTGTATATTAAACCAGACACCATCTTCTTCTTCAATATTAAGGCCAAAATCTCGATCTATGTCTAAAAAACCGACGCCCAGGCCACATGTGCAGGCCCCTATGCCTAAAAAACAAATGATCAAAATGGCTGAAGATTGTTACTCTGATCAGGGGTAGCCAACCCCCCCCCCCCTTTCAGAGGCCTAGGGCGGAAATTGACTATGAATCTTCTGAACAGGATTCTATTTCTTCTGACTCTGCTAATAAACAGGATTTGTCTATACCTGTTTATGAGGACACTGATGCAGAGGATTCCATTCCTTCTGCTTCTCCCCTGAGGATTTTTTTTTTGGGGGAAACTTTACATACCTTAAGGGAACATTTCCACTGGGAAAGTCACAACTGAAAAAACGTCTTGCGTAACAGAACCAAATATCCACAACAGGTACAAAACGCTAATGTTCCACTCGCCAACTGCACTGCAAGATGAAAAAGCGATACCAGCCTGATGTAAATCCACGTACAAAAGTTTAATAAAAACCAGCAGGGAAAGTCAGGATTTTTCTGAATCTAAAAAGAGACTTAGGGATTTTCTTCTTCCTCAGCATATGCCTTTGTCTATACCTCTTGTTGTAGACATTGTTGATGATGTGTTTTCATAATCTAGTATGGCTCCTGATTCTCTGCCTCCAGCTCCTTGTAAGCCAGACATATACTACAGGGTTCCTGAATCCCACAAATTCCTTTTCAAAAATTCTGATGTTCTTCGTCTCACATTGCTGCAGTCATAACCTGTGGGTAGTCCGCTGTCCTCGGTCGGCCCGAATACCAAAGAGTTAGGCTGGCGTCGGTCACGGACGCCCGGAGCTGACGTCAGTACGTAGTAGTACTTAAGCGCATGACCAACACCATATCCTTCTTTCTTTCTTGCCGCGTGGTCCGAAGCAGAAGCAGCGTTTGCAAGTGCCGTTCGGCGTTCTGAAATTTTCAATTATCGAGTTTCAGACTGAAGACCAAGTTGGGCTAAGTACCCCGTTGGGGAAAATTTTTGTCTTTTCTTGCCTCAGTTAATCCGGATGTCAGAAAAAGTTAATAATTGTATTTCTTGTGGGAAACAGATACCTCATAGGGACTATCATTCTCTCTGTATTCCTTGCTTGGGGCCTGAACAGGGCGTCGGGTGTCGCTTTTGCGCTAGATTTAATAAGCGCACCATTAAACGAAGATTAGACTGTGCCAGGCTTGTTTTCGGTAAGCAGTGTAACTACAACATGCCGTCGGATCCTCCAACGCCCGCTACCGCTCAAAAACGTAAAGATAAATCTTTAAAGTCTAAACCGGATGAGTCGTCCGTTGCGGACGCCGGTTCTATGGAACCTCCGGTTGAATCTGTGGATCTGGCCGAGGTCTCGGCTGAATCCCAGGGGGAACCTTTACTTTTGCAGGAGTTGGCCTCTCAGGAGTTAGGCCAGGCCGAAGGTGCTTCTCAGGTATCTGTAGTTCCATCCTTACAAAAGGTTATTAGGCCTTCTACCTCAGTGGCTAAAGGCCATGCTAAGGCTAAACCTGGTCTTACTGGTACTGGCCATAGCCCTAGTTCTTCAGCTTCTGTTCCTAAAAAGCATATGTTGAAAATGGCAGAGAAGAGGCCTAGGGTGGAGACAGATTTAGAGGGAATGGAGCATTCTTCAGACTACTCTGAGTCCTCAGCTGAGGATATTCAGGATTACCCTCCCTATTCAGATTCGGATGCAGAGGATTCCTGTCCTTCTGCTTCTCCTCCAGAGGATTTTTCCTTTTCTGAAACTTTACATTCCATGAGGGAACATTTCAAGTGGGAAGGTCAGGATTTTTCAGATTCTCGAAAAAGTCTTAGGGAATTTTTGTTTTTACCACAACATAGGCCTTTGGCTATTCCCCCTGTCTTAGATGTTGTTCAGGATGTTTTTTCTGAAGCTTCACTTAATCCTGATTCTTTACCCCTGCCCTGTCAAGCCAGACAGATATTACAGAGTTCCAGAAGCACATAAATATTTGTATAAGAGTCCTAGAGCTGACCCGAAACTATTATTCAAGGGCCGAAGGGTGTCAGGGCTTCTGTGGTTAAGAATCCAGTTCCTTTGGATAAAGATTCTAGAGCGTTGGATAGGTGGGTGGAAAAAGTGTACACCTCTTCTACGTTAGCTATGAGGGCTTTAAATTGCCAGTTTCATATGCTGAAGTATCAGAACTTTTTGTTAGGCCAATTGAAATCTAAGGTGGATGCTTTATCTGAGGGTATAGAGTGTAAGGAATTGCAGGAGTTGGTTCATGCTTCAGATCAAGTTGGAAAACATTCTTTGCAGTGTGGTTTCGATGCTCTTCAGGTTTCATCCAGGGTGGCTGCTACTGGTTCAGTTATTCGTAGACATACCTGGCTTAAGGATCAAAATTTGTCAGAGCATGTTAAAGCTCGGATTTTGGATGCTCCTCTTCAATCTGAAGTTCTTTTTGGTTCTCCTGTGGAGTCAGTTTTGAAAAAGATGGAAGATAAAGCTAAGTCTATGCAGACGGTCAAGGATTTTTTGCAGGTGCAGCCCCCTAAGTTTAGCAGGAATTGGCCTGCTAGAGGATGGTCCTACCCTTCTTCGGATTTTCAGTCTAAGGGCAGGTCTAGACGTGGTAGAGGCAGGGCTCACGCTCAGGGTTCTTTTAGACCTAGGACTTGGAGTTCTCCTGCACAGTCTTCTGGTGAGGGCAGGGGTCAGCCTTTTCGTAAACAGACCCAATGACCTGTATCTTCAGCTGTCAGATCCTTCTTTTCTGGCAGCTCCTCTAGGAGGAAAGTTGGCACTTTTCAAACAAAACTGGCATTTGGTCACCCAGGACAAATGGGTGTTGGAAATAATAAATCAAGGTTACAAGTTTTACTTTCACACTTTTCCTCCTTTCAAAGGCATGCCGGATGTGCCTCCTCAGCAAAGGCTGGAGGCTCAGGAACAAATTTCTTTGCTTTTACAGATGGGAGCTATCCAGGTGGTACCTCCGTCAGAAGTAGGCCTAGGGTTTTATTCCCGTCTATTCCTAGTGCCAAAGAAAGGAAACACTTGTAGGCCAATTCTGGATTTGTCCATTCTCAATACTTACCTAGACATTCCAAAGTTCAAGATGTTAACATTACAACAACTTCTGCCTATGCTAGGCAAAGATCACTGGATGGTAACCCTGGATCTCAAAGAGGCCTATCTTCACATTCCTATCAGGCCCAGCTGCAGGAGATTCCTGCGATTTCGGGCTGGTACTTCTCATTATCAGTTCTCTGTATTGCCCTTTGGTTTATCTACTGCGCCCAGGGTGTTCACAAAAGTTCTGGCTCCTGTAATAGCTTTCTTCAGACAGAGGGGAATACAAATTTATCCTTATCTGGACGATTGCCTGATTCTTGCTCAAGACAAAGACAAGTTACTTCAACATCTGCAGTATGTAATGGCAGTTTTAAGGTGCCTAGGGTATTCTGTGAACGAAATAAAGTCCAGTCTAGTACCCTCTCAGGACATGTGCTTTCTGGGTGTGAGACTGAATACAGCTTCTCAGGTGGCTTTTCTTACCCCGGACAAACAAAGAACTCTTCACCTATACTTCCAGCAGTTATCAGTACTGTCCAGGCTGACTGCAAGGACAGTCCTTCAAGCCTTGGGGTTCATGGCATCTTGCATTCTAGTACTTCCCAATGCCAAACTGCATATGAGGAAGCTACAATGGTATCTCAAAACTGTATGGACTCAACACTGCCACGATTTGGACACTGTCATTCGGATAATACCTTGCATCCAGAAGGAATTCTTGTGGTGGGCGCAGGAATGTCACCTAAACAAGGGACTCTCTGTGACCCGACCAGAGGCGAGTCAGATCATAACGACGGATGCCTCGGACTTGGCTTGGGGAGCACACTTCAATGGGAAATGGATTCAAGACACGTGGCCTCCCAGACTACAACATTTGCATATCAACATGAAGGAGATGTTAGCAGTCCAATTTGCCCTGATGGCCTTCAAGGACCTACTTCAACCAGGACAGGTGTTGATTCGAACAGACAACACAACAGTCATGTGGTACATCAACAAGCAGGGGAACCCATTCTTACCCTCTTTGCAGACAAGCAATGATATTGTGGGAGACTGCTCTGAGTTTGCACATCACTCTTCAAGCACGGTTTCTGCCAGGAGCACAGAACTCCCTAGCAGATGTATTGAGCAGACAAATTGTGGACCCCACGAGTGGAAATTGGATCCTCAGGTATTCCAACAGTTGACAGTGGCTTGGGGAACTCCAGACATAGATCTGTTCGCTTCTCCACTAAATTTCCAACTACCAAAATTTTGCACAAAGATGTTTCACCCAAAAGCTTGGAAAGTGGATGCTCTATCTTTCAATTGGAACAACCTTCACGTCTATGCTTTCCCTCCTCTGCCTCTCCTTCCCAAGGTATTCTTGAAAGTCAGGCGGGACAAGCCTTGCATGATTCTAATAGCACCAGATTGGCCACGTCAGCACTGGTATCCTCTTCTGAGTAGTTTAATTCAGGAGCCTCCTTGGCCTTTGCCACAGATTCCTCACTTGTTGTCCCAGTCAAGCAATCATTTGCTCAATGTCAGGGTGCAGTCCCTGCATCTAACAGCCTGGCGTATTCTGTTTTAGAGCCTGTGGGGTCTCAGCTTCCTCAACAGGTTTTAGATGTCATTTTGGAAGCCATGCGGCCCAGTACTAGAAAAGTTTATGCTGATAAATGGAGGAGATTTTTTTCTTTGGAGCACAGCAAAGGGCTTTGATGTCTCAGTACCTAATTTGAGTTTTACGCTACAGTACCTTACTGAATTACTAGACAAGGGTTTGTCATTTTCCTCTGTGAAGGTTCATGCTGCAGCCATTTCTGCTCACTATGATTGTGACCCTCCTTTATTTTCTCATCCTTTGTTTAAGCAATTTCTTAGAGGGGCAAAAAATATAAGACCCCCACGTAGAGCTCCTACTCTTTCCTGGGATCTCAATTTTGTGTTGGAGAAGCTTACTTTACCTCCTTTCGAACCTGCAGCTACGTCTGAGCTGAAGTTTTTGTCTTGGGAAAACTGCTTTTTTGTTGGCCATTATCTCTGCTAGGAGGGTCTCTGAATTGCAGGCACTCATGGCAGTTGAACCTTTTCTGGTATTCCATAAGGATAGGGTGTCTTTGCGTACTAACCCTACTTTTATGCCTAAAGTGATTTCTAATGTGGCCTTGAACCAGTCTATTCATTTGCCTACTTTTTATGCTGATCCCCAAAATAAGGGGGAAAAAGTCTTGCATTCTTTGGACATTCACAGGCAGCTACGTTATTATTTGAGCAGAACTAAAGAGTTCAGGCAGACTCAACAGTTATTTATTTCTTTTGCTCTGGCTTCTCAAGGGAAAGCTGTTTCAAAGCAAACTATTTCTAAGTGGATTGGTCATTGTATTGCTTTTGTTATTCTCATCATGGGAAGAATGTTCCTGCTGGGATCAGACCTCATTCCACTAGGGCTACTGCCACATCTACTGCCTTTTTGAGGGGGGTAGCTGCTAAGGATATTTTGGAAGCAGCTACTTGGAGTTCAGTACACACTTTTACTAAGCATTACCATCTCCCTCTTTATTCCAAGTCTAGGGCTGGGTTTGCCACTGCAGTTTTACAGGGCATGTTAGCAGCTCCTAATGCTTTTAGTTTGCCAGCCTCCCTTTTCCTTTGCTTTGGGATTCTACCCACAGGTTATGACTGCAGCAATGTGAGGCGAAGAACATAGTACAGTTTTGTACCTACCATAAATGTAGATGTTCGAGGATCCACATTGCTGCAGTCCTATTTTCCCTCCCTCCTTCCCCTCTATTGTTTGGGGTTGCTGTTTTTTCCTTTGGGATAATTGTTATTTTCTCACTTGTGGTTGTTGGGTATTTACTATTTTGGCTCTGGCCTTTCCTTTTTAAGGCCTTCTGACATCTGGGGCAAGAAAGACTGAGGATATGGCGTCGGTCATGCGCTTAAGTACTACTACGTACTGACGTCAGCTCCGGGCGTCCATGACCGACGCCAGCCTAACTCTTTGGTATTCGGGCCGACCGAGGACAGCGGACTACCCACAGGTTATGACTGCAGCAATGTGGATCCTCGAACATCTACATTTATGGTAGGTACAAAACTGTACTTTGCGGATCCTGAAACCATTTCTCAGGGCCCCAAGGGCATTAAGGCTTCTACTGCTAAAAATCCTACACCTTCTGATTGAGATTCCAGGGTGCTGGATAGATGGGGTAAGAAGGTCTACACTTCTGCCACCTTGCCAATCAGGGTTTTAAACTGTCAATTTCATATGTTAAAATATAAGCAGCATATCATGGGACTAGTTAAACAGAAAATTATGTTGATTTCTGACTGTGTGGAAAATAAAGATTTACAGGATCTATTGCATTCAGCTGAACAAGTTGGAAAACATACTTTGCAATGTGGTTTTGATTCTTTGGAGGCCTCTTGCAGGGCTGCTGTAACTGAGTCTGTGCTAAGAAGGCATGCTTGGCTCAAAAAGCCATCTCTGCCTGATCATGTTAAAGCAAAATTGTTGGATGCTCCTTTGCAACAGGACCATCTGTTTGATAATAAGGTTGAAGAAGTTCTAAAAAAGATGGAAGATAAAGCTAAATCAATGCAAACTGTGAAAGATTTCTTACAAGTGCAACCTCCAAGATTTAGTAGGCACTGGCCTACTAAGAAGTGGTCCTTTCCATTTCCTTCGAGAGCCACTCAAGTCAAACCCAGACATATTCCAAAGGCATCAGGTTTCAGTCTCAAGGGACTTTCAGAACTAAGCAGTGAGGTGCCCCCACTTCCAAATCTGGAAACAGCAAGAAACCTTCCTATGGTAAGCAGTCTCAATGACTTTCCTCTAGAGTTACCAAGCGCTTACCTTTTGGTCACTCCTTTGGGGTCGGGAGAAAACTGGCTCTAAATGCAAAAAACTGGCAACTTATAACCCAGGACAAATGGGTTTTAAATATAGTATAGAACAACAGTAGTCACAGAAACACAGAACTTTAATGAAGCTTTCGGGCTCTCAACCCTTCATCAGCATTACACAATATGCAGTTTACATCATTTAAATAGAGGAACAGTTAAAATCACATGATCAACCAGCCATAAATTTTTAAAAAACTTCTTAAAAGGGAAATGTTTAAAACATGAAAATATATATAGGTAGTATAATGTCAATAATATATTACATAAATAATAAATTACATAAATAATATTTTATAGATTATTTAATTGCCGTTTGACTAGTACTGGTTTTATACTAGTGGTGTTATTTAATCCTGGTGGAGTTCAGCCTGTAGTCTTATTATCCACTCAAGTTCTCTCATTTCTACAAGGTTGTTTATATCACCCCCCTCATACCCACTTGTATTACATCTATGCATCTGAATCTAAAAGTATGTGTATTGAACTCATATATATGTTTATATAGAGCATTAGTCTGTATTTGTCTGTTTATTTCAGACCTATGTTCAATTATACGGTCTTTCAACCTCCGTATAGTCTTCCCTACATAAAATGCTTGACAATTCACGCAAGTGGCAAGATAGATTATTTTCGTGGTGTTACAATTTGCATTAACATGAAAATAAAATTTCTTATGTGTTGTGGGGTGTGCAAAAGTACTGTCTGCTTCAAAAATGTCAGCACAACAGGTACAGTTATGACATTTATAAGTGCCTTTCTTACTATAAACACCACTGTAAATATAGTATCCCAGGGATACATATTACATTTCCACACGTTGCCAACTCCAAACAGATGGCTAGACCTGCCCCCAAATCAGTGGGCAGAGGCCCAGAAACAAGTACTTTCCCTCTTGAACATGGGGGGCTATTCAAGTAGTACCAGAAGAGGAAAAGAGACAAGGTTTCTATTCCAGACTTTTCTTGGTACCCAGAAAAGACAAATCATGACGTCCAATTCTGGACCTATTTACTCTAAACACCTTTCTGGACATTCCAAAATTCAAGATGCTGACTCTTCACCAGTTACTTCCTATGCTAGGCAAAGATGCCTGGTTGGCAACTCTAGATTTAAAGAGGTTTACCTGCATTTCCCATGCAGAGAACCTTGCAGAAGATACCTCCGCTTCAAAGTAGGCTACCTGCATTACCAGTTCTCTGCACTGCCCTTTGGCTTATCTACTGTGCTCAGGGTCTTTACAAAGTGCCTGGCTCCAGTAATTGCATTTTGCAGGCAAAGAAATATTCAGATATATCCATACCTGGACGATTGTCTAATTCAGGCAGAAAACAAGGACATTCTTCTAAAACATCATGCGTTTGTAAAAAGGGTTCTGACTTGTCTAGGGTACACTATAAACAAAAAGAAATCACAACTGGTACCCTCTCAAAAAATTACATTCCTGGGTGCAAGCTTGAATACAACTGCCCAGATGGCTTTCCTTACGCCAGAAAAGCAAACTCATTTGATGACTTACTTCAAACAGGTGGCCACAAAAACCCTGCTTTCTGCAAGGCAAATACTACAAGCCTTGGGGTTCATGGCCTCCTGCATTGTTCCAATTCCATATGCAAGACTGCATATGAGGAAATTTCAGTGGTACTTAAAAAGTTTATGAAGTCAACATTGTCACAGCCTGGAAACAATGATTCCTATCATACCTTGCCTGCGCCTAGAGTTCATATGGTGGGCAGAGGCCTGACACCAGAACAAGGGACTGCCATTCACACCACCCCCTGCTGCCCAAACCATAACTACAGACGCATCAGACTATGCATGGGGGGGCTCATCTGGCAGGGAAGTGTATTTTTGGGCAAAGGGAGCCCAAATCAAATGCACCTTCATATAAATCAAAAAGAAATGCTAGCTGTACAGAATGCACTGACAGCCTTCAAGGACTACCTTCATCCAGGACATTTACTGATAGACAACACCACGGTTATGTGGTACATAAACAAGCAGGGGGGTACACATTCCTACCCCTCTGCAGACTAGCCATGGCATTGTGGAACATGGCCTTGATCTTTCAAGTACAACTACAAGCTCAGTTTGTGCCAGGAAAGCTGAATACTCTGGCAGATGAACTAAGCAGAAATCTCATGGACTTACAGGAATGGAAACTGGAACTATGGATTTTTAACATGTTGAGACACAAATGGGGGAGCCCAGACATAAATCTTTTTGCCTCACCACAGAACTACCAGTTGGACAAATTTTGCACAAGAACTCATCACAAAAAAGCCTGAAAGGTGGATGCTCTGTCCTTCAGCTGGAAGAATCTATCAGTCTATGCCTTTCCCCCTCTGCCTCTGCTCTCCAAAGTTCTACTAAATGTCAAACAGGACAAACCAGAAATGATTTTGATTGCTCCAGATTGGCCTCGCCAACACTGCTACCCACTCCTGCGCAGTGTGTCACACATTTCACCATGGCACCTGCCTCAAACACCTTCCTTACTGTCTCAGCAAAACAACCAAACTCTGCACCCTCATCTCTAAACTTTGAATCTTGCAGCATGGCTAATCACCTAAATTCACCCTTAGCATCCCTCAGCAAACCTGTGATGGATGTCATGCTGGAGGCGAGAAGACCCTAGTACTAGGAAATCTTATGCTGGTAAATGGAAAAGATTCTGTGCCTGGAATCAATCTCAAGGGATAAGCACAGCAGTGCCCAACATACCTCAGATTTTGCAATATTTAACGGAGATGCTTCACAAGGGCCTGTCTTTCTCTTCCATAAAAATCCATGCCTCAGCCATTTCTGGTCATTATAACACAGAACTTCCCCTCTTCCCTCATCCTCTGCTAAAGCAGTATCTCAAAGGGGCCAAAAACTTGAGACCACCCAGGAGAGCTCCAACCCCTGCCTGGGACTTCAACTTTGTATTGGAGAAACTCGCTCTCCCTCGTTTCGAGCCAGCTGCTACTGCAGACTTAAAATTTCTCTCCTGGAAAACAGCCTTCCTTTTAGCAATCACTTTGGCTAGAAGGATTTCTAAATTACAGGCTGTTATGGCAGTGGAGCCTTTCATCATTTTTCATGCGGACAGGGTATCACTCAATACCAACCCATCCTTCATGCCCAAGGTGGTATCCAGTGTGGCTCTTAATCAGACCATTCATTTGCAAACTTTCTTTCCCAATCCACAGAACAAGGGGGAGCGGATTCTGCATTCATTGGATGTACACAGACAACTTAGATTTTACTTGAGCAGGACTAAATCTCAAAGAAAATCTGAACAACTGCTGGTAGCATTTGCTGCAGGGGCAGAGGGAAAGGCTATTTCAAAGCAAACCATTTCCAAATGGATAAGCCATTGTATTCATTTCTGCTATAAGCACCATGGAAAACCTATCCCCCAGGGGATCAGATCCCATTCCACCAGGGCTGCATCTACTTCTACAGCTTTTTTCAGAGGTGTTCCTACCAGGGATATTCTAGAAGCTGCTACCTGGAGTTCAGTTCATACTTTCACCAAGTACCATCACGTGACCAACTTCTCTGAATCCACCCTCCCAACCACAGCTTTGGGAATCTACCCAAATGTAATGACTGAAACAGTGAAACACGAAGAACATAGTGCAGTTGTGTACACTTACCATAAATGTAGATGTTTGAGTGTATTCACTGTTGCAGTCGTGGTTACCCTCCCTCCAGCCCCCTGTTTTTTTTCTCTTACTATGCCTCTACTTTCTTTTACTGCACTTAAAAGCCTTTTTGGTGTATTTGGTTTTGTTTGGAGGTATATTTTTTGAGTTTTAAATTTTATATATATATATATATATATATATATATATATGTATGTATATATTTGGCTCCCCATTTGGGGGGCACCTGACATGTGGGGCAAGAAAACTGATGTAATGGCGTCGGCTGCATGTTTTATACCCCTGATGACCTGATGTCATGGAAGAAGGGACAGCATCTGATGCAGGACCCCAGACTTTGTTAATCAGGCCAACTGAGGGCAACCTGCCAGCAGATTACCCTAATGTAACGACTGCAACAGTGAATACACTCGAACATCTACATTTATAGTAAGTGTACACAACTGTACTTTGTCCTGCAATGAGGTAAAAATGTAAAGAATTAAAATAACACAACATACTACAATAATTATTCAAATGCCACTACTTTATAATTTAGCTGATCATAATTTTAATATTGGGGCCAGGGAGACCATGTCATTCAGACCTGGCCATCTATTTGCTTCCAACACCAGCTGCCAATATACCTCTCTGTATTCTAACTTCGTCTCCCAAGGGTCACCCCTGATGTCAACCGGGACTTCATCTAAAACAAAGAATAAAAATGTGGCAAATTCACAGGTCTGTGTGCTTATAAAGTGCATTTCTCAAATTACACTTCTTAATGTCGTAGACATGTTCATCTATCCTTTCCCTCAAGCATCTTTCTGTCTTGCCTATGTAGAAAGCTTCACATTTCCCACACACTGCAGTATATACAAGTCCTTTAGTGTCACAGTTATAATAGGATTTAGATATTATACACTTACTCCTACTACGAATATATATCTCAGAAGTGTTGGTTATAAAAGGACATTGTTGGCAAGCTCCACATTTATAAGTGCCTACTTTCTTTTTTCCTGTATTAGTACATTTGTTTTTCAAAAGGTCCTTAATACATTTACCCTTCCTAAAATGAACTTTACTGGCATGTCAAACTTAAGATTAAAGTCTGAACATTTAGAAAATCAGTCCCATTCATTTTTAACAGAGTCTTTAATAATATTAGAATCCCTGTTATAGTCCAAAACAAAAGTATTTTCTTATCCAACATCCAACTTATTATTCACTTTGTCTTCTACTGGTACCAAATCACCCATAACTAAGATAGGAGCGAATCTACCCTTTCTGTGTTGAAAGACTTCATCCTGCATTTCTTCTGTGTGTCTCAGGGTACCCTCTTTCTAAAAACATAGATTTTAACAAAACACTCTCATTAATAAAATCATTCTCATCAGACATCATCCTACTTCCCCGAATGTATCGGTCCTTTACAATACTTTTCTTTTGGGAAAATAGATGGGTGCTTTGAAAATGTAAAAATGAGTTGCAAAATGTGTCTTTCCTGTGGACCTTAGATACAAACTTATCGTTCATAAGGGTAACATCAAGATAATCAATACTTTCATATCCATTAAGTGAATTTCAGAAAGTCAGTACTATTCGATATGTAATCAAAAAAGTCTATAAATCTTTCTTCACTTTCTACCAAAAAAAGACAAATATCATCCAAGAAACATTTGGAAAGCACCCATTATTCTTTAAATCTAAAATTGAACACAAATTTCTCCTCCCACCATGAGAGTACTAAGTTGGCATATGTAGGGGCGCACACAGATCCCATGGCTACACCCTTAGTTTGGCGGAAAAATTTGCACTAGAAATATATAAAGTTATTGTTGAGAACCATTTCCATTAATGCCAAAAACACAAACCACTTTCTTGGTAAATGTTTTATCCTTTCATAGAATTTCTTCAAAAAAATCTAAACCTTCCTTATCCGGAATCGAGGTAAAGAGATCAATCCCATCAGTGGTGATAAAAATAATGTTAATTGTCCTCAAGTTATTCCCAACACTCCTTAACAAGTCCCAAGAGTCCTTTAAAACATTAGTTGCTCCAGTGGACATATTCTTTAGTTTAAAATCCATGTATTTGGCAATACGGGCTGTAACTGACTAGCAGCCACAGCTGGCCTAAATGGTGGTTATCTATGTCCTTATGGACCTTTGGGCTCCCAAATATAGATGGGACCCTAGGTTCTTTATTATGTAAAAATCTGAATGTTTCCGTATCAGTAAACCCTTCAAGCACAAACTCATTAAGGGCTAAATATATTTTTATACGCAATATGTATCTCATTTATCAATACCTTCGTGTATTTGCTCTTATCAAGTAATAAATACATAATTTTACCTTCATATATAATAGAGTCCTTAAATACAGTTCCCCCACCCTTATCTGGTTTCATAACGCTAACAAACTTACTAGATCTAATAGACTCCAATAGGGACCTTTCCTCTGCTGTCAGGTTAAACCATACTTTGTTTTTAAAAATGTTGTCCCTTAATTCTGTTTCCACAGCATTTTTGAAATGTTTTAATTGTGGAAGTAGTGGGGGATTCCATGTGCTCTTCCTTCTCAGATTCCCACCCATATCTACATGTCCATTTCATTAAAAGTTCCAAATTTTTGTTATGAGCAAACATTTTTAAATCTATTTATAATGTACTTATCTCACTTTTTTCTTGGGTACAAACTTGAAACCTTTCACAAATAAATAAAAAAATAAGTTTGTAACAGTTAAACTGCTATAATTAAAGATAGTATGTCTATGCAGAGTAAACCTGGGACCTTCACCTTCAATAGTATCCTGTTCATCAGGGAAATCACTTCCCTGTTCATATAAAGTTAAATGCATTTAATACCCGTCTCATTCCCTTGTTGTTCCACTCCCTCCAGTTGCCTGATTGTAGT
Source organism: Protopterus annectens (assembly GCF_019279795.1). Taxonomy (NCBI): domain Eukaryota; kingdom Metazoa; phylum Chordata; order Ceratodontiformes; family Protopteridae; genus Protopterus; species Protopterus annectens. The sequence goes on from NC_056736.1 coordinate 605,167,956, forward strand.
CTATTGGTGCCTTGTTTTTCAGCCTCTCTGACGTCCATTGGGAGGAGCCCTAAAGGGTCTTTCATATAACCAGGTGTAATTTTAATTCTTTTTCACCATTTTTACCTCATTGCTTGACAATTGTCTTATTTTAAACATTTTAAAACACTTTTTTTTAAATATTTTTTTCCTTCATAGTATGAGCTATTTAGTTTTTATGGTGCAGTATTTCTTTTGAGCACTAGAGGAAGCATCCTTAATACACATTTTAACTTGTATTAATTTTTTAACATTTGTATATACGTTTCTTAGTATGGAATATTTGTATTAAACATAATATTGTTTTAATATGTTTTGATATGTGTTTTAATAAATTATGGTCATAATGTTTAGGAATTTTAAATAGGAATTATTTTAGAACATGTTAATTGTGAATTTAAGCCAGCAGAATGTGTATTTTAACTTTACGTCTATTTGGTCAATCAACCAAGGTTTAATCGCACTAATTAGATTATTGGTAAGGTTATATAAGGGCAGCAGTGCAACATTCATAGTTATCTGAAGAAGTTTTTTTGACGAAAACACACTGGTTGTGTGTCGAGTTAAATCTTACATTGTGGTTGCTGGTGCTGTGTCGATGTGAATAAACATTGTGGTTTGCAGTGGAAACGGCTATCTGAGTGCTTTTTGGGAATTATTGGTTACTGTTTGGGCACTTTTCCGCCTTTGTACTGGCAAAAATCTTAAGAAAAAGAACAGTGCAAATATTAGGATTATCATTTCACAGATTTGGAATATAGGAATATCCCCTTGTAGGGACTGTGTCATTAACTGACTTGCTTGCAAATCAGGTTTCATACTTCTACTACATTTCTGTTGCTTGATTATCATTATGAGGTACTGAAATGTAGAAAAGAAGTCAGAGGCAGAAATATTTTTTTAATTGAAACTGCAGAAGGCTGCCAGATGTAAATGCTGGAAATAGGAATAAAATGCAAGAGAGTTCATGAAGTTGTTGGTAAAGTGGTTGAACCAAGTTGCTGTTCATGGGGAGGCTGGGAATCTCTCTGGTACTTGTATGTATTTTTATAATGCAAATATGTTAAAGCTGTGACTCCATGTGCAAAAAAAGGGAAAAGGGGTTGAGGGTGGATGGATGTTAAAGCTGTGAAGATGAGCCACCAGAACTGTTAAAGCTACTACTGTCAGAAAAAGATAGACTGTGAGAGCTGCAGTAGCCGTGAATTGCCAGTAATGCAGAGGATTTCCAGAGAAAATGGTCCCAAGAAGTAATCCAGACATGGCAAACCATGGAAGAAATGAGACAGTTTGAATCTGAGTTGAATTTAATTCTAGGTACTGAAAGGTGGTGGTAGTTACAATGCTTTTTGAATATATACAGGACATTTTATCTGATGTAGCTTGTCAGCATCTTGCTCTTGCTTAGTTTAATGTCAGTAGTAGTGTCTTTTGGCTTTTCCCGGTTAGGGGTCGCCACAGCGAAACTCCGGTCTGCTAATGATTGGCAGTAGATTTTTACTTGCCGGCTCTGGCGCACAACCTTCAACGAAGGTACGCCCATTCACGCATGCCTCCACGCAGAAGACGCTCTAGCTGAGAATCTAACCGGTCAGCGTCTTACATGTGAGGCGACATATAATTTTAAAATGAACATTGTAATGTGTGATGCCTCACTGAAAGTATACAGAAGTGTACAAGTGGGGATTCGTAGCGTGTACAGCATCAAGTGTTGATTTCTAGCTACAAAGAATGTGCCTTTTGTACATATTCCCTCTAGACTTTCACACTAAATGAACATCTCGTGGAGGTTAGAAGCTCATTCCTGTTGTCTGTTGTTTTGAGTGTAGTTTGACAAATATCCCAGAGTTCTTCACTTCCACATTCAGAGGCTTGTAACCCAACTTTTCTGTGTTAACGTTTGCATTGAATTATGTAGTAAGGACAAAAAGCAGATGACGTTTTTTTTTTTTTTTTTTTTCTGCATTGGATTCTTATTCACTTGGTGTAACTTTTTTTTAAATACTTGCTTATTTTCATTATATTCATTTGGAAAAATTCACCTTGATGTAAAACTTGGGAGTTTTAATTTAGAATGCTTACCACAGTTACAGTGTGATGCATTAGAAAGTTGTTTGACTACATTCTGTGTTATGAATTTTTTTTCAGAGAAATTGCTATCACTTCTGCCAGAATATGTTGTTCCTTATACAATACATCTGCTGGCACACGATCCAGATTACATAAAAGTTCAGGATATTGAACAGCTGAAAGACCTAAAAGAGTAAGTTCCGCTGACTTGGATCTTGTATTTTCTTATAAAGTGCTTCTGTTAGCATTTCTGGACCTTTAATTCAGTGAGTCACTGTTTTTACAGTTGTAATTTTTATTGGCAGTCCTGCAGGTTTGGCTTTGTTTCACAGTTTGTCATTGTGATTATTGAGTCTGTCTTGTAGCAGGTCAGTTATTGAATGGACAAACTCTTTGATCTGACTTTTTATATTTTTTCTTCAGCAAGCAGCTGCCGGTACCACCTTGTACGAACTTTAGCATGTGCATTAGTTATGGATAAGCAGGCTAATTTACATTAATTTCTTTCTTTAAACTTAAGAAACAAGCTTTTGTGCACACATGTGGCATCTGTTCTTCAATGACTTCTTCAAAAGGCAGTGAATGTTTTATTTTAAAGTTTTACTGTTCCTGCCTGGACTTCAGATAATCAGGATGGCTCACTGCAGAACTTTGGTCCAGCCACAAAAGCAGTGAATTTAGGGTTTTATTGTCAGACCTTTTAAATCAGCTTTCTAATAATCTGCCCTACCGTGTTTCTCATGAGTTCGTTGAAAGTCTGTATTGCAAGCTGTGGGCCAATGCTGTTATGGGCACAGAATAGCTTCTCGTAACTGGCATATCAGCATGAATGCTGTGACGCTGTGTATTTTGTCTGACAGTCATAACACGTTTGTAGAGTTTAGGCCACCCATAAGAGTACTGAAGAAGGGGAAGAGGTGCTTGCCTTTATTGTGATTGTAGTTTTACTACAAAGGATTAAGGTATGAGCTTAATCTTGTAGTCCAGGTTTAAACCTTTCTGCTTCAGTAGAGGATTTTGTTTACTGGGTTACCCAGTTAACTTCTTCTTTCGGCTGCTCCCGTTGGGGGTCGCCACAGCAGATCAACTGTTTCCATCTCCTCCTGTCGTCTGCATCTTGCTCTGTCACACCAACCACCTGCATATCCTTTCTCACCACATCCATAAACCTTATCTTTGGCCTTCCTCTTTTCCTGTTACCTGGCAGCTTCATCCTTAGCATCTTTTTCCCAGTATACTCTGCATCCCTCCTCAACACATGTCCAAACCAACGTAATCTTGCCTCTCTGGCTTTGTCTCCAAACCTTCCAACCTGGGCTGACCCTCTAATATACTTATTCCTAATCCTGTCCATCCTCGTCACACCCAGTGCAAATCTTAACATCTTCAACTCTGCCACGTCAAGCTCCGACTCCTGCCTTTTTGTCAATGCCACTGTCTCCAACCCATATAACATAGCTGGTCTCACTACCCTCTTGTAGACCTTCCATTTCACTCTTACTGGTACTCGTCTGTCACAAATTACTCCTGACACTCTTCTCCACCCACTCCATCCTGCCTGTACTCTCTTCTTCGCCTCGCTTCCACACTCACCATTACTCTGAACTTTTGATCCCAAGTACTTAAACTCATTCACCTTCGCCACCTCTACTCCCTGTATCCTCACCATTCCTCTATCCTTCCTCTCATTCACACACATATATTCTGTCTTAGTCCTGCTGACCTTCATTCCTCTTCTCTCTAGAGCATATCTCCACCTCTCCAGGGTCTCCTCCACCTGTTCCCTACTCTCACTACATATCACAATGTCATCTGCAAACATCATAGTCCATGGGGACTCCTGTCTGATCTCGTCTGTCAACCTGTCCATCACCATTGCAAATAAGAAAGGGCTCAGAGCTGATCCTTAATGTAATCCCACCTCCACCTTAAATGCATCCGTTACTCCCACCGCAGACCTCACCGCTGTCAAACTACCCTCGTACATATCTTGTGCCACTCTTACATACTTCTCTGACACTCCTGACTTCCTCATACAATACCACAACTCCTCTCTAGGCACCCTGTCATATGCTTTCTCTAAATCTACAAAGACACAATGCAACTCCTTCTGACCTTCTCTGTACTTCTCCATCAACACTCTCAGAGCAAACATCTCATCTGTAGTGCTCTTTCCTGGCATGAAACCATACTGCTGATCACTAATCATCACCTCCCTTCTTAACTTAGCTTCCACTACTCTTTCCCATAACTTCATGCTGTGACTGATCAGTTTAATCCTTCTGTAGTTACTACAGCTCTGCACATCACCCTTATTCTTAAAAATCGGTACCAAAACACATTTTCTCCATTCTTCGGGCATCCTCTCACTTTCTAAGATTTCTTTAAACAATCTAGTTAAAAACTCCACTGCCATTTCACCTAAACACCTCCATGCTTCCACAGGTATGTCATCTGGGCCAACAGCCTTTCCGTTCTTCATCCTCTTCATAGCTATCCTTACTTCCTCCTTACTAATCCACTGCACTTCATGATTCACTATCCGCACATCATCCAACATTCTCTCCCTCTCATTCTCTTCATTCATTAACCCCTCAAAGTACTCTTTCCATCTGCTCAACACACTCTCCTCGCTTGTGAGTATGTTTCCCTCATTATCCTTTATCACCCTTACCTGCTGCACATCTTTACTAGCTCGGTCCCTCTGTCTAGCCAATCGGTACAGGTCCTTTTCTCCCTCCTTAGTGTCCAACCTTTTATACAACTCTTCATACGCCTTATCCTTAGCCTTCGCCACCTCTCTCTTTGCCATGCACCTCCTCTCCTTATACTCTTGTCTACTTTCTTCATCTCTCTGACAATCCCACTTCTTCTTCGCCAACCTCTTTCTCTTTATACTCTCCTTTACTTCTTCATTCCACTACCAGGTCTCCTTGTCATCCATCCTCTTTCCAGATGTCACACCAAGCACCTTTCTAGCCATCTCTCTTACTAGCTCTGCTGTAGTTACCCAGCTATTCGGTAACTCTTCACTGCCACCCAGTGCCTGTCTTAACTCTTCCCTGAACATCACCTCACAATTACCCTTTTTCAATTTCCACCATTTGATCCTTGGTGCTGCCCTCACACTCATCCTCCTCTTCTTGATCACCAATGTCATCCTACAAACCACCATCCTATGCTGCCTAACTACACTTTCCCCTGCCATTACTTTACAGTCTCCAATCTCCTTCAGATTGGCCCTTCTACATAAGATATAATCCACCTGTGTGCATCTTCCTCCACTCTTGTATGTCACCCTATGCTCCTCCCTCTTGTTAAAATATGTATTCATCACAGCCATGTCCATCTTTTTCACAAAATCCACTACCATCTGACCTTCTGCATTCCTTTGCTTAACACCATACCTACCCATCATTTCCTCGTCCCCTCTGTTCCCTTCACCAACATGCCCATTGAAATCTGCTCCAATCACCTTTCTCTCAACCTTGGGTACAGTCATCACCACTTCATCCAACTCTCTGCAAAATTTTCTTTCTCATCCATCGCACACCCAACTTGTGGAGCATATGCACTAACAACATTCATCATTACACCATCAATTTCCAGCTTCATAAACATCACTCTATCCGACACTCTTTTCACCTCCAAAACACTCTTAGCATACTCTTCCTTCAGGATAATGCCTACGCCATTTCTCCTCCCATACACACCATGATAAAACAATTTGAAACCGCCTCCGATGCACCTAGCCTTGCTCCCCTTCCATCTGGTCTCTTGCACACACAATATACCAACAGTCCTTCGGTTCATCATACTGCCAACATTCAAAGTTCTGACCCTCACTATCACAGTCCTAGCCCTTACCTGCCTTCGGGCATGCCTTCCGCCTCTTCTCCTCCTTCGGTCAACAGTAGCCCAATTTCCGCCAGCACCCTGTTGGCCAACAGTACTGGTGGCGGTCGTTGTTAACCCGGGCCTCGACCGATCTGGTATGAGTTTCTGTACAGTTTTCTGCATGTGTGATGTGGCACAATTTTACGCCGGATGCCCTTCCTGATGCAACCCTCCCCATTTATCCGGGCATGGGACCAGCGCAAAGAAATGCACTGGCTTGTGCATTCCCAGTGGCTACCCAGTTAACAAATGAATTAAAAAATATATCTTTATCGAAGTTTAAACATTTGTGGTCATCTTATGGATAGCTAAAGTGAGCCGAGTATGAGAATAGGCTACAAGTTCATGTCCATCTAACCAGTCCAACTCCCATTGCTCTGCTTATGCAAGAGAACTTACTGATGCCCTCCCAACTCAGCTGCATCCTGGGTAAATGAAGATATCGGGCCATGCTTCTGTTTTTTTTGTTGCAGTCATTTGTAGTTATTGTACCTACTCCATTGTCATTAGTGTACAACCTACCACCCAGAGTTCCTATTGAAACTCTTTGAAGGATAGATGCCCTTTTGGAGGAAAAATTATTGGTTTTCATATTTTTCTGTCTTCTTTCCCTGATACTATTTTTTGTCAATGTAGTTTGCTTGTGAAATCAGTGCTGTTCCTTTGGTTTGTCTTATCTAAGCAAAAAATTCTGTATAATGATTCATTTTCTAGGTGCTTTTGTTTAGGAGAGTTTCAGCTGTTGGTAGATTGCCAGATTCATGTGATTTTACCAGGAAAAACTTTAAGTAGAGAGGTCACACATAGCTAACGAAGAAATTTGATGTCATGTTGCAGGCAGGCATCTGAAGTGTTCTAGTACGTCTGGGGCAGATATTCTCCTTGAGAACTCTCATTTAAAAGAAAAAAAAGGCATCAGCATAAAGAGGTTGAGGAAGAGAGGACCCTTAAGCAAAACACCAGGGAGAAAGAGAACACTTGCAACATTGCATAGTCTCAGGGAAGCCTCAGCCAACAAAGCTTTCCAGTTTCTGGTAGGGTCTCATACTTCTATCTACCTTTGATTGGCCCCTTTGGTGACAGACATGCATCTGGGTCTTGGCATGTACTCCTGGGCTGAGTACCAGGAAGAAGATAAACTGTTTGTTAGAGCAGCCCTTGTTCTTTCCTCAAGAAAAGCAACTCAGTCTTTTCAGTCTTTAATTGCACAGGAGTAACACAGGGAGCTTAACATTAGGCATCTGAGAGGCATCTTTTTGACACCTCAGAGAGCAGTCTTCCAGTAGTGGGCCACATCCACTCCTCAGGAGTCATGCTCACACTTGCAACTTATGCAGTATATTAAGCATATAACAGAGGAATGTTTCCACTTCTTGAAAGTCTTTTACCACCTGTGGACTGTGGGTCCTCGTTTGGTGGTTACAGATAACACCACAGTACTGTGGTAGCTAAACTAAGGAGATTCAAGGTCAAACCCTCAGGGCTGATTGGCAGTGATGGCCTGGGAGCTGCCTTTACAGCATTCTCCGACTATTCAGGCATCATGCATCTCGTCAGAGTGAAACCTTTTGGCAGACAAACTGTGCAAATCCTAGGTAGTGATGTTCCAGGATCTAGTCCAGATGTGGGGTAGCATCTGAAATGGATCTTTTTGCCTTCTTTTAAAACAGACAGCTGGAGAAATTCTGTTCCAGACATCCTTCGAGCCATACTTGGACAGACATATTCTAACGCTTTTGGATGGGAATGTCACTGTATGTGTATTTCTTCCTTTCCAGTGATTCGCAAGGTACTTCTGAAGATTCAGTAAGTAATGCCAGAGGTAATTGTAGTGACCCTCTATTGGCCTAAGCAGTCGTAGGTCTCCCTTTTAATGGAATTGGCCAAGGACTTCCTCACACTTTGGATTTGCTCACACAGTCTCATGCGTGATTGGTGCACCCCAGTTTGGAGCAACTACAACTGACGACCTGGATGATTCATTCTTGACTCAGTTTAAGCACTAGTTTTATGAGGATGTGCTGATCAGAAAACCTGATCTTAGAAATGGATGAGGTTTTCTAAGTAGTGCCTAAATGGGAACAGAGTCTCCCTCTAGGTTGACATCCATCTGGTCTTGAAATATTTGTGTGAGGACCTTCAGGATGGCTTATCATATGTGTTCATTAAGGTATGTTTAGTGGCCATCTCTACTTGTATGCTAATGTATCCCCTCTTTCTTCTCTTTTGATAAAACAGTTCATGAAAGTAGTATTTGCATTTGAGACCCCCTCACAAGAAAATTCCTCTTTCATGAGATTTCAACTATGTTTGGGAGAAATTCACCTTACTTCCTTTTAAACCTGTTGCTCAGGCTGATCTGAAGTTCTTAATGTGGAAAACTGTTTTGATTATTCCTGTGACATCTGCAAGCTCTCATGGTGGGACAACGTTATCTGATTTTCCACAGGGATAGGTTTTTGTTTTGCACCTATCCCTCTGTCATGCCTAAAGTGGTCTTTGAATTCACCTTCAATTGGTCCATTGACCTTCCTGTGTTCTTACCATAACCTGATGATAAGGGACAGAAGATGCTTCATGTTTTGAATGTGAATCAACAGCTCAGATACTACCCTGACAGAATTAAACCCTCAGGAAGGTTGAAAGGATTTTTGTTTTTTGCGCAGAGGCAAAGAAGGGGCGACCTGTTTCTAAGAAAATTATTGCATGTTGCTTGTCCTCTGGTATTTCTTATTACACCCACCATGGCAAGGTAAAAGCCTATTCCACTAGCGACTTTTCTTCTTCACCAGCTTTTTGGAAAGGAGTGGACTCGTAGTATTTTAGAGACAGCAAGTTGGTCTTCTGTCCGCACCTTTTCCAAAGCACTACAAGCAGGATGTCTTTTCTAACTTCAGAGTAGGCTTCACTAGGATCACTTTCTGGGCACTCCTAGACTCATGTCTTTCCTCTTCCTCCTCCCTGGTTGTGTATGCTTTGGGAGTCCATCCATGTGCTAGTAAGGCAATGTGTTCATTGAACATAGTACACTTGCATAAGTCCTACTTAGGTTTAACAGTACATGTTTATAAAACACACAGCCTTACTTGGTAGTACTCACCCACCCTCCTCCATTTTGGATGTACATAGTTTGATGTTGCAGTTACACTGAGTTTTGATCAGTTGCTTTTTTTGTTCTGTGCTTGTGGGTTTAGGTTTGGAACTGTCTGTGTTTGCAAGTTTGTGTTTTCATTTTCTGTTCCTTCTGGACCCAAGAAAACTGAATGGGTCCTGTCTCTGGGTCTGAAAGGCAGTGCCTGTCCTCACAGGTGATTGGTCCTTTATTCCTCAGACAAACAGTGAGAGGAGTTCCGAACCTTGATAGACTGTCAGAGATAGGGTAGCAGGTCATAATTACCCATGTGCCATTATGACAGTGTGTTCTGCAAACATCTGTTACAGATGAGTAGGACTTAATCAACTGTACGTTATTCATGCACTATTTTTCAGCTGCTGTAAAGCAGTAATCCTACAGAAGATTATCTAGGAAGGCAAAGTCATGTTACATAAGATATAAGTAGGTAAATCATTTTGTTTATGCAGCACCTAGTAAAAGTAAACTTGTATGTCTGATACAGATGTAGCTTTACTGTTCTTGAGTGATGGTTGTCACTGGCCAGTCTTGAAAACAGAGCCATAGCTGTTTCATCTACTACCCAGTGCTGCCATCTGGCATCCCTCAACTGTAAGTTGAGGAGCAAAAAAAAACAAAACAAAAAAAGGCCCCTTCTGTGATTTGGCATTACTCACCTATCACCTACAGGAGCACCAGACCCATTTCTAAAACCCTCAACTGTAAATTGAGGATGGTAAAAAAGGGTGCAGGGCTTGTACTTTTAAAGCTATTGCCGACCACTTACTTACTACTTGTACCACACACACACACAGCACTGTAGAAAGTGTGTTAGTCCTCAGAGCAGATGCAGCATTGTAATTAATTTTTGTACCAGACTTCAGAAGTGTCAGTACAGAAAGAAAAGCCAGTGCTACAGTACTGAAAGCTGGAGCTCCCTAACACTTTGTGCCTGGGATGGCTGCCCCCTTTGTCCCACCCTTACTACACTTCTGCTTGAGCATGTAAAGATATGTCAGCAATATCAGTAGCTTACCATAAGTATATGTGTACAGTTGCAAACTTCATGTTACAAGTGAAAAATTAAGCCTGTATGATATGACTGTTTAATATGTTGTGATGCTGACATTTTTTTCATACAGTAAGATGAGCATGAACGCATAGTATTGTAAATGAATATGTACTATTCCTAATTAAAGGATTTGATAGCTAATATATGAATGGTTATACATACTTGTATATAATGTTCTTCATATAATGTTTTTGGATTCATTATTTCTAAGACTTAATAGCCACTGCGGTTGTGTGTGTGTGTGTGTGTGTGTGTGTGTGTGTGTGTGTGTGTGTGTGTGTGTGTGTGTGTGTGTGTGTGTGTGTGTTTGCTGACACGTAGAAATACATACATTATTAGCTGCATCTGTGTAGCTCCTTTGGGAGGCGGGGTGATTTAGACTCTGTAAGCCAATGTTACTATTGTTTGGCACATTTAGTGGTCAGAAAAGTGCCATAATTCTTAAAATCATAGGAAACACAAGACAGTTTAGTCACAAGTCCGTTTACATTTTGCCAGTATCCACCCTCTTCTCAAGAAAGCAAAACAGGTCAGCCTCTGAGTAAAAATTTATTGGTACCCATCCAGGTTTAATTTCAAGGGTGCTGGGGTGTCACCTTGTTTAACTTGCATGGGATTTTTGTTCTGGTGGTGGGGTAGGCATGAATAATAACTTTTCCTTGCCAGCACATTTTATTTATATGCTGGTGAAGATTTATGTCCCTAGTTCTGGTATTAGTGTTGTACTTTGACTTGCGATTCCGGATGGTGTCCCTAAGGGTACATATTTCAAGGAGTGATCACCATGCACGAGTCTGTAAGAAACCGAATAAAAGGGACAACACTTAAGCCTTTCCTGGTTGCTCAGGGACTTAGGCTAGCAGTTTTATTGGGTAGGAGCCTTTAGAGCCTTTCCAGTGCTTAATGTGTCTGGAAAAATGCATCCTGAAGTGGGTGCTGTACTCGGTAGTTTGTCTAATTAGGGCTGCATAAGAGGGATGATATCTCCTTTTGACCTAGATAATATGCCTTTAGATGTTATTTGTGCCTAATAGTAGGATTTTGAGGAATACCGCTGCCATGTGGTGGTCAAGGGAGAGGGAAATATCAACCAGGTTCCAAGATCCCTGACTAGATTATCATTTTGGAGTGGGGTATTGGCTGTATTGTAATGTGTAATTGATTTGTCATTAGGGAAACAGATACTCTTTTGTTGAGGTAGGACTAATGCAGTATAAGTAATTTTGTACTGAGATGTATTTATTTATTTATTTTACGGAAACCAAATGCACATAGCAGTGTGTGCCCAACCATAGTGTTGATAACAAAAAATGGATTGCTTGCCAGTATATCAAGTGAAGGCAGTCATATCAGAGCAGTTGAACACAGCACATTCTTTTAACTTAGAATGATAAGGGATATTGTCCCGTGTCATAAGGTGGATTATGTTCCCTATGAATTATTGAATTGAGGATCTAAACTAAGTGTAAAAGCAAACAGAAATAGCTCAGTTAACTGGGCAGTGTTTTGCTCATGTACATAATTGAAATGAAAGGTAGTAGATGTTCTTTGTGTTTCACTGTTGCAGTCATCACATTTGGGTTATCTGCTTGCAGTAGCCCTCAGGCAGCCTGATTAACAATGTCTTGGGTCCTGCGTCGGTTGCTGTCCCTTCTTCCATGACATCAGGTCGTCAGGGGTATAAAACATGCAGCCGACACCATTACATCAGTCTTTCTTGCCGTGCGGTGCCCAAAGCAGAAGTAGTTCGTAAGTGCCGGTCGGCCAACTTCTGATATTTTCGTTTTCGAGTTTCAGAACTGAAGTCTTCAGTTAGATCTAAGTACCCCATTGGGGAAACTTTTTCTTGCTCTAAACCGATGTCAGTAAATAAAAGTAAATAATTGCATTTCTTGTGGAAAGCAAATACCTCATAAAGATTTTCATTCGTACTGTATTCCTTGCCTAGGCCCTGACCTCGACGTACCTCACTGTCGGTTTTGTGCCTTATTTAAACCACGAACTATCCGTCACCAGTATATTTTCGCTTCTAAATATTTTGGTGCTCGGTTTAATTATCCCAATATGTCTTCGGTAAGCCATCCGACTACTGACATTCCGAAAAAATGCAAAGATAGACAGAGACTGGCCGCTGAGGTGCCCGGTATTCAGTGAGGTGCTTTCACAGCCCCTGATACCCGCTACTTCAGATTCGCAGGCCTCTACTGAGACCCATTCGGAGTCGGGTATGCCGCGAGATGCTTCAACTGTGGAACCTGCGGATGTCACCATCTTGGATGGGTCCGGAGCCGCTTTGCAGGCACCGGCTTCTGAGGGTGCATTTAGGCCTACTGACTTGAATATTAAACCGACGCCATCTTCTTCTTCAAGGCCTGAAACTCAAACCATGCCTAGAAATCTGACACCCAGACCGCATGGTCAGGCCTCTATGCCTAAAAAAAAAAGAATGACTGAAGACCTTATTACTTTAATCAGGTGAAGCTAACCTTCCCCCTTTAAGAGACCTAGGACTGAGTTTGGTTATGATACTTCTGACCAGGATTCTGAGATTTCTGTTTCCTCTGATGACCAGGATTTACCCTTATCTACCTAAGAGGATTCGGATGTTGAGGACTCTATTCCCTCTGCTTCTCCCCCAGAGGATTTCTCTTTTGGTGAAACCTTGCATACTCTCAGGGAGCATTTTCGTTGGGAAAGTCAGGATTTCTCTGATTCTAAAAAGAGGCTTAGAGATTTCTTACTCCTGCCCCAGCACATTCCTTTAGCTATGCCTCCTGTATTGGACATTGTTGATGCCTTTTCGGAATCTAGCATGGCCCCCTGAATCTTTACCTTCTGCTCCCGGAAAACCTGATAGATATTACAGGGTTCCTGACTCTCACAAGTTCCTTTTCAAAAATCCTACTCCAGATCCTGAAACCATTTTACAGGGACCCAAGGGCATTAAAGCATCTACTGCCAAAAATCCTACCCCCTCTGATAGAGACTCCAGGGTGCTGGATAGATGGGGTTAGAAGTTATACACTTATGCAACTTTGGCCATTAGGGCCTTGAATTGCCAGTTTCATATGTTAAAGTATCAGCAGCATATTATTGGATTGCTTAAACAGAAAGTGATGTTGATTCCTGATTGTGCTGAAAATAAGGATTTACAGGATTTAATGCATTCTGCTGAACAAGTTGGTAGACATACGTTGCAATGTGGTTTTGATTCACTAGAGGCATCTTGCAGGGCTGCTGTAACTGGGTCTGTACTTAGAACGCATGCTTGGCTTAAGGAGCAATCCTTGCCAGATTTTGTTAAAGCGAAATTACTGGGTGCCCCCTTAAATCAGGACCGCCTCTTTGGCAACAAGGCAGAAGAATTTCTTAAAGAGATGGAGGCAAAAGCTAAATCTATGGAAACCGTTAAAGATTTTTTACAAGTACAACCTCCAAGATTTAGTAGGCATTGGCCTTTTAAGAATTGGTCCTTTCCTGCCTCTTCCAGACCTTCCCAGTCCAAACCCAGATCCAGCAGAGCATCCAGGCTTCAGTAGCAGGGTACGCACAGGACTAAGCAGTGGGGGGCCTCCACTTCCAAATCTCGGCGTAATAAAACTCCCCCCATGGTAAACTGTCTCCGTGATTCTTTTTAAAACTTCCAAGCAATTCTCAACTGAATGCCCCTTTGGGGAGAAAGTTTGCACTTCATGCAAAGAACTGGGGACTCACTACCCACGACAGTTGGATTTTAAATATAGTGTCCCAAGGATACAGATTTCACTTCCACACATTACCAACTCCAAGCAGTTGGCCGGATCTACCTCCAAATCAGTGGGCAGAGGCCCAAAAGCCAAGTAACCAAGTAATAAGACACACTTGTAATAGGTGACGCCATAGTCAGACACACTGACGTCCCGCTCACCAGACTGAACAAGGAAAAGGTCACAGTAAGCTGCCTGTCGGGAGCTAGAATCCGCCACATAACACAAGCACTCAGGTCACTCCACAGCAAGTACAAATATGACTCAGTCATTGTACATGCCGGTGTGAACGACCTGAGACGTACCACCCTGGACTACATGAAAAGAGACCTAGAGGAGCTCTCTGATTATGTAGCCCAGGCCGGTATGACCCTGACCCTGAGCAGCATCTTACCCTCACCAAGAATGATGCCACAGTACAAAGACAAAATGATCAGTTTTAACAATTGTCTTAATTACTGGTGTCATTCTAAGGGGATCCAATGTCTGTCTGCTTGGGATGACATGCTCGACAAGCCACGCTGCTTCGCAAGTGATGGCTTGCACCTGTCACCCCTGGGCTTCTGGATATTGGCCAAGGCTCTTGCCACCCCCATAGTGCCTTTTTTAGGCAAAGCTCAAATGACAAACCTACCTCCCTAGAAAACACAAGTGGAAAAAAACTAAGGGTAATGCTGCTCAATGCCAGAAGTCTAAACCTCAAGATGCACGCCCTTGAAGCCCTCCTCAGTATGGAGAACATCGATGTCTGTGCAGTGACTGAAACCTGGTTCAAGGCTCCTGAGAGCACCCGAGCACTATCAGGTTTTACCTCATATCATGCTTTCCGGCCCCAAAACATGGACCGAACCGCAAAAGGAGGGGGAGTATCCATATTCATCAAAGATACCCACACCTCCAGGTTAGTGGCAACGCACGAAGCATCAGAGACCATCCAGGTGCAACTAACCATAGGCAAAACTGCCTTACAGTTTGTAGCATGCTACAGACCACCCTCTCAAACTCAGGCACCCCACACAGTCTTCCTGAAGACACTGGAGAGTATGAATGTCTCTCCAAATACCATCATATTGGGAGACTTCTACTACCCAAACATAGACTGGGAACATTACTCAAGCCCCAACACCCTAGCCCAAAGGTTCCTAGAATTCATAAACTCAAATGTGATGGCACAACTAGTCACCATTCCCACAAGAGGAGACAATATACTAGACCTGATCATCACAAACATGGGGACAAAATGCTCCACACCGGAAGTATATCCCTCATTGGTAAGATCAGACCATAAATTAATCTAACTGGAAATCCACATCCCGCCCCCAACCCTTGCACAAAAGACCACAGTGAAGAACTTCTCAAAAGCCAACTTCACACTTCTTAAGACTGAAGTGGTATCCTTCAAGGTCCCTGGGCCACTGGAAACCACAACCCACACTGCTGAATCCTTTACAAATGCCTTCTACGGGCACCTTCAAGAATGCATGGATCATGCAATCCCAAATAAAACCGAGACCCATTCCCCCAAAGGCAGGCGCCCGGTCTGGTGGACCCCAGCCATAAACAAACTTTACAACAGAAGGAGGAAGCTACTACATGACAGAGCAAAATCCCTAAAAGGGAAGGCATCTCTGATCAGTACTAGCAAAAAACTACGATCACTCATAAAATCATCCAAGGCCAACTTTGAGAGAAAAATCGCAAAAGACACACAAGACAATCACAAGGGCTTCTTTAGCTATGTTAGAAACCTGTGTGGAAACTCCCAGATATGCTCAGAGTTAGTCCAAAATGACACAAAATACACTGAACCCACTGACATTGCCAACATTCTGGCAGACAGGTTCAGTGCAAATTTCTCCTCCCCCCCAAAAGGAGAAATAACTATCCCAGCAGAGTGTAGCCTCCCTAACATCTCAGATGCCCAGGTGAGAGCCGCCCTCTCTAAAGCTAAAAACACAGCATCAATGGGACCGGACGGTGTCCCGGGCTGTGTGCTACATGAACTTCAAGAGGAACTAAACCCACACATAAGGCTGCCGTTTAATCTTAGCCTTACTACAGGATACGTACCCAAAGAGTGGCGTACGGCAACAGTGGTCCCACTTCACAAAGGTGGTGCTTCTACGGACCCTGGAAATTACCGCCCCATAAGCTTGACGAGCCTGGTCTGCAAAGCTATGGAGAGGATCATTATGGAACTCATAAACAAAGACATTGGGGACCTACAGACATTGGATCCTACCCAATTTGGCTTTGTCAAGGGCAGATCCTGCCTTTTGAACTTGGTCGACTTTTTTGAAACAGTCACTAAGGCCATTGATGAGGGTAAGGCAGTTCACACAGCCTACCTTGACCTTGCAAAAGCCTTTGACACAATACCCCACTCGGGCATCATAGACAAACTCACTAGCTTAAATGTAAACCCATATGTCACGAGATGGGTTGCAAACTGGCTCAAGGACAGAACCCACAGGGTCAGAGTTGCTGGAGCTATGTCAGACTCTAAGCCAGTCACAAGCGGTGTCCCACAGGGCTCAGTCCTGGAAACCCTCTTGTTCAGCATTTATTTTTCCGAGGTACAGGCAAACATAGGAGGATTGTGGCTGACAAAGTTCGCTGATGACTGCAAACTGGGCACCATAATTGATACTCCAGCGGACACAAGCATCCTTCAGAGAGGCCTCATAGAAACGGATAATTGGTGCCAGAGCCATGGCCTTAAGCTGAACGCCAAAAAATGTATAGTCATACCCTTTGGGAAAAACAAGGTACCCACAAATTACCACATAGGTGGTAATCCATTAAGTACGGAAGAGGTAAGGTAATCAGGGACCTAGGGACCCAGGTTTACAGTAACCTCTCATTTGACACTCACATTGCCAAAGTGGTTAGAAAGACCTTCTATATTGCCCACCTTATCATGAAGGGTTTCACATCTAGATCAAGAGAGGTCATTGTGCCCCTGTACTCTTCTCTTATCAGGCCATTGATTGAGTACAATGCTCCATTTGGGATGTATCTTATCCGACACCTGCAGCAGTTGGAAAGACCCCAAAAGTTCCTCACCAAGAGGATAAAGGGTCTTAAACATATGTCATATGCTGCCCGACTGAAAAAACTCCAGCTCTATTCAGTCGCATACCGCCTACTCAGAGGTGACCTGTGCCTGACGTACAAGGCCATGTCCAATCCGGAATTAATGGACATGCTCCACCTCAGAAAATCCAAATCCATCAGAGCCACGAGAGCAAGAGACTTAAACCTCAACACAGAAATAAATAGGACGTACTGGAGGGACAGATTCATAACCCAGAGGCTCCCTACACTCTGGAACAGAATCCCAATCCATGTTAGGCAGAGCCCCTCACTAACTCTATTCAAGAGAAATCTTGACGAGTGGATGGGAGATCGTAGGTTTCACCATCGGGGTCATCTCTGTGTCACTACTAGACAGAGGCACAGTAAACTAAACCCTAAATGGGCGTAGTATTCTCATCCTAAGGGGTGGTGAAAGCCACACACACTCTGGCTAGGCTTATAAATGCCCTAGGGCAGATAGCCTAGTACGAACCTATGAACCTATCTTAAGCATAGGGCCTATTCAATTGGTACCAGAAGAGGAACAGGGACAAAGTTTCTTCTCAAGACTTTTCCTGGTACCCAGAAAAGTCAATTCATGGGGTCCTATCCTGGACCTGTCTACTCTAAACACCTTTTTGGTGATTCCAAAATTCAAGATGTTGACTCTTCACCAATTGCTTCCTATGCTAGGGAGATGCCTGGTTGGCAACACTAGATTTAAAGGTAGCATACCTGCACATCCCAATCAGGGTATCTTGCAGAAGATACCTATGCTTCAAAGCAGGCTACACGCACTGTCAGTTCTCTGCACTGCCCTTTGGCTTATCTACTGCGCAAAGGGTATTCACAAAGTGCCTAGCTCCAGTCATTGCATTTTGCAGGCAAAGAAATATTCAAATATACCCATACCTGGACGATTGTCTAATTCAGGCAGAAAACCAGGACATACCTTTGAATCATCTGGCTTTTGCACAAAGGGTTGTAACTTGTCTGGGGTACACCATAAACGAAAAGAATTCACACCAGGTACCCTGTCAACAAATTATTTTCCTAGGATCAAGCTTAAATACAACTTCCCAGATGGCTTTCCTCACGCCAAAGAAGCAAATTCACTTGACAGCCTACTTCAAACAAGTGGCCACAAAAACCCTGCTATCTGCAAGGCAAATACTACAAGCCTTGAGGTTCATGGCTGCCTGCATTTTTCTAATTGCATATGCAAGACTACATATGAGGAAACTACAATGGTATCTAAAAAGTCTATGGTGTCAACATTCTCAGGATCTAGATACATTGATTCCTATCATACCTTGCCTACGCCTAAAGTTCCTTTGGTGGGCAGAGGCCTGCCACCAAACCAAGGAACTACCATTCACACTATCCCCTGCCACCCAAACCCTAACAACAGATGCATCAGACTATGCATGGGGAGCAAACTTGGCAGGGAAGTGCATTCAGGGCAAATGGAACCCAAGTCAAATGCACCTGTACATCAATCTAAAAGAAATGTTAGCTGTACAGAATGCTCTGACAGCCTTCAAGGACCACATTCTTCCAGGACAATTAATGGTAAAGATGGACAACACCACGGTTATGTGGTACATAAACAAGCAGGGGGGAGGGGTACACATTCTTACTCCCTCTACAGACTAGCCATGGCATTGTGGAACATGGCCTTGAGCTACCAAGTGCATCTACAAGCTCAGTTCCTGCCAGGAAAGCTAAATACACTGGCAGACGGACTAAGCAGAAATCTCATGGACCCACACGAGTAGAAACTGAAACCAAGGATTTTCAACATGTTGACATGCAAATGGGGGTGCCCAAATATAGACCGATTTGCCTCCCCCCAGAACTATCAGTTGGAAAAATTTTGCACAAGGATTCCCCACAGATAAGCTTGGAAAGTGGATGTTCTGTCCTTCAGCTGGAAAAACCTAACAGTTTATGCCTTTCCTTCTCTACCTCTGCTCTCCAAAGTACTACTAAAGACCAAACAAGACAAACCAAGGACAATTTTGATTGCACCAGACTGGCCACGCCAACACTGGTACCTCCTCCTGCGCAGTGTGTCACTGTTGGCTCCATGGCACCTGCCTCAGACTCCTACCCTGCTGTCTCAGCAGGAGAACCAGATTCTGCACCCTCAGCCCCTCAAACACTGAACCTAGCATC
Source organism: Protopterus annectens (assembly GCF_019279795.1). NCBI lineage: Eukaryota > Metazoa > Chordata > Ceratodontiformes > Protopteridae > Protopterus > Protopterus annectens. The sequence goes on from NC_056736.1 coordinate 605,187,127, forward strand.
CTGGCTAATTACCTAATCTCTCCTTTACCATCCCTCAGTAAACCAGTGATGAATATCATTTTAGAGGCAAAGAGACCTAGTACTAGAAAATCTTATGCTGAAAAATGGAAAAGATTATGTGCCTGGAACCATTCTCAAGGGATGAGCACAGCAGTGCCCAATTTACCTCAGATTTTACAATACTTAACTGAGTTGCTTCACAAGGGCCTGTCTTTTTCCTCAATAAAAATTCACGCCTCAGCCATTTCAGCTAATTATAACACAGAACCTCCCCTCTTCTCTCATCCACTGCTCAAGCAGTTCCTCAGAGGGGCCAAAAAATTTAAGACCACCCAGGAGACCTCCAACTCTTGCCTGGGTCCTTAACTTTGTATTGGAGACACTCACCCTTCCTCCTTTTGAGCCAGCTGCTACTTCAGATTTAAAATTCCTTTCTTGGAAAACAGCTTTCCTTTTAGCAATCACTTCAGCAAGAAGGGTATCTGAATTACAAGCCCTTATGACAGTGGAGCCTTTCATCATTTTTCATGCGGACAGGGTGTCCCTCAGGACCAATCCCTCTTTCATGCCAAAGGTGGTAGCCAGTGTGGCCCTTAATCGGTCCATTCATTTGCCAACCTTCTTTCCTAATCCACAGAACAAAGAGGAATGGATACTGCACTCCTTAGATGTGCACAGGCAACTTAGATTCTACTTGAACAGGACTAAACCTCAAAGGAAATCTGAACAACTGCTGGTGACATTTGCTGCAGGGACAGAGGGGAAGGCTATTTCAAAGCAAACCATCTCCAAATGGATAGACCATTGCATTCATTTCTGCTATAAGTACCATGGAAAACTTATCCAACAGAGAATCAGATCCCACTCAGCCATGGATGCCTTTACTTCTACAGCCTTTCTCAGAGGTATACCTACCAGGGACATCCTAGAAGCTGCTACCTGGAGTTCTGTACATACTTTCACCAAGCATTACCATTTGCCAATTTTCTCTAAATCCAGAGCTGGCTTTGCCACTGCAGTCTTGCAGGGTCTTATAGCTGGTCCTAATGCTATCTAAATTCCTCCTCCCATCCTTAGCTTTGAGAATCTACCCAAATGTGATGACTGCAACAGTGAAACATGAAGAACATAGTATAGTTGTGTACACTTACCATAACTGTAGATGTTCGAGTGTATTCACTGTTGCAATCCTGGTTACCCTCCCTCCAGCCCCTTTACTTCTTTTGGCTATACCTCTGCTTTCCTTTACTATGCTTAAAAGCTTTTTGGTGTATTTGCTTTTTTGTTGGAGGTATAACCCTGTATATGAATAGATTTAATTGCTTCCCTTTAGGGGGGCACCTGACAAGCAAGACTGATGTAATGGAATCGGTTGTATGTTTTATACCCCTGATGACCTGACGTCATGGAAGAATGGACAGCAACCGACGCAGGACCCAAGACTTTGTTAATCAGGCCAACTGAGGACTACTGCAAGCAGATAACCCAAATGTGATAACTGCAACAGTGAACACACTTGAACATCTACATTTATGGTAAGTGTACACAACTGTACTTTGCATGTACAAGCCACTGAAGTGATGGTTACAAAAATAACAGCAGGGAGGTGGTTAATGGCAAAAGTGAATGAACACGATTTACACATTGTGTTGTTCTATTACAGCCCAAATATAGAGACAGTGTTCCATTAAGGGATTTCATAAAGGCTGTAAGTAATCTGAGTCAGGCTGTTGGATGCATCCTAGCTGGAGATTTTTAGTTGGTTTCAGACCGTATATTCGGCAGCATTCCTTCAGCTAGAAACACAACACTCTATGTTATATATGATAAGGAGAGTTGAGGAGCTTGAGTTAACTGTTGTCTCCTCTTACACTCTGTCACTATCTTCCTTGATAGAGCAGACCCTACGATCACAACATTCACCCTCAATACAGCTGGAGCTCTGCCATAAGACCACTCCTACAAGTTTACAGCAAATTTTGTTATTGTATAATAGTCTGTGGACATTACATCTGACCTTGATACTTGCAAGTTCTGCCGTAAGGCCCTACCCCTACAAGTTCACTGAGAATTTTGTCATTTTATAATGTAAGCAGATTTAACATGAAGAACCTTGCTGTGTATTTACTTTATTCAGTCAAATGTATGCTTGCTGTGTGATTAAAAGTCTCTGTGAAATTGTCCGTGCACTCTAAGGACTTTTTACTAAGGTGGCCACTGTTCTCTTTTCTTGACCAGAAGACTTTACTGCATATACCAGTTGTTTAGCTTCAGGAAATGACAGAACATATATTTTACCTTTTTATCTTTTGAATTGCTTTGTACTGGCAATAAACTGATTGCTGTCAGTTATAATTTGACGGCAGGGTGGAGCTTCCTAAAAATCCTCCTCTTAAATGATGTCGTAATTAATTCAGTACAACTTTTCTCATCTTCTTTCTGCTGTTCCCGTTGGGGGTCGCTGCAGCTTATCTGTTTCCATTTCTTCCTGTCCTCTGCATCTTGCTCTGTCAAAGCAACCACCTGCATGTCCTCTCTCACAACATCCATAAACCTCATCTTAGGCCTTCCTATTTTCCTGTTACCTGGTAGCTTCATCCTTAGCATCTTTTTCCCAATGTACTCAGCATCCCTCCTCAGCACATGTCCAAACAAACATAATCTTGCCTCTCTGGCTTTGTCTCCAAACCTTCCAACCTGGGCTGACCCTCTAATATACTTATTCCTAATCCTGTCCACCCTTGTCACACCCAGTGCAAATCTTAACATCTCTTAACTCTGCGACATCCAGCTCTAACTCCTACCTTTTTGTTAATGCCACTGTCTCCAACACATATAACATAGCTGGTCTCACTACCCTCTTGTAGACCTTCCCTTTCACTCTTACTGTTACTCGTCTGTCACAAATCCCTCCTGACACTCTTCTCCACCCACTCCATCCTACCTGTACTCTCTTCTTCACCTCTCTTCCACACTCACCATTACTCCGAACTATTGATCCCAAGTATTTAAACTTATCCACCTTCACCACCTGTACTCCTTGCATCCTCACCATTCCTCTATCCTCTCTCTCATTCACACACGTATATTCTGTCTTTGTCCTGCTGACCTTCATTCCTCTTCTCTCTAGAGCATATTTCCATCTCTTCAGGGTCTCTTCCACCTGTTCCCTACTCTCACTACAGATCACAATGTCATCTGCTAACATCATAGTCCACAGGGACTCCTGTCTGATCTCGTCTGTCAACCTGTCCATCACCATTGCAAATAAGAAAGGGCTCAGAGCTGATCCTTGATGTAATCCCACCTCCACCTTAAACGCATCCATCACTCCCACCGCAGACCTCACCGCTGTCACACTACCCTCGTACATATCCTGTACCACTCTTACGTATTTCTCTGACACTCCCGACTTCCCTCATACAGTACCACAACTCCTCTCTAGGCACCCTGTCATATGCTTTCTCTAAATCTACAAAAACACAACTTTTCTATATATCCTAAATAACCTTGCACCTCCTAGAAGGTAAAACGAATAAAAAGTAGAATGCTAATGCAGGATAGAGGAAAGCATGGAAAGAATGGCAAAAAATGTAAAACACCGCAGTATCTTGAAAACTTCAGAATGCATCCCAATCGTATTAAAAAGCAAATAAATGAAGACAAAAACTATACTATAACTTTCAGAAAACGCAGCCCTAAAGGTTTTGGACATCCATTAAAGAAATCTTGCATCCGGCCAAAAAAAAATCAATGCAAACCCCTTTCATGATAACTCACCACTTGAAACTGCAGTACAGTTCAACTCTTATTTTATAGATAGTATAGCATCTTTAAGGAAGGATTTCTGAACCTCTAATCTCAATCCTGCCCAACAGCCACATATCACCACATCCACTTTTACCTTCAAATCCATGCCCACATCCTGTATAAAAATATTCTTAAACTGTGCTCTTCTTCAGCTGATGACCTTCCAAGCGTGTACCTAAAAATCGCAGCCAATATCATTGCTGTCCTGTTGCAGTCCTTATAAGTAAGTCAGTCCTGAAATTCCATGCTCATTCTCTGTGGAAAAAGTCTCATATTAACCCTCTGCACAAAGGAGGATATTCAGTAGTCATTAATATCTTTAGACATATACCAATCTTCTCTCCTATCACTAAAATACTTGAAAAATGTATTCAAAAATAATTGCCAGGCTGTCTCCTGCTGGGAAAACGCCTGTCCCCTACACAACATGGTTTCCATCCTTCGAATAGAACTAGCACTGCCCTTCTAACCTATATAGGCTTTGTCAATAAAGCTAGAGATATAACGGCAAACTAGTCTCTTCCTTATTTCTAGACTTGTCTAAAGCCTTCAACATGGTTTGTCACAGCAGACTTCTTCAAATGTCCTCGGTAGGTGTCTTTCACCCCACCCTTCTGTGGTTCAAAAGGTACCTGTCCAGCAGTTATCAGTCAGTAAAATGGCAAATCCATGCTCTCTCCTTACCTCCCAGTCACCACCCATGTACCACAAGGGTCTATCCTTTGTCCCCTCCTCTTTAACATTTTCACCAACACCCTCTCTACTTCCACACAGCAGGCCACCCTAATACAATACGCAGATGATTCCACTCTCGTTTGCATATCTGACAACATGGTACACCTCCAAAAACTCAGGAAGCTTTAACGGCCATTGAAACTTGGCTTCATAATTCACAATTCATGCTCAACCTAAAAAAGGTCAAACTAATATTTCTGCCCGTATTCCTTATGAATAACAAAATTTAAAGCCCTTTCTCTTCATAATACAACCATAGAAGTCACTTCTCATAGTAAATTATTAGAGGTGATAGTGGGTGATAATCTTGCATTTGACCTGCGTATACAAAATTGCATAAGATGTCATGAAAAACTAGGGATGATTTACAGAGGAAAAAACTTTCTAACCGAGGCAACTAAAACTACATTTGCCACTACTTTTTTCCTTCACACACTTCTTTGTGGCACTCCCATCCTTACTAACCTCCAGGCTTTACCAAACTGAAAACCTGAACAATGTCTATAACAAAGTTGCTAAATTTGTAGCAAATACCCCTTCCAGAACCCACCACTGTGTAGCTCTAATAAGCCTAAATTGGTTGGAACTGCCTCATCAACTAACATACACAGCTTCTTACCACCTATAAAATTATCCAGCATCCATCTGCCTGTCCAGCACTAAAAAACATTCTGCACAACTATGTTTCCACATAGTCACTGTGGTCAGTGACCAAAAATTTATGTCTCGCTACAAACCTATCAGATCTGCTGGTCATTATCTGTACCCCTACAATGTTGCTAAGACCTGGAACTCCTTACCTGTATCCATCAGGCCAGTGCCCTCCTCATCTTTCAAAACCACTCTGAAAAACTAACTACCTAATATATGGATCTGTCTTGCTGAAATGTGAACAAGTATGTTTTTATTCCTTGTACCTCCTTAATGTCCCTTCTTCATTACTTCTATCAAATTCTCATCCTTAATTTTCTCTCTAAATGTACCATAACCCTGCTTTTCCCAAACTTCATATTGCAATTTCTGTGTGTGTTAGAATAACTTAACTTTAATTTCTCTGCGAACTGTCTAAAATTTCTCTAAATATTACATGATTGTCATATAACTTATATCCGTTCTTAACCAAATGTATTATGTCTAGTTTATTGTTATTTAAACTGCAGATGTTTTTATTCTGTTTGGAAGATTGTAAACATTTTGTTCTTAAAATGTTTTGTAATTAGGAGCTTTCTTCCCGGGCCTCCCCTGAAAATGGACTTCTATCCAGTTGGACTTTCTCGGTAATCAAAATATCAATAAATAAATAATTGTTAGAGCCATAACCCTGCAAAGAAGTGCTACACTTTTCTTATCCCTTTACTGGGTATTGGTAGCAGTACAGGGAGGTAGTATGGCCGAGTGGTCTAAGGCACTGGATTCAGGTTCCAGCCTCTCTGGAAGAGTGGGTTCAAATCCCACCACTGCCAGTTTACGGCTGTGAACTGCTGTCGAGCATTAATGGAATAGACTTCCCATATATGTCAAACAGAGCACCTCACTGGGCCCTCTTCAAGAGGAATCTTGATGAGTGGATGGGAAATAGAAAATTCACCCTGGGATTACTCCAGTGGCTCTACCCGACAGAGGCACTGGGAACTAAGGTCAGGTGGCATGATGCCAGGGTAATCCTATAGACTAGGCTTGTAAAGGCTCCAGGGCCATTAGCCTAGAACACACCTGTGAACCTGTGAGATTTCTGTTTGGTTTCTAGACAACTGTTATTCAAAACATCAGAGTTCAGTTATAATCATAGTCTATTTATCCTTAATGTGGCATTTAATACACAACTGAGTTGTTCCATCCATTCTTCTATAACCCCTTTTTCCCCACTTTTGCACATGATATTGGGGGTGTCGGATCAACAGTGACAATCATCTAAAACCATTGTTCACAATTCTGGGTAGCTAACCCTGCTGCAGTTGTTCTTCCATACCATGTACACATCTCACTTGCAACCCGTTTATGTCCAGTCCATCTACTGCATGTCCTTGGACTGTGGGAGGAAACTAGAGCACCCAGAAAAAAGCCACGCAAACACAGGGAGGATATGCAGACTCCACACAGAAGGTACCCCAGTCGAGAATCTAACCAGTGAATCTCAGTGAGGCAACAATGTTAACAGCTGCTCTACTCCATGCGTTGGAAGTTTGACGCATTGATTCTAAAGGATTAGGATGAATGTACAGTACTGATAAAATGGTTTGGCAGCTTCAAAAAGACTTGGAATGTTCTTGAGTATGATATGTCAAAATGTAAGTGATGGATAATCAGGTGAAGTAGCATGCTATTAGTACAAGAAACAGTGACTTGTTTACATGTAGCTAAGATGGATTAGATCAAGGTATTCAACAGAAAGAAGTGAATTCATAGGAGAAAAGCATGTACGGATAAAATACTGTCACATAATTTGATATATATAATTTAAGTTATAAAGCTCTAGCCTATCAAAACCTTCATGACAAGTGGGAAAGTTGTCAGACAATCAGCCCCCAAAAACTGATATTTAACTTTAGATGATGTATAGAAAGTGCTAGTGAGCTTATGGGGGAAGGCAGTTCATGGTGAAACAAGACAAGCAGTCAGTAAACCACTGTTGAATGTTGATGAGAGTACTGTAAAGCATTTCCCACTGTGGAAAATGAGAGTTATCAGCTGAGAAAAGATTTGTTGCTAGCCTTCCCAAAGTTGCCATACAGCAAACTGGGCCATTGATAATTTATTTGCAGGGAAAGGTGTCGGGCATTGATGGCCTCACCCCCAATTTCTGTATAGCCTTTAAAGATGAGCTGGCCTCTCTTTTATTACAAGTATTTCAGGCTAAAGAACAGCAGCATAGTTTTCAGAATATTCTAAAAGGGCACGGGTTATGATGCTTCCTAAACCAGACAAATGTCTGAAGTCATTATAATATAGGCCAATGTAATTGTTGCACTAAGACTAAAAATCTTATACAAAATCTTTTGGCTACTCAGCTACAGAAGACACTTACTTCATTAATAGCCAGTAATTATCAGTGATTTATTAAAGATAAAATAGGACGACCACACTTTGTCAGAGTTCTGTGGTTTGTATGCATATGGGTCGTATGTGAAGAATTTTCTCATGCAGTTGACTTTGCAGACTGTTAAAAAAAAAAAAAAAAACCATTTAATAAAACTGTCTTGGAATTCTTATGTGCAGTTATGAAATAAATGACACTTCCAAAATAATTTTATAAGGAGAGTACATTTTTATGACAGTCCTTCAGCTCTGACTTGTGTTAATAATGTGGTTTCAAAACCCTTTAATGTTACTGATGGCAATAGATATAGGGAAGGTGATGGTGTGTACTTATTTATATTGCTAGCATTTGTCCTTGGTGAGTTTCTGTTGAATTACTTCATACCAGATAGAATTCAAATACTGTTGGTATCAAATCTCTTTTCTGGATGGCTTGCAAAACAATGTATTGTTTGGCTTAATAATCAGGCAGATTAATGTTATGGGCTACAGAAAGGCAGTTCTTGCAGCTTGCTAGTTATTCTGGCCATTGGGTAAATAAAAGCAAGACTGAAATAGTTCCATTGTTAAACTCTTAAGCTGCCTTATCAATTAGTGTCAGAATGTACCAGTAGCATAGCTAGGGTGGGAGAAGGGGTCAGCCACCATGGGTTCTCAGTGTTATGGGGCACATTCACCCGGTACGATTGGTGGTCTTGGTCTTTGCATTACCAGCATTCAGAAATGAATGCTTGTATTGCATCTGTTGTCAGAACTGAACATTTAAAAGGGAAAACGTTTGTTTTTCTAAGTAAATCCAGACCCAGGACTGAAGCAGTTTAGGTGTGTTTGTGTGGACTGTAGTAGTTGTTTGCTGCAGTTTAAAAAGATTTTCTTCTCCTCAACTAGGATTGGAGAAGCATCAGAACAGGGGGGATAGCACCAGTACCAGAATACATAGCTGAATCTCTGGAATGTAGTTGTTAAGGAATTAAATTAGCTGTTGGCAGTAACAAGTTCATAGATCTCAATTGTAAGCCATTATTAGAAGACATTAAAAAAGTATAGCCTGGTAAAATTGCTTTTACTGTTCTGAAGTAGACTGCAAGTAATTAAAATGTTGTTACTGCTTAAGATTCTATATGGTATGAGACATCTGCTCAAAGCAGTTATCTCAAAATATATTGAGAGGATTCAAAGTATTGTTCAAGTTGAGTGGGTAAGGCTGCTAGGATTAATATAAATTGTGTACCAACTATTAGAGGAGGTTTGGGTCTTCCAGCACACATCTACAACATGGCTCAGTTGGGTTGGCAATTTTTAAGGGCTAGGCAAAAGATGTGTGTGTATATGCACATACTTTTCATCAGGCAAATGTATATCAATACACTGTTTTACAGTACAGTAAACTACTCCCTTACCTGATAAAAAGTGCGTGTAAAAAGGACAAACAAAAGAAAAAGATAAGACTCAGTCTGGGAAACCTGATAGATCTACCTCTGGATTACCTAAAAAGTGGTCTCCAAGTCAGACAGTGCCGGTCAGGCCACATCCAAAATGTGCCTGTAGGTTGGAACTGACAACTTTGTGGATTCATCCAGAGTCTCCTCGACCCCGGTTTTCACAAGAACAGATGAGTCTGAGATTGGACAGTCAGTCATTCAGGAAGGAAGATATTCTGGGCCATGGTCTATGGCATTGTCTGTTCTGTCTTCTCAGAGCTTTAACATGAAATCGAAAAGATGATGAGAAAATTTATGAGGACACAAATCCAGCTTGAGGTTCTTTCGGTACAGATACTTGGAAATCTATCCCTCCACTCATTTCTCCTGTCCTGGTCCATCCTGTGATTCTGGTGGTATTGGATCCAGCTGACTTCAGAGAGCCTTTGTCGGAGCTGGAGAGTACCATCTATTTCCACACCAACAGTTTTTGTCTCTCTGAACTCCAGTATGTGTGGACCAAAAAGAGACTTGGAGCCGAAGCATCAGTGCCGGTTCCGGGGGGGGGGGCAGTTCACCAAAGATTTTGGGGTCTTCCCTTCCAGTCTGGGTTTTGGCATTAGACAGCTCAGGTCCAAGATCAGCTTTGAGGCCAGTGTTTATTGGTGCTGAGGCTTCTGTTTCATTTTCAGATCGTGGGATGCCTTTGGTTCTGGTAGCGATGTTTGCTTTTGAGGTTTTTGAAAGGGTCTTGCGTTTTCATTCAACTCTGGTCCACCCAAGCACCATCGGGATCCTGCTTCTTCCTCCTCTTCTCTTCATCCTGCCATACAGGAATAGTCTGCACCACAAGCTTGTGAAACCGCATACTGCATTAGCTCCCAGTCTGATTCTCAGTCCTCTGACCTCCCAACAGAAGTGGTTCATAAGAAACAGACATGCAAGTGGAAGCACACAGACTCCTTTCCTGAGTCTTTCATTGGGGATACAGATTTAAATGATGGTGAAGGGTCCCCGATCCCCCACAGAAAATGCCGACTTCAGTGAAATCCTTGAACTAATGAAACAAAGAAGAGGGGTGGTCCACCAAAGACCCCTAACCAGACAAATCTGTTTCTGGAAACCTTTGTTTCCATTTCTTTTTGTTCAGATTTAAAGGCTTCAGCCAGATCAGCTGTGCAGGTACTCCTGGCTCAGACTACAACCCCCTCCCTGATAACTTCAAAACCAAGATCTTAGATGCTCCCCTGGACAATAAATTCCTCTTTGACAAGCAATCTGCAGAACTGTTCAGAAGCTTGCAGGAAAAGAGCAAGGAACTTCTGGACCTCAGACATTTATTGGTCTCACTAGTTCCAAAATTCTACAGGAACTACCCTGTTAAACCCAGCTTTGTTAGGAGGGCACCTTGCTCCTTTCTCTTCCTCTTCAAAACATAGGAAAGGGGCTAGGAAAACTTCATTCCCCAGGAATGCCTACACCCAATCCCACTCCCAGGCAGCCCTTTCCAAACAGCCCAAACAATGTATGACTGCCTAAATCACATGCCCCTCTCTACCCACCATTTTCACTGTCTACCTCTTTGGCAACATATCACTTCAGACAGCTAGGTCTTTTTAGTAGTGGAAAATGGGTACTTTATGACATGGCAGGAAAGACCCATACCAAAAGGCATACCCCTCCCTCCAGTAAACCAAGTCCATCTGATACCCCAGATCATCCAAGATTTACAATCACAGGGGTCCATAAACAGGGTTCTCACAGGCCCAAAAGGTCAAGGGTTTTACTTCAGGCTCTTCCTGGTCCCAAAAAAGGAGGGCCCTTGGAAGCCTATACTAGACTTGCCCCTGTTAAACTCCTACCTGCATGTTACCTTCCTTCTGCATGCTATCCCTTCAAACCCTTTTCCACTGCTGACACCCAGTGCTTTCATGGCCACTTTGGACCTGAAGGGAGGCATACCTCCATATCCCCATCCACCCAGACTACAGGAGATTTCTATGCTTTGCTGTGCCATCCCTGCACTTTCAGTTTACTGCCTTGACCTTTGGTTTGTCTACAGTGGACGACCTCCTCATCCAAGCAGAAGAGGCAAGTGCTCTCAGGGGACACCTGCAATTCACTGTGTCCCTCCTTCAGAGTCTGGGGTTTACTCTCAACCTACCAAAATCCTCCCTCACTCCATCCCAAGACCAAATCTTGGGCTGCTGAATAAGGACAGACTTGATGAAGGCCTTCCTCAAGACAAGGTCACTTTCCTAAACGACTACATTCAAGAGTTACTTCTAGTAAACCACATCTCTACGGGGGAATTTCTTCATCTTCTGGTCTTCATGGCAGCTACTCTTCCCATCTTGTTCCTTGCCAGGTTGCACATGAAAAAGTTCCAGTTGTACTTGGAAAAATGTCTGCCCCCAATACTGTCACCCCCTGGACTTTCAGGTGCCCTTCCTGCCTGCCTTAAAAAAAAGTTGAGGTGGTGGATCCAGAAAATAAGCCAGAATCCAAGCCTTCCTTTGCAACCTACCAAGCTAGTGCAATTCATGCACACAGATATCTCTGATCTAGGGTGGGAGGCCACTTTGAATCATCTGAAGGTACAGGTTCAGTGGGAGCCCTCCTTCCAGCGAAAGCATGTCAATGTTAGGGAAATGACTACTCTCCTTCTAGCTCTAAAGACCTTCCTTCCAGTAATACAACCTGGCCCCCTTCAAGTCTTCACAAACAACACCACTGTACATCAACAAGCGGGGGGGCAGATCCTACTTACTTTGCAGGCTAGCAATACAGGCATGGGAGTTGGCCAACCAGTACAAATATCACTGCAGGTGGTCTACATCCCATCTCTGGACAATCATCAGGCAGATGCTGTCAGCAGATCATTCTGTCAACATCATGAATGGATGCTACACAGTGATGTTTTCTTAGACATTGTCCACCAATGGGGCACCTCACAGATAGATCTGTTTGCCTCCCCTCAGAACAGACAACTACAGCTATTCTGCTCCAGGCTCCCCTCCCCACTAACGTGGAAAGTGGATGCCTTTTCATTCTCTTGGAAGAGGATGTTCCTTTATGCCCCCTTCCCTCTCATTCAGAAGATCCTGATGAAAATTCAAAGGGACAAACCAAACATCTTCCTGGTGACCCCCCTATTGGCCATTTCAGCATTGGTTCCCCCTTCTTCTATCTCTTGCCAAGGGCAATCACCACAAGTTGCCTCACAAGGTGGACCTGCTCACACAACAGAAGGGATCCCTCATTCATTCTCATCTGAAAACCCTTAGCCTAACTCTGTGGATGATAAACTTCTGATCCCTTTCTGACATCTCTATTTTGAAGACGTATTAGCTATCCTGCAGGGGGCCAGGAAACCCACTACCTGGAGATCCTATTTATCAAAATGGAAACTATTCTCCACCTGGTGTCTTCAAAGGCATCTAGACCCCTTCCAAGCTTATGTTCCTCTAGTCCTAGCCTGTGTGTGAGATCTCCTAAAAACAGAATTTTCATAGTCTTCAGTGAAAGTCCATTTGTCAGCCATTTTAGAAAACAAATTTCACCTCCACTCTTGATAACAGGGGTGGATCAATAGGTAATATTGATCCACCCCTGTTATCGAGAGTGGAGCTGAAATTTTTTTTCAAGCAGGTTCTCCACATCAGACCACCAAGGAAACCCATCCCGCTTCCACATCAGACTACCAAGGAAGCCTATCCCTCTTCCACATCAGACTACCAAGGAAACCTATCCCTCCTCCATGGGACCTGAACTTTCGAATGGAGAAACTTACCACTTCCCCCTTTGCAAATGGCAGCTTCTGCCACTTAAGATGTGCACCTGGAAGGACTGTCTTGGTAGTAGCCCTTACTTCAGCTAGAAGAGTCTCTGAGCTACAAGCACCCATGGCCACTCCACCCTACAGTATCTTCCACAAAGATGTGTAACTTCCTACCAATCCCTCCTTCATGCCCAAAGTAGTTAATGGACTGTCCCTTAAGCATTATATCCATTTACCCACCTTCTTCCCTTCGCCACAGAATGACAGAGAGTGCTCCATTCCTTTGATCACAGGCAACTGAGGTTTTATTTGGACAAGACTAAAGACATTAGAAAGTCCAACCAGCTCTTTGTGTCAATTCACCCCAGGATCCTGGGGAAAGCTGTATCCAAACAGACAATATCCTCCTGGATATGCAATACTGTTACCTTCTGTTACTCTTTCCATGGTAGGGAGTGACCCCACACTGTTAAAGCACACTCTGCTGGAGCAGTGGCCTCTTCAGGGACTTTTTCTCAAAGGTCTGGATACAGCGACTATCCTAGAGGCAGCCACATGGCCCTCTGTACTTACTTTCACCAAGCGTTATAAATTGGAAAACATCTCCAGAGCCAGGGCAGGATTTGCAAGAGCCATCCTCCATGGTTTCCTGGAGACTGCTACCTCTTCCTCCACCGTTTGTCCTACTTGAGCTGTGGTTCTCTCAAGTGAGGGTACTGCAACATGTGAATAGAAAGACGCAGATTACTTGTGTAAACTCTTACCATAACCATAGATGTCCTCCCCTTCCATGTTGTAGTATTCCTTCCCTCCCTCCTGTCTCCCCTAAATGACCTTTTCCCTGTCTGGGTGGCATCCTTCCTGTTTTCCTTGGACTGTTGTCCGAATGGGCGGTCAGATGTTCATCATGTTTCACTGTTGCAGTCATTACATTTGGGTTATCCTGCTGGCAAGCTACCCGCAGTCGGCCAGAATTCCAAAGTCCTGGTCTGGCATCGGTTGCTGTCGCCTCTTCCCTGACATCAGTGCGCCAGGGGTATAAAAGATGCAGCTGATGCCATTTTCCTTCTTTCTTGCTGCGTGGTGCCCGAAGCAAAAGCAGTTAGCAAGTGCTGGTCAGCCGACTCTTGAGATTTTCGAAATCGAATTTCAGATCCGAAGTCTTCAATAAAGCTAAGTACCCCGTCGGGGAAACTTTTTTCTTGCTCCAGACCAATGTCAGAAAAAGTTAACAATTGTATTTCTTGTGGGAAGCAAATACCTCATAAGGATTTTCATTCTTACTGTATTCCTTGCCTAGGCCCTGACCACGACGTTGCTAGCTGTCGGTTTTGTGCTAGATTTAACCAACGCACTATTAAGTGTCGGTACGATTTTGCTTTTCATTACTTTGACCGAAGGTTTAATTATATAATGCCGTCGGAACAGCCGACGACCGGAGTTTATAAATAGCGCAAGGAAAAAGAAAAGGCATCCGAGGACCAAAACTGACGACGAGGCCTCCGCTAGGCCAGTCACCGGTTCTCAGTGAGGTGCTTTCGCAGCCCCTGACACCCACTACCTCAGAGCCACAGGCCGCTTCCGACTCCCACGTGGAGACAGCTAGGCCTCTGGATACTCAAGGTATTAGACATTCTGAAACTATTCCCCTCAGATGGGTCTGGAGCCGCTGAGCAGGCATCGGCTTCTGAGGGGGTTTTCAGACCTACACAGTTATATATCAAGCCAGCCTCAGCTTCCAAGGCAAAGACAAAGAAACAAGTACAGCATTCTCCTGGGCAGACTTCCATGCCTAAAAAAGAGATGCTTAAAATGGCTGAAGACCTAATTACTTTGATCAGGGGTTCTCATCTCCCTCCTGATAAGAGGCCTAGGCAAAACACAGAATATGATTCTTCTGATCAGGTTTCCATTTCCTCTGACTCCTCTTCAGAACAGGGATACTCTCTTCCTCCCTATGAGGATTCTGATGCTGAAGATTCTATTTATTTAGCTTCTCCTCCTGAGGAATATTCCTTTGGGGAAACCCTGCATACCATGAGGGAGCATTTCCACTGGGAGAGCCAGCATTACTCGGAATCTAAGAAAAGGCTCAGACTTTCTTCTACTACCCCAGCACAGACCTCTTGCTATTCCCCCTGTTCTAGACATTGTCGTTGATGTATTCTCAGAGTCCAGCCTGTCTCCCGACTTTTAACCTCCTGCACCTGTTAAGCCAGACAGATACTACAGGGTTCCAGACTCATAAATTTCTATATAAAAACCCTGCTGCTGACCCAGAAACTGTATCTCAGGGTCCCAAAGGGGTCAAGGCCTCTACTGCAAAAAACCCTGTCCCCTCAGATAGGGATTCTAGGGCACTGGACAGATGGGGGAAATAAGTTTACACTTCTGCTACCTTGGCTGTAAGGGCTTTAAATTGTCAGTTTCATATGCTTAAATATCAGCAATACTTAATGTCACTGCTAAAACAGAAAATGTTGACAAATTCTGAATGTTCTGAAAACAAGGAAATGCAGGATTTATTGCATGCAGCTGAACAAGTGGGAAAGCATACTTTGCAATGTGGTTTTGATTCACTGGAAGCCTCTTGCAGGGCCACTGTTACAGGTTCTGTCATTAGAAGGCATGCTTGGTTAAAGGAACAGAATTTGCCTGATCATGTTAAAGCAAAATTATTGGATGCTCCATTACAGCATGATACTTTGGTGTTAAGGCAGAAGAGGTGTTGAAGAAAATGGAGGATAAAGCGAAATCTATGCAGACAGTAAAGGATTTCTTACAGGTACAACCACCCAGATTTAGCAGGAACTGGCCTTCTAAAAATTGTTCCTTTCCAATGTCAGACAGGCCCCAAAGAGGCAGATACAGACGCCCTAGAGGCAGGCAACAGCCCCAGGGCTCATACAGGCCCAAACAATGGGGTGCTTCTACTGCCAAAAGCAGAGAAGACAAATCACAGCCATATAGGAAACAGTCCCAATGACTTTCCTCTGACAATGCCAAGCACTTATCTTTTGGCAGCACCCTTAGGGGGAAAGCTAGCACTTTTTTCACAAAACTGGCACATGATCACCCAGGACAAATGGGTCTTAAATATAGTTTCTCAGGGCTACAGGTTCCACTTTCACACCCTTCCAAAGGCAAAAGGTATGCCAGACCTGCCACACAATCAATGGGCAGAGGCACAAAAGCAAGTTTCATCTCTCATGGGCATGAGGGCTATTCAGCCAGTACCACAACAAGAGCAGGGACAAGGATTTTACTCAAGACTTTTCTTAGTACAGAGAAAGGACAAAGCCTGGAGACCAATTCTGGACCTGTCTATTCTAAACACTTTTCATGCTGGGCAAGAAGGCTTGGCTTGTAACTTTGGAACTCAGAGGCATACCAACATGTCCCAATAAGACAATCTTGCAGAAGATACCTCAGATTCATAGCTGACTCAATGCAATACCAATTCTCTGCACTGCCCTTTGGCTTATCTACTGCGCCCAGGGTCTTCACAGAATGCCTGGCACCAGTAATTGCATTTTGCAGACAAAAAGGAATTCAAATGTATCCCTACTTAGACAACTGCCTTATTCAAGCAGAGACCAAAGACATTCTTCTAAAGCATCTGGCATTTGTAAAAATATTACTAATTTGCCTAGGGTACACAGGAAATGAAAATAAATTAAAACTAGTACCCTCTCAAGAGATAATATTCCTGGGTGTAAGCTTAAATACAACTGACCAGATGGCTTATCTAATGCCAGACAAAGGCAACTGACTTCTTACTTCAAAAGCATGGCAACAAAGACCCAGTTGCCTGCAAGAAAAATTCTGCAGGCTTTGGGCTACATGGCATCCTGCATTCTGCTAATTCCATATGCAAGACTGCATATGAGGAAGATACAATGGTATCTAAAAAGTGTTTGGACTCAACATTGCCACAGCCTGGAGTCATTAATAACCCTCATTCCCTGCCTGCAACAGGAGTTTCGATGGTGAGCACAGACCTGTCACCACAACAAGGGACAGCCATTCACTTTACCCACAGCCAGGCAAACCCCAACAACAGATGCATCAGATTATGCCTGGGGGCCCCATATGGCAGGAAAATGTATTCAAAGCACATGGCCTGCAGGCCAAAGCCACCTTCACATCAATCAAAAAGAGATGCTAGCTGTACAAAATGCCCTGACAGCCTTCAAGGATCTACTTCATCCAGGACAACTGCTGATAAAGACGGACAATACTACAGTCATGTGGTACATAAACAAACAGGGAGGCAAGCATTCTTAACCCCTCTGCAGACAAGCCATGATTTTGTGTAGCACAGCATTAACTTATCAAGTACACCTGCAAGCACAATTCCTGCCAGGAAAAACAAATGCTCTGGCAGACGAACTAAGCAGAAACCTTATGGACCCTCACGAGTGGAAACTAGATCCACAAATCTTCAGCATGATAACAAGGAAATGGGGATGCTCAGACATAGATCTATTTGCCTCCCCTCACAACTGCCAACTACAGAGATTCTGCACAAGACCTTATCACAAACAAGCATGGAAGGTAGATGCCCTGTCATTCATGTGGAAAAACCTTACAGTATATGCCTTTCCTCCACTGCCTCTCCTCCCCAAGGTACTCCTAAAGGTCAGACGAGAAGCCAAGAATGATACTAATTACCCCGGATTGGCCACGCCAGCACTGGTACCCAATCCTAAAGAGCTTGTCTCAAGGCCCAGCCTGGACATTGCCTCAAATTCCTCATTTACTGACCCAACAAAACAATCAGACCCTGCACAGCCATCTCAGAACCCTAAATCTGACTGCATATCGGATAATATAACCATTCAGAATACACCTCTCTCTAAAGCGGTTATGGATGTTATTTTGGAGGCCAGGAGACCCAGCACCAGAAAATCTTATGCAGAAAAATGGAAGAGATTCTGTGCTTGGAACCAGGCGCAAGGAATTATCATGCTTGTACCAAACATTCCTCAGATTTTACAATACCTAACTGAGATACTGGACAAAGGCCTATCCTTCTCATCAATTAAGATACATGCCTCTGCCATTTCAGCTCATTACAATATGGACCCACCTATTTTTTCACATTCACTGCTAAGGCAGTACCTCAGAGGGATCAAAAACATAAGACCTCCAAGGAGAGCCCCAATACCTGCATGGGATCTCAATTTTGCTTGGAAAAGCTCACACTGCCTCCTTTTGAGCCAGCCAATACAGCGGAGATAAAATTCTTATCATGGAAAACAGCTCTGCTCCTAGCAATAACTTCAGCAAGAAGAGTCTCAGAGTTACAGGCACTAATGGCTGTGGAACCTTTTATTATTTTCCATCCGGACAGGGTTTCTCTAAGGACAAACCCAACATTTATGCCTGAGGTAGTGTCCAGTGTGGCTCTTAACCAAACTATTCATTTGCCTACCTTTTATCCAAACCCACAGAATAAAGGGGAGAGACTTCTGCATTCTTTGGACATACACAGACAGTTATGCTTCTACTTGGACAAAACTAAAGCTTTCAGAAAGACTGAGCAACTCTTAGTGGCATATGCTGCAGGATCACAGGGAAAGGCTATTTCAGAGCAGACTGTTTCAAAATGGATAGGCCACTGCATTCGTTTCTGCTATTCACAACATGGCAAATCAGTGCCTAAGGGCATTAGGCCGCATTCAACCAGAGCAGCAGCCACTTCTGCAGCCTTCCTCAGAGGAGTACCGACCAAGGATATTTTGGAGGCTGCAACTTGGACTTCACTGCACACTTTCACAAAACACTACCACTTACCACTTTACTCTAAATCCAGAATAGGCTTTGCCACTGCAGTTCTTCAGGGCCTCGTAGCCACTCCTAATTCTGTCTAGGCCCAGCCTGCCAACCTCAGCTTTGGGATTCAACCCTAGTGTAATGACTGCAACAGTGAAACCCAATGAACATAGTACAGTTGTGTACCTACCATAAATGTAGGTGTTCGAGTGTATTCACTGTTGCAGTCCAGGTTACCCTCCCTCCATCACCCTTTTATTTGCTGGCACTTATCTATACTTCTCTATCCTATACAACCTGTGTGGTGTATTTGCTTGTAGATGAAGGTAATGATTATGTTACTGCATGTTTTTTGAAAGCAGAATTTTTTAGCCTACCTTTTTGGGGGCACCTGACATCTGGGGCAAGAAAAACTGAAGAAAATGGTGTCGGCTGCATCTTTTATACCCCTTGGGGCACTGACGTCAGGGAAGAGGCAACAGCAACTGACGCCGGACCAGGACTTTGGAATTCAGGCCGACTGCGGGTAGCCTGCCAGCAGGATAAACCCAAGTGTAATGACTGCAACAGTGAATACAATCGAACATTTACATATATGGTAGGTACACAACTGTACTTTCTGAGGTCTATGCGTGCAGACATCACATTTATGGCCCTGTGTGACATCCCATGCACCTGACAGCAACCAGGCTTAAGCTTTGGCAAAGGAGCCAGATGTTCAGTTTGCCTGAGGCGGAGGATCCCACATGTGAGAATACTGCAACATGGAAGAGAAGAACCTCTATGGTTATGGTAAGATTTTACACAGCTAATCTTTATTTCTGTAGCCACTGCTAAACCATCCAAGTTGCTGTCTTCTTCTAAGCTTTTAGCTTCTGATAGTGATAGCCATGCTGTGGACAAGTATGGTAAAAATAAAAAAAGGTATATATGCTACTTTAGCTTTCATGGCTATTAATTACCAGACTCATATGATTAGGTATGTCCTGGCTCTTCTCTCCCAACTTAGGAGCATTCTTGCTGATCTTCCTGATTCAGATAGCAAGACTTCTGCCATTTCTCTTTTAAGCTCTTCTTCTCATGTGGCTCGTCATTCTCTTAAATGTAGATCTGAAGTAGGAGATTCATTTGTCTGCAACCTGTGGGTTATGGATCCGATATCGGATCCGAACCGGCATGGTTTACCAGCTATGGATCCAAGCTCTCAGCTCCTCCCCTCACCCATAATGCCCTGCTCTCCCCTCATGACCTCAGATCTCGTTTGCCACGCTGGTGACCAGATTTGTGTTCCTAAGCTCTTCAGCTAAGTGCAGTTTTTTTAGTAATTAAAGTGCTAAATTTTGATTTTTTGTGTGAAAGTTGTGTGGAAGTTTAGGTTTCCCTATTACTTAATTATACTTTTTTGTGTTTAAAAATTTAATTTTCTTATCCCTCCCCTCGCTGGTAGCGTAGTGTGTGTTTGGGGCCTGTGTGTGGTTTAGTTACTTTGCTTTATTTTAGTTTAAGTAACTTTTTTTTTTTGGTTTTGGGATGTCTGAACAACCCAAAGCTGTGTTCTCCAAGTGCTCCGAGTGTGGCCATAAGCTTTCCCCGGCTGATGGCCACACTCGGTGTGTTAGATGCGTTGGGGTTGAACACCTCACTATTCTTGTTTGTGTCTTCATGCTCAGCCTGAAGAAGTCATGGCCAAATTATTGGATTCCCCATTAGATAACCAGAATTTGTTTAGCAGTGCTGCAAATGAATTATTTTAAGACCCTTCAGGATAAAGGTAACATTTTGCAGAGTTTGAAACCAATCTTTGTCTCCTATTCTTAACTTTCAGATAAATTATCCTTCTTTTGTTCAGAGGCAGCTTAAACAGCCTTCTAGGACAAGAGGGCTTCTAGGAGAGTTTTCCAGACAAGCCTTCTCAGTTTTGTAAGAGTCAGAAGCCTCTATCTCTGACAAATCTGCTTTTGTTTGACATTGCACTCCTGCTCCTGGCTAGGTTCCTGTGGTCCATTAGGTTGAATCATTTTCCTGTTTGACAACAGATAACCATGGAAGCTTGGGTACTTTCCATTACCATAATGGTTATTTTATGGCCTGGAAGTTTTTTCCTCCATTTTCATGCCTTCCTCAGCCTCCTCCTTCTCAGCTGTCAATTTTTCCTTTTGTTCTTCAGGATCTGGTGGTACAGGGAACCATCCAAACTGTCCCATTGTCTCAGCAGAGAACAGGTTTTATTCCAGGATGTTTATGGTCCCCAGTAATTAGGGGGTGTGGAGGCCCATTCTAAACCTTTTTTTTTTCTAAATGCCTTTCTCAAGGTTCCTTCTTTCAAGGATGTTGTCGCCTCCTACATTTTTTCCCTTTGTTACTTCTTGAAGCCTCTCTGGCATCCCTGGATTTGAAGGTTGTTACTTCCTGAAGCCTCTCTGGTATCCCTGGATTTGAAAGATGCTTTCCTCCATGTTCCTTTCCACCCCTCTCTTCAAGAAATTATATTTCTCTATTTCTTCCTTCCATTGTCTGTTCTCTGCTTTGCTTTTTAGTTTCTTTACAGTGCCAAAGGTGTTTACCAAACATCTGCCACCTGTGGAACTCTTCTGTACTTCAAAGAATTCAAATGTTCCCTTATTTGGATGACCTTTTAAATCAAGCCCACTCTCAGCCACTTCTGTTTCAGGATCTGAACGTCAATATGCTGCTTCTGTGCGATGTGATGTTCACCCTCAATCTTCAGAAGTCTGTGACTTCATCTCGGGGCCAAGTGTTTCTGGGTTCTGGATTCAGACCATTCCAGTGCCTGTTTGTCTTCCTCCTTTCAAGGTCCTCTCTGACTGCGTATTTCCTCTCTCTCCTTCCTCCTCCAGGCCTTTCTGCGAGGGAATTTTTTGAGCTGTCTGGTACATGGCATCCATTCCCATTGTTCCCTTTGCCAAACTTTCCATAGGGAAACTTCAGTGATATCTCATGACTCTTTAGCTCTAGCACTACCACCCTCTGAAGTATCTGATTCCTCTCTTGCCTGGTATCAAACTGGAGCTCTCCTGGTGGATTCACCAGATTTCCCTGAGTCCAGGTCTGTCTTTCTAGGTTCCTGTCTCTCTACTCTGGAGCCGTACATGGATGCATCCAATTACAGTTGGAGTGCCTCATCCTACAGCCTCAAAGTTCGGGGTCTTTGGTCCCATCAGTAACTAGCAAGATGATATCAACATCAAGGAAGTATGGGCTCTATTTCTAGCTCTTCAGGCTTTTTACTCCCTTTGGGTTCCAGGCCGTCTAAAGGTTTTTTTTTTTAACAGACAATACCGCAGCCATGTGGTACATCAAGAAGCAAGAAGACACAAAATATAACTTTTTCAGCCTGGTTTTTCAGGCTTGGGATTTTGCAGTCCGCCTTCACTTGGTTCTTCAGGCAGTCTACATTCTTTCTGAGCACAATCTGGTGGCAGACGCTGAGTAGGTCCAGGGCAGATCTTCATGAATGGAGGCTTCACAGAGAGGTGTTTCTGGACATTGTAGAGCAATTGGATACTTGATGGGTAGGTCCTTCTCCCAAATAGACAACTTCTCCAGTTCGGTGCAAGAGTGCCAAGTCCTCTGGCTTGAAAAGTGGATGCCATGCCATTTTCTTGGAAGGGGTTTTTCAGTGTACCTCTCCCATGTTTCCTTTACAACTGAAGGTTCTGCACAAGATCACATGGCACACCCAAAATCTTGCTGGTGTCTCCCTTTTGGATCAGTCAGCACTGGTTTCCCCTTCTATTTCACCTGTTCAGGGGCAATCATCACAAGTTAGTGCACTGGATAGATCTCACACAAGATAAGGGATCTCACATTCACCATAACTTGCACACTGTTTACAATGCAATGAAAAACTATTTGCCCCTTTCCTGATTTCTTATTTCTTTGCATGTTTGTCACACTTACATGTTTCAGATCATCAAACAAATTTAAATATTTGACAAAGATAACCCAAGTAAACACAAACTGCAGTTTTTAAGTGATGATTTTATTTATTAAGAGAAAAAAAACTATCCAAACCTACATGGCCCTATGTGAAAAAGTAATTGCCCCCCCTTGTTAAATCATGAAGTAGCTGTGGCTAATCAAATTTTTGGGAAAGCTGAGTTCAGTTTCACTAGCCACACCCAGGACTGATTACTGCCAGACCTGTTGAATCCAGAGATCACTTAAATAGCACCTGTCAGACAAAGTGAAGTAGGCCCAAAGAACCCAAAAAGGAATACATCGTGCCACGATCTAAAGAAATTCCGGAGCAGATGAGAAACTAAGTAATTGACATCTGTCAGTCTGGAAAAGGTGTTACAAAGCCATTTCTTCAGCTTTGGGACTCCAGCAAACCACGGTGAGAGCCGTGATCTACAAATGGAGAAAACATAGAACAGTGGTGAACCTTCCCAGGAGTGGCTGGCCTACAAAAATTACCCCAAGAGCGTGGCGATGACTCATCCAAGAAGTTACAAAAGAACCCAGAACATCATCTAGAGAACTACATGCCTCAGTTAAGGTCATTGCTCATGACTCAACCATAAGAAAGAGACTGGGCAAAAATGGCATTCATGGCAGAGTTCCAAGGCGAAAACCACTGCTGACCAAAAGGAACATAAAAGCTCATCTCACTTTTGCCAAAAAACATCTTGATGATCCCCAAGACTTTTGGGAAAATATTCTGTGGACTGACGAAACAAAAGTTGAAGTTTTTGGGAGGTGTGCGTCCCATTACATCTGGCATAAAAGTAACACAGCATTTCCGAAAAAGAACATCATGTCAACAGTCAAACATGGTGGTGGTAGTGTGATGGTCTGGGGTTGCTTTGCTGCTTTTGGCCCTGGACGACTTGCTGTGATTGAGGGAATCATGAATTCTGCTCTCTACCAAAAAATCCTGAAGGAGAATGTCTGGCCATCAGTTCGTGACCTCAAGCGGAAACGCACTTGGGTTCTGCAGCAGGACAGTGATCCAAAGCACACCAGCAAGTCCACCTCTGAATGGCTTAAAAAAAAAAAAAAAAAAATGAAGGTTTTGGAGTGGCCTTGTCAAAGTCCAGACTTGAATCCAATTGAGATGCTGTGGCATGACCTTATAAAGGCGGCTCATGCTCGGAAAACCTCCAATATGGCTGAATTAAAACAATTCTGCAAAGGAGAGGGCCAAAATTCCTCAACAACGATGTGAAAGACTCATTGCCAGTTATTGCAAATGCTTGATTGCAGTTGTTGCTGCTAAGAGTGTCATAACCAGCTATTAGGTTTAGGTGGGCAATTACTTTTTCACATAGGGCCATGTAGGTTTGGATAGTTTTTTTTTCCTTAATGAATAAAATCTTCACTTAAAAACTGCATTTTGTGTTTACTTGGGTTATATTTGTCTAAAATTTATATTTGTTTGATGATCTGAAACATTTGTGTGTGACAAACATGCAAAGAAATAATAAATCAGGAAGGGGGCAAATACTTTTCCATTGCACTGTATTTGGCACTTTGGGTGATCAGATTTTTGATTCCTTTTTTTAGGCAACAGTTTTTTGAGGATGTGCTTTGGGTATTGCAGGAGGCTAGAAAACTCACCATCAGAAAATCATATGTGATTGAATGGAAACTATTTTCTATTTGGTGCTTCAGTCATGATCCAGATAGTTTTTTTTCTTTGGGGTTCCCATGTCATTGTCTTATTTTTGTGAGTTGCTCAATTCTGGTTTGGCATATTCATCTGTTAAAGTGCATTTGTCAGCCATTTTTGTTGTCTGCTTCTGAATTCACCTTTGGCTTTCAGTTTTGAGGTCCAACTATTTTTTAAATGTCCTTCATATTAAGATTCCTAAAAGGTTTCCAAATAAGTCTCCTTCATGGGACAAATTTTGTTCTTCAGAAATTGACCCAGTCCCCTTTTGAGCGTACAGTTTCTTCTTCCCTACATTTTATTTTGAAGACTGTATTACTGACGTGTCGCTCTTCTGCCAAGAGGGTCTTTGAACATAAGCAGTCATGGCAGTTGCACCTTTTTTTGTATTCCACATGAACAGGGTGTCTCTTTGTACAAATCCATCTTTTATGCCTAAGGTAGTTAATGAGTTGTCATTGAATCAGTGCATTCATCTTTCTTCTTTTTTTTTATTCTCCACAGAGTCCTAGTGAAAGGGTTCTTCACAACTTTGATTTTATATAGACAGCTCAGATATTACTTGGACAAGATGAAACGTATCAGGAAATCTTTTCATTTCCTTTCATGCCAGGAAATTAGGTTTGGCATGGTCTAAGCAAAGCATCTCCTCCTTGACTTCTAAGGGCATTACTTTTTTCTTTTCTTTTCATTTCAGGTAGATTTCCTGTTCTGTTCATGATCATTCTGTCAAGGATGTGGCCTCCTCTAGTGCTTTATTCCCCAAGGGTCTTGCACTAAATCCATCTTAGAAGATGCTACTTGGTCTTTTCACATTTTGACTAAGCATTACAAGTTGGATGCCATTTCTGGGGCAGGGATAGGTTTTGCCAGGGTCATCCTTCATGGGTTTTTTGAGAGCTCTTCTGTAGTGTCCTCCTCTCATACTTTCCAGTAGCTTTTGTACTCTCCCAAGAGTAAAGAATACTGCAACAGTGATGAGGTAGGACGTAGTACAGTTGTGTAATATCCATACTTGGTCTTCTCTTATTTAGCATCTTACCAACTTAGTACCACCCAAGATGTTTATTCTACATCTATAAATATCTGAATTCCTTACGCCCGCAATTATTTCTAAAAGATCATTTATGAAAAGCACTAGCCAAGACCAACGATATACTTCCTTTGTAGGACATGACAGTCTGCATGGCTGCTTAGTTAGTAATGTTAAACATGCCCTTAAAAACGCACTTCCTCTGTTTAATTTATGTTTAGGTTCTGGTTTTGTCTTGGATGAGTGGCACATTTGGGATGTATCTAAACATGTCAGATATTTAGAAAGATGCCACTATTGAAGGATGGCCTTAAAAGTGACTCTGTAATTACAGACCTTGTCAGCCTTACAGTCCTTGTCTGCAAAGCCGTACAACATTTTATAACTGATCTCATAAATTGTGATATCAGGTTGTTAGACTTCACCTGCAAAAGTTCTATTTTATGTAAGGTGGATCCTGTCTACTTAATCTTATAAACTTCTTCAAATGTGTTATAGGCTATAGATAATGACCATGAAATCTATGTAGCACATCTTGACCTCACCAAGGCCTTCAGCACCGTTCCCCCATGCATTATATAGAAGGTGAATGTTTTAAAAATCCATCTGTATGTGGTGAAAGAGAGCAAACTGGCTGAAAAACAGAACCCCGCGTAGCAAGAGTTACAGGTGCATCATGAGAAAGTGTGAAAGTGACCTGACTCTGTGCTGGGGCCTGTCCTCTTTGGTATTCTCAGATCATCGAAGAGACAGCCAAGACCTCTGGCTAGCAAAGTTTTCAGACAACTTCAAACAGGGTATTCCATGACTCTGTGACACCCAAACCATCCAGAATGAACTCTCCTTAAAATCTTGGTGTACTGAAAATGTCTCAGGGTATAGTCTTCACTTTTGGTAGACAGCCCCTATCCTTATTATACTATATAGACAACATGCCACAACAAAGTAGAAATGCAGTCAGAGACATAGGTACTTTGGTTAATATATTCCTCTGATGATCTTCGTGTTTCACTTTTGCGGTCATCACACTTGGGTTATCTTGTCAGGGGTAGCCCTCAGTCGGACTAAATACCAGAGGCTTAGTATTTCTGCGTTGGTTGCTGTCGCTCCAGGACTGGCGTCAGGTAGTTGGTGATATAAAAACAGGCAACCAACGCCATTACATCAGTCTTTCTTGCCGAGGAGCCCGAAGCAGAAACAGTTCGCACGAGTGCTGGTTGGCCGCTTCCTGAGTTTTTGTTTCCGAATTTGAAGTTGAAGTCTTCTAAGGCTAAGTACCCCATTGGGGATCCTTTTTTCTTGCTCTAACCGTTATCAGAAAAAGTTTACAATTGTCTCGCCTGTGGAAAGCAAATACCACACGAGATTTTCATTCTTACTGCGTCACTTGTTTAGGCCCAGACCATGATGTCCCTCTCTGTCGGTTTTGTGCTTTGTTCAATGCTAGAACTATATGTCGTTGGGCCTTTATTGTAGCTAAATACTTCTGCTTTTGATCTCCATATTCCAAAATGGCTTCTGTAAGACATCCGACTACCAATCTTCTGAAAAAGTGTAAGGATAAAGACAGAGACAGACCACACAGGTCCAAAACTGCCAATGACGCTTTCGTTAAGCTAGTCGCCAGTTCGCCGGTACTCATTGAGGTGCTTTTGCAGCCCCTGATGCCTGCTTCTCTGGATTCGCCAGCCAGCGGAGCTGCTACCGTTGCACACTAGGGCAGCGCCGGTTAATCAGATTTAAACTATTAGGGCTACCTAAAGTCCACTCTTCAAATTTTCCCTTAAAACTACCTTCCTCAAAGTATACTATTGTTCTATCTAGTGTATCCTACAACTATAAATTATCTCTACTTGACTCCCAAGTAGACTTTTCTCTATCTGTATAGCCAAGCACTTGCTCCTACAGTACTTATCACCTCGATACAGCACTCTTGTAATAGAAAGTACCCCAAAAAAAGCAAACCCCATTTCTCGGTCACCCACATCCCCCAAAACCTTTTTAAGTTTTTCTGGCTATTCCCTTTAGCATGTCGAGGGATCAGTTGCTAATGTCCTCTCCTGCTCAGCTGGTGAACCTGGGAATATTGAGGCAATGTTACAATTGCCTCATGTACACAGACAACCCTCTCCTCCTCCCTCAAAACACAAATACATGCGAGAGATGCAACTATACGGCCAAACTGGAGGCTGAGCTCTCTCAACATAGGACTGGCAAGACCAGACAGGAGGAGAAGGTAACCACACACACCATAGACCCAGTCTCACATAATACCATCACAACCTCAAATCATACACATAAACACACAAAGACATACTCGAGGCTCTGATCAAAAATCTACCAAAACAGCAGAGACCACCAAAGCAGACACCCAAACAACTACCACCTCAGAACACAACACCTGCAACACATAGACCACACAGTCAGAGTGTCAAGCAGTCACAGCCCTTAAGGCCAAACACAATGCCAGATACACTAGTCATTGGTGACTCCATAGTCAGACACACTGACGGCCCGCACACCAGACTGAGTAAGGAGAAGGTCACAGTAAGCTGCCTGTCAGGTGCTAGAATCCGCCACATAACGCATGCACTCAGGTCTCTCAACAGCAGGTACAAGTACGACTCAATCATTGTCCACGCTGGTGTTAACGACCTGAGACACCTCCTTGGACTACATGAAAAGAGACATAGAGGAGCTCTCTGATTATGTAGCCCAAGCAGGTATGACCCTGACCTTGAGCAGTATCCTACCTTCACCAAGAATGATACCACAATACAGAGATAAGATGATCAGCTTTAACAATTGGCTTAAACTCTGGTGTCATTCAAAGGGGATCCAATGTCTGTCTGCCTGGGATGACATGCTGGACAAGCCACGCTGCTTCGCAAGGGACGGCTTGCACTTGTCACCCCTGGGGTTCCGGATTTTGGCAAAGGCTCTTGCCACCCCCATAGTGCCTTTTTTAGGCAAGGCTCAAATTCTAAACCTACCACCCTAGAACACAACAAAGAAGAAAACAAAAATGGGAAGAAACTAAGGGTAATGCTGCTCAATGCCAGAAGTCTCAACCTCAAGATGCACGCACTCGAGGCCCTTCTCAGTATGGAGAACATCGATGTCTGTGCTGTGACAGAAACCTGGTTCAAGGCTCCTGAGAGCACCCCAGCACTATCAGGTTATACCTCATATCATGCTCCGGCCCAAAACCCGGACAATACCAAGAAAGGAGGAGGGGTATCCATATTCATCAAGGACACCCATACCTCTAGACTGGTGGCAACGCACGATGCATCGGAAACCATCCAGGTGCAATTAACCATAGGCAAGACTGCTCTGCAATTTGTAGCATGTTACAGGCCACCCTCGCAAACTCAGGAACCTCATATGGCCTTCCTGAAAACACTGGAGGGGATAAATGTATCTCCGAACACCATCATACTAGGTGACTTCAACTACCCTAATATAGACTGGGAACACTACTCAAGCCCAAACACTCTAGCCCAAAAGTTCCTGGAATTCATAAACTCAAATGCCATGGAACAACTAGTCACCATCCCCACAAGAGGAGAAAACATACTTGATCTCATCATTACGAACAAGGGAGCACAATGCTCAACACCGGAAGTATACCCCTCACTGGTGAGATCAGATCACAAACTAATCTCGCTGGAGGTCCTCATCCCGCCCCCACCCGAAATAAAAAAGACCACAGTAAAGAACTTCTTGAAAGCCGACTTCACACTTCTAAAGACTAGTGTGGTCTCCTTTAAGGTCCCTGAACCAGCGGTAAACATTACTCAAACTGCTGAATCACTTACAAATGCCTTCTACCAGCACCTGCAGGGCTGCATGGATCAGGCAATCCCAAGCAAAACAAAGACTCTTTGTACCAAAGGCAAGCGTCCAGTCTGGTGGACCCCAGCCATAAACAAACTCTACAACAAAAGGAGAAAGCTACTACAAGATAGAGCAAAATCCTTAAAAGGTAAGACACCACTGATCACTATAAGTAAAAAGCTAAGAGCTCTCATAAAATCATCCAAAGCTAATTTTGAGAAAAAAATAGCTAAGGACTCTAAAGACAACCATAAGGCTTTCTTCAGCTATGTCAGAAACCTAGGAGGAAACTCCCAGATATGCTCAGAATTAGTTCAAAATGATGTGTAGATTACTGATCCTACAGACATTGCCAACATACTGGCTGACAGGTTCAGTGCAAACTTCTCCCCCCCCCTAAAGGAGAGATATCTATACCAATGATTGTAGCCCCCCAAACATCTCTAACGCCCAGGTGAGAACTGCTCTCACCAAGGCAAAGAACACAGCATCCATGGGACCTGATGGTGTCCCCGGCTGTGTGCTCCATGAACTCAATGAGGAATTAAACCCACAGTTAGGACAGCTGTTTAATCTTAGTCTCACCTCCGGATACGCACTCCAGGAGTGGCGACAGCCACTGTGGTCCCACTCACAAAGGCGGTGCCTCCACCGACCCTGGAAATTACCGTCCCATTAGCTTGACAAGCCTTATCTGCAAAGCCATGGAGAGGATCATAATGGATCTCATAAATAAAGACATAGGGAATTTGCAGACTTTGGATCCAACCCAGTTTGGCTTTGTCAAAGGCAGATCATGCCTCTTAAACTTGGTTGACTTTTTCGAAACAGTCACCAAGGCCATTGACGAAGGAAAGGCAGTCCATACAGCCTACCTAGACCTGGCAAGGCTTCGATACAATACCCCACTCGGGCATCATTGATAAACTCATCAACTTAAATGTAAACCCATACATTACAAGATGGATTGCAAACTGGCTGAGTGACAGAACCCACAGGGTCAGAGTTGCTGGCGTCATGTCAGACTCAAAGCCTGTCACAAGTGGTGTACCACAGGGCTCTGTCCTGGGCCCACTCTTGTTTGGCATCTACTTTTCTGAAGTACTTGCAAACATAGGAGGGTTATGGCTGACAAAGTTTGCAGATGACTGCAAACTGGGCGCCGTAGTTGAAAACACATCCGAGACAGATATCCTTCAGAAGGGTCTCACAGAAATGGATAACTGGTGCCAGAGCCATGGCCTAAAGTTAAATGCCAAGAAATGCATAGTCATACCCTTCGGGAAAAATAAGGTCACCCCTAGCTACCATATAGGAGGCAATCCCCTGAACACAGAAGGAGTTATCAGGGACCTGGGAACCCAGGTGGACAGTAGCCTTTCATTCGACACCCATATTGCTAAAGTAGTTAGGAAGACCTTCTACATTGCCCACCTTATCATGAAGGGATTCACATCTAGATCAAGGGAAGTCATAGTCTCCCTATACTCATCACTCATCAGACCAATGATCGAGTACAATGCCCCATTCGGAATGTATCTGACCCGATACTTGCAGCAGCTGGAGAGGCCACAAAAGTTCCTCACCAAAAGGATAAAGGGTCTCAAAAATCTGTCTTATGCTGCCCGACTGAAAGAACTCCAGTTATATTCAGTTGCTTACCGCTTGCTCAGAGGTGACCTATGCCTGACATACAAGGCCATGTCAAACCCAGATTTGATGAACATGCTTCATCTCAAAAAATCTAGATCCCTCAGAGCCACAAGGGCGGGAGACTTAAACCTCGACACGGTTATTAATAGGACGTGCTGGAGGGATAGATTCATCACCAAAAGACTCCCTATGCTGTGGAACAAAATCCCGGTCTATGTGAGGCAGAGCACCTCGCTGGCCTTGTTCAAGAGGAATTTTGACCAATGGATGGGGGATCACAGATACACCCCAGGGGTTACCTCAGTGTCACTGCTAGACAGAGGCACAGCAAAATAAAGGGCATAGTTTCTCCAAACTAAATGGGTGGCGTAAGCCACAAAACTATGGGCTAGGCTTATAAATGCCCTCGGGCAGATAGCCTAGTATGAACCTATGAACTAGCGAGTCCCGTTCAGAGTCTGGTATGCCGCAAAACTCTTCTTTGACTACGGAACCTGTGGATGTCTCTACCTTGGAAGGGTTCGGAGCTGCTGTGCAGGCACCGGCCTCTGAGGAAGTTCTTCACACTACTGATATTCGACAGAAATCAACGACTTCTTTCGTGTCTTCAGTTCTTTCTAAAACTACCGAGTTTCTAAGGCCCAGGGTATGAACTACTCCTAAAAAACGATGACCCAAGCTTAAGCGCCTGCTTCCATGCCTCGATTTCAAATGCTTAAAATGGCGGAAGGCCTTATCTTGCTGATTAAGGGAAGTCAGCCTACCCCTGCTAAAAGAAAGAGACGTGTCCCCAGCAGCTTTATCCGACGACTCTGAGGTTTCTTATTATGAAGACATGCCCTTATCTGCTTATGAGGATTCAGATGCAGAGGAATCCCTTCCTTCTGCCTCTCCCCCAGAGGGATTTTTCTTTTGGTGAAACCTTATACACCTTGAGAGAGCATTTCCATTGGGAATGAAGTTTTTGAAAGTTTATTTGGTTAGGAATTTAGAGCTTTTTCTTGGGTCTTGTAAAGTTTTTACAAAGCTTAAGGTAATTAAGGTAGTTTAGGTAGTGTTTTAGGTTTATAGTTGTTAGTTTTCATAATTCATAGGACCATAGTTTTTTCTAGATCTAACTTTAAGTAGTGTGTGTGATAACTGGCAAAATTTATTGTGCAGATAATTTATGTACTGTGTTTTTTATTTTTGGCAGGCTTCGATTAGGTTTGTCATTTGGCTATTATGTCAGACAAACCGTCTCCAGGTTTTAAAAGATGCACTTCTTGTGGATACAAGATTCCTAATCAACAATGAGTGCGTCTGTTGCTTAGGCACGGACCATCTCAAGGCAAATTGTGACATTTTTGCATCCTTCAATCCGTGTGCGCTGGTGAACAGGAAGAGGAATCTTATCTTGAGAGGGTCTCCCTTCCTTCTTCGGCATCTGAGCCTCAGACACCCTCAATGGCTTCATCTTCCTTCTCCAAGGAGACTAACAGGAGTTGTTCTTCGTGTTTCACTGTTGCAGTCATCACACTTGGGTTATCTGCCTGCAGTTAGCCCTCAGTTGGGCCGAATACCCCAGTCTTGGGATTTCTGCGTCAGAAGCTGTCGCCTCATCCAGGACGTCAGGGGTGTAAAACATGCAGCCGATGCCATTACATCAGCTTTTCTTGCCGCGTGGGACCCCAAAGCAGAAGCAGTTCTCAAGTGCCAGTCGGCCACAACCTGAAATTTTTGATCTGAAGTAGGCAAACTTCATTCGTCTGCAACCTGTGGGTATCGGATCCGACCTCGGATCCGAGCCGGCAATTCAAAAGCTTAGGCTCCAAGCTCCTAGCTCCTCCCTCTTACCCATAACCCCTTGCCAAGCCCTGACTGACCTCAGATTTCGTTTGCCGCTTTTCAAGTAGCTACGGATTCTTGAGCTCCTGGCGTTTTTTGGTGACAGATAAGTTTGTCTGACTAAAAAAGTTTACAAATTCTCTAATTTTGTTTCAGATTTTATTAGTGTTGATTGTGTTAGGCTTTCCTCTCTTTTAATTAATATTTCTCGGTTTTATGAGTTAGTGTGTGTGTGTATTGTGTTAGGCCTTCAGGGTTTATTATGTCTGAAGCCCATAAGGATGTTTTCTCAATGTACGAGTGTGGCCATAAGCTGTCCCCAGCGGATGGCCACACTCGTAGGTCATGCTTGGGGTTGAACACCTGTCATCTGGTTGAACCATTTGTGCAGGGTTCATCCCCGGCTTTGAGGGAGCGGAGGTCGAAGCTGGTGCTGGCGGGTCTTTTACCTCCAGATACCGCCGCTTCTGCCCTTCTACTCAGCAACCTGTTGCTGTGGGCTCTCCTCCGGCTGGGACTCAACCTCCCTCTAAGTTGCCGGGCGGGAAAGAGTCCTCTAGGGAGAGAGAGAAGAAGGAGAGCCACAGGGAGAGGCACCACAAAAGGAGAGCCGAAACTTCCAGTTCGGCTCCTCCATCTAAGTGGGCCTCCCCTGTGCCTTCTAGCTTTCCTCCTCCTCGGCTCCACTCCCCTCGGTTCTCTCCTGGACCCGAGGAGGAGGAGGCTAGCCCTTCTAGGAGGTCTCCGAGGCGGCTCTCTAGGTCCGCTTCGGTGGCCTCCACCAGGTCAACTTTTTCCATGAGCGAAGCTGATATGGACCGGATGATGAGGAAATTCATCCAGGCCCAAATGCAAATGGGAGTGCTCCTAGCCCCCCCCCATCCGGGAGGGGCTTCGACTTTTTTCCCTTGGCTCCTTCTCCGACCCATACCACGGGTTCGGAGCTGTCGGCGCCGGGCAGACTTGGATCCGGGGGTGGGTCGGATCCGATGGGTCGGCGCACCTCGGATCCGTCCCATCCCTTGAGTGCTTCGTGTACTTCGGACCCGACCTCTCTGAGCCGAGGGCCGAGCCTCAGATCCGAGGGAGCTGGTGTGTCTTCGGCTCCGTCCAGGTCGGAGCGCACCGGTCTCTCGGATCCGACGGTTTCGGCTCCGACTCCGATCCGCAAGGCCGGATCCGAGTGGGGGTCGGCTCTCGGGGTTTAGAGAAGCTGGCTCCCCCTCGGCCTTCGACGTAGTGGAAAGGGCACTGTTGTGGACGTCCGGACCCCCGGTCCTTGCCATGGCTCCATCCCGCACTCCCTTGCAGTTGGGCCAGGCCCCCACCAGCCGGTCCCAGGGACAGCCCGCCTCGATGTCCCAAGTGGTTCCCTTGGAACATCCAACTGCTGAAGAGTACTCCTCGGACAGCCCCCCCGATGAAGTACCTCGGAAGCGTAAGTGCAAAAGGAGGCACATGGACTCCCCCGAGTCCGTTACTGAAGACACAGACTTGGATGAAGGGGAAGGCTCCCTAGGTCACCCCTGAGGACGTCTCATTTGGAGACATTATGGAGATGTTAGGGATCAGGGGGGGGTGGTCTGCCCCCAAGGCTTCCTCGGACGAGTCTGTGTTCTTGGAGGCATTCGAGGCGGGCCCTTCTACCTCTTGGGTGTCCCCTCCTGCTGACCCTCTGGTGGATCTTATTTCCATCAGAGCGTGGAAGGATCCGGACACCGTTGAGCCTGTCCCCAAGCGACCGGACCGCATCCTTTCCTCCGCGGACCGCACTCACTGGAGCAAGGGCCCCCAGTAGATGCCATGATGATGGCTGCAGCCACGAAGAGGGAATTGGCCCAGGAGAGTCCCTCCATGCATCCTCCGGGCAAGGAGTCCCGCTCGATGGATCGCATTGGGAAGCGAGTTTTCAGTTCAGCAACCTTCTCTTTGAGAGCGCTGAACTACATGGCACATGTCATTAGGATGCAGCGGGATCTGATTAAAGAATACGCTGCATCTCCCCCGGAGTCCATGTCGAGTGAGGATTAACAGGTATATTCCACCCGAATGGCCACTCTCAGATCAGTTTCCAATACGTCTATGCGGCTACTTTCTCATGCTACTGAGGGAGCCGCTAGAGCCAGCGGAGCAGGCCTAGTCATGAGGCGACAGGCCTGGCTCCGCCACTGTGATTTTGCAGAGCCCTTCAAGGCGACCTTCGCGAATGCCCCCTTCGATGGTTCTGCCTTGTTTGGCAAGACTGTTCGCGAAACATTAGTCCAGAGCGAAAAGGACGGGAAGACGCTGTCTGCCGTCTGAGTCCGCTTCTCAGCTCCCCAGAGGTCCTTCTCTAAGAACCAAAAGGGACAGAAGAAGATGTGGTTCCGGAAATCGCAGCAGTCACAACCTGCTCCGGATAACCAGTCCTTCCGTGGCAGAGGAGGACGGGGAGGTCGTCGTCCTAGAGGCAGGGGGGCTCCTGGCAACTTTGGGCCCAGAGAACCTTTCTCTGATAGACCCACGCAGCAGCCCTGAAGGGTTGCCCGGCTGTCCGTCTCTGGAGGCAGTCGGGGGGCGGTTTTCGAGGCACCTGACTTCTTGGGAGTCCATAACAACAGACAGTTGGGTGCTTGTCATATCCAGAGGTTATTCAATTCCCCTATTCAAGGTTCCCAAATCTCGCAGCCTCCCAGATGTTCCACCCGACCAAAGGGAGGCGGCAGCTGTCGAAATCGGACAGCTGCTAGAAAAAAGAGCTATCCAGCGCGTCCCCCGAGATCAAACCGGATTAGGGTTTTACTCCAGGTTCTTTTTGGTGCCAAAGAAAACGGGGGACCTAAGACCAATCTTAGATCTTTCCCAGCTGAACCTGTCAGTAACCAAGCAAAAGTTCCGGATGGTCACCCTGCAAGCTATACTTCCCCTCTTGAGGGAGAACGACTGGATGTGCTCCATCGACCTCAAGGACGCGTACTACCACATTCGCATGGACAGACAATCCAGGAGGTTTCTTCGCCCGCTGGGAGCCAGTCATTATCAGTTCAGGGTCCTCCCTTTGGTCTCACCTCAGCCCCCAGGGTGTTCACCAAGGTGCTAGCGGTGGTAGCGCCCACCTGAGGCTCCAGGGATTACAGGTCTTTCCGTACCTGGACGACTGGCTCCTGACGGCATCATCAAGGCATCTTCTGTGCTCAGCCAGAGACTATTTTCTTCAACTGGCCCCAGGGCTGGGCATCACGATCAACTGGGAGAAATCTTTGCTGCACCCAACTCAAGTTATAGATTTCATAGGAGGAAGACTAAACACCAGATCAATGCGAGCCTTCCTCACTCCAGACAGAATTGCCAACCTGAAGTGTCATGTGACAGCGGTACTGCAACCATCTCCAACTGCAGCTTCGGTCCTGAGAGCCCTAGGTTCTATGGCGGCAGCTATTCCGCTTCTCATTCATGCTCGCATGCGGGTTCTTCAATGGACCCTTCAGGTTCAGTGGTCCCCTCTTTGTTCCTCTCAACGCCCTATTGCGGTCAGCAAGGCGTGCAGGGACTCCTTCTTTGGTGGCTTCTATCTCCGGAGCCCCTGGCAGGAGACCTTTTGTGCTGCTTTTCCCGAGCCACAGTGACCACGGACGCTTCTTGCCTCGGGGGGGGCATTCTGCGGGAAAGATTGTCCAAGGCACATGGAATCCCACAGAGACGTCTTTGCATATAAATGTCCTGGAAATGAGGGCGGTGCTCCTAGCGTTGCAAGCACTTCACCACGCTCTTCCTTCAGGGACTATTGCGATTCAGACAGACAACATGTCGGTAGTCTGGTATATCAACAAACAGGGAGGAACCAGGTCTTACCCCTTTGTCGAGAGGCCATGAGAGTCTGGGAATGGGCAATTTCCACCAAACGCTTTCTGGTAGCAACGCATTCCGGGAAAGTCCAACATCCTTGCGGACAAGCTCAGTCGCACCATTCTTTCTCCACACGAGTGGTCTCTCAATCCTCGAGTAGCGAAGAAGATTTTTGCCGTCTGGGGGCAACCCTGTTGCGATCTTTTTGCCTCTCCCTCAAACGCCAAATGCGACAATTTCTTCGCTCTGCTTCCCCCACCAGGGGAGTTCCCGAGAGATGCTCTGGTGCATGCTTGGCCTCCCGGTCTCCTTTATGCCTACCCTCCTCTTCCTCTGATGCAGAGGCTTCTGCAGAAAGCCAACAGTTTGGGGAGCAGAATGATTCTCATTGCCCCGTTCTGGCCTCGTCAACCTTGGTTCCCTTCGTATGGTCTCACAAAATCAATCCACCCTGGATTCTGGATCCAATTCGGATCTCATCTCCCACCCTCTGGGAATGTCGGTTCCCAATCTGCACCCTGAAGTTGACAGCTTGGCTGCTCCAGTTCCATCCTTGATTAGGACTCGGTATCTCATCACCGGTCAAGGCCATTTTAGTGGCAGCTCATAAACCTTCCACCAGGCAGGTTTATCGGAGTAAATGGAAGAGATTCTCTATTTGGGCGGTACAGAGAACTTTGGATCCTTTCTCGGCACCTATGTCAGCGGTGCTGGATTTTTTTGACAGACCTCTTTCATCAAGGGGCAAGTTCTTCCACGATTAAGGTACAATTGGCAGCTATCTCGCATTATCACATTGGTCATGAGACAGCTCCTTATGACGCTAAATTATGCAAAACATTTCTCAAAGGGGTTTTTTTGTTGAGGCCTCCAGTCAAGGAGGTTGTACCACCTTGGGACTTGTCTTTAGTTCTGCAAGCCCTTACTGCTCCACCCTTCGAGCCTGCAGCTTCTACAGATTTAAAGTACCTTTCCTGGAAGACTGCCTTCTTGGTAGCTATCACTTCAGCCAGAAGAGTGTCTGAGCTTCAGGCTCTATGCGTCAAGCCGCCTTACCTTTCTTTCTTCCCTGATAGGGTGTGCCTCAGGACCAATCCATCTTTTCTTCCGAAGGTCTCTTCTGAATCCAATATTAACCAATCAATTAATTTACCTGTGTTTTTTCCCCAAGTACTCAAACAAAGGAGAATACAAATTGCATTCCTTGGATGTTCATAGACAATTACGTTTTTATATTCACAGAACAGCTGGTCACAGGAAATCAGATCAGCTGTTCGTCTCCTTTGCTAAATTTGCTCTGGGTAAAGCAGTATCTGAAGTCACACTATCTAAGTGGATTGCTAATTGTATTATGCAGGCATATGACACTTCAGGTAGACCTGCTCCTCAGAGGGTTACGGCTCATTCTACTAGGGCAGTTTCCATGTCAGCCGCCTTTAAGTCCCGTGTATCATTGGATGATATCTGCGCGGCAGCTACTTGGGCCTCGCCTCATACTTTTATTTCTCATTATAAGGTGGATGTTGTTTCTAGAGGAAGAGCATCCTTTGGCTCAGCGGTGCTCCGAAACATCCTTCCATGATGGCCCAAGATTCAGGTAGCTAGGGACTCTGTCCCACAGGTTGCAGACGAATGAAGTCTGCCTACTTCAGATTTAGAAGTTATGTACTCACCCTAACGTTCCATCTGAGTAGGTGACTTCATTCGGATGCAACCATCCCCCCCTCCATCCCCCTGACCTTTATAGAGCGAGTATTTATGCTGTTTTCGTGTACTGTAGTCAGTAATTTGAGGCAAACTCAATCTGAGGTCAGTCAGGGCTTGGCAAGGGGTTATGGGTAAGAGGGAGGAACTAGGAGCTCGGAGCCTAAGCTTTTGAATTGCCGGCTCGGATCCGAGGTCGGATCCGATACCCACAGATTGCATCCGAATGAAGTCACCTACTCAGATGGAACGTTATGGTGAGTACATAACTTCTAATTTTTTGAGTTTCAAGCCTGAAGTCTTCTAAAGTTAAGTATCCCGTTGGGGATCCTTTTTTTCTTGCTCTAACCGATGTCAGAAAAAGTTAACAGTTGTCTTGCCTGTGGAAACCAAATACCTCACAGAGATTTTCATTCTTATTGCATCACCTATTTAGGCCCAAACCACGATGGCCCTCTCTGTCGGTTTTGTGCCTTGTTTAACGCCCGAACTATTCGTCATCAGGCTATCTTTGTTGCCAATTTCTTTCGCTCTGGTTCTCCGTATTCCGAAATTGTTTATGATAAGCCATCTGACTACTAATCTTCCGAAAAAATGTAAGGATAAAGACAGGGACAGACCGCATAGGCCAGTATCAGTGAGGCGCCTTTGCGCAGCCCCTGATACCCACTTCTGCAGATTCGCAGGCCTCTGCTGAGACCCATTCGGAGTCCGGTATGCCGCGAGTTGCTTCTTTGACTACGGATCCTGTGGATGTCTCTTTCTTGGATGGATCCGGAGCCGTCATGCAGGCACCAGCTTCTGAGGGTGTATTCTAACCTTCCGATGTTCGTATTAAACGGACATCTTCGTTTTTGACTAAAACTACCAAGTTTCTCAGGTCCAGAGTTTGCACTACACCTAGAAAACCGATGAACAAAGCTCATGCTCAAGCTCCCATGTCACGGAAACAAATGCTTAGAATGGCTGAAGACCTTATAACCTTAATTAGGGGAAGCCAGCCTTTCCCCTCTATAAAACAAAGGATTGTTTTTCCTTCTGATTCTACAGATCGTGAGTCCGATGAC
The DNA here is from genome assembly GCF_019279795.1 of Protopterus annectens. Classification (NCBI taxonomy): domain Eukaryota; kingdom Metazoa; phylum Chordata; order Ceratodontiformes; family Protopteridae; genus Protopterus; species Protopterus annectens. The sequence goes on from NC_056736.1 coordinate 605,226,272, forward strand.
TGATCCCTCTGATTACCAGGGACATTCCCTTATCTACCTATGAGGATTCAGATGCAGAGGATTCCATTACCTCTGCCTCCTCTCCAGAGGGCTTTTCTTTCAGTGAAACCTTGCATGCCTTAGAGCATTTCCACTGGGAATGCCAGAACTACCCACAGTCCAAAAGGAGACTCAGAGAATTTTTAGACTTCCTCAGCACAGGCCTCTTGCTATACCCCTGTCCTGGCTATTGTAGATGATGTCTTCATGGAGTCCAGTCTTACTCCTGATTCTTTACCACCAGCTCCTAGAAAGCCTGACAGGTACTACAAGAGTACCTGACTCTCACAAATTTCTCTTTAAGAATCCCACTGTGGATCCAGAGACCATTTCCCAGGGACCTAAAGGTATTAAGGTCACTACAGCCAAAAACCCTACCCCTTCGGACAGGGATTCTAGAGCTTTAGACAGATGGAGTAAGAAGGTATACACCTCTGCAACTCTTGCCAAAAGGGCTTTAAATTGTCAGTTTCACATGAAGTATCAGCAGCATATCGTGGAACTTAAACAGAAAATGTTGTTGCTTCCAGATTGTGCAGAGAATAAAGATTTACAGGAGTTAATGCATTCTGCAAACCAAGTTAGTAAACATACTTTGCAGTGTGGTTTTGATGCCTTAGAAGCATCTTGCAGAGCTGCAGTCACTGGGTCTGTACTGAGAAGGCATGCTTGGCTGAAGGAACAGATCTTGCCAGACCATGTCAAAGCAAAATTGCTAGATGCTCCATTACACCAGGAACGCTTGTTTGGCACAAAAGCAGAAGTTGTACTTAAAAAGATGGAGGAAAAAGCTAAATCTATGCAAAGTGTTAGATTTCTTACAGGTACAGCCACCTAGATTCAGTAGGCATTTGCTTTCTAAAAACTGGGTATTTCCAGTCCCTCCCAGGCCTTCTCAGTCCAAACCCAGGGGCAATAGACCACCAAGACTACACTCTCAGGGTATGCAGAGATCTAAGCCATGGAGTGCTCCCACCTCTAAAACCGGGAGTGGTAAGCCACCCCCTTATGGAAAAAGTTCACAATGACTTGTTTATCATTCTTCCTAGCCATGCCCAAGTACTTGCACCCATAGGAGGAAAACTCGCCCTGCATCCTAAAAAAATGGGATGTCCATTACCCAGGACCAATGGGTGCTAAGCATTGTATCCCTGGGATACAGATTCTACTTCCACTCACTGCCAACCCCAAGCGGGGTGCCAGACCTTCCTCCAAACCAGTGGGCAGAGGCTCAAAAGTAAGTACTTTCTCTTCTCAGTATCAGGGTTATTCAACCTCTTCCAATAGCGCAAAGGGGACAGGGTTTCTATTCCAGACTGTTCCTGGTGCCTAGAAAAGAGAGCTCATGGCACCCTATCCTGGATCTCTCCATTCTCAACACCTCCCTGGTGGCCCCAAAATTCAAAAGGCTTTCACTACTACAGCTGCTTCCTATGATAGCCAAGGACTCCTGGTTAGTCACCCTAGACTTAAAAGAAGCTTATTTGCACATCCCCATAAGGGAATCGTGCAGGAAATATCTACGTTTCAGTGCAGGCTCTATGCAGTATCAGTTCTCTGCACTTCCCGTTGCCTTATCTACTGCACCCAGGGTTTTCACAAAGTGCCTGGCTCCAGCCACTGCATACTGCAGGCAGAGAAATATTCAAATTTACCCATACTTGCACGATTGCCTGATTCAGGTGAATACTCAGGAATTGCTACTTCAGCACCTGGCATTTGTAAAGAGACTTCTAACTTCTCTGGGGGTACACCATCAGTGAAGATATCACATCTGGTGCCCAGCCAAAAGATTGTATTCTTGGGAGCAAGCTGGAACACAAATTCCCAGATGGCATTCCTCACTCCAGAAAAGCAGGTTCATTTGACAAACTACTTCAAACTAATGACCTCCAGAACCCAGCTATCTACAAGAAGAATACTGCAAGCCCTAGGGTTCATGGCCTCATGCATTCTACTAATTCCATATACAAGACTGCATATGAGGAAACATCTGTGGTACTTAAAAAGTCTCTGGTGTCAACACTGTCAGGACTTGGAAACACTGATTCCTATCATTCCTTGTCTAAGGGCAGAGTTCCTTTGGTGGGCAGAGGCTTGCAACCACAGCAAGGGACTTACTTTCACTCAACCCCTCACTGCCCAAACCCTGTCAACAGGCGCATCAGACTATGCATGGGGTGCTCACATGGCAGGCAAATGCATTCAAGGTAGATGGAGCCAAGGACAAATAAACCTACATATCAATCAAAAAGAAATGTTAGCTGCACAGAATGCTCTGACAGCCTTCAAATACCTTTTCCTTCCAGGACAACACTTTATAAAGACAGACAACACCACAGTTATGTGGTACATAAACAAGCAGGGGGAACTCATTCCTACCCATTCTGCAGATTAGCCATGGCCCTGTGGAACACAGCCTTGAGCAACCAAGTGCACCTGCAAGCTCAATTCCTGCCAGGCAAACATAATACACTGGCAGACGACTTAAGCAGAAAGCCACTGGACCCACACGAGTGGAAACTGGAACCCAACTCATTCAAACTTCTAATCAACAGGTGGAAGACACCAGAGGTGGACCTCTTTGCCTCCCCCAAAGCCATCAATTGAGCAAACTTTGCACCAGAAATCCCCACAGCTAAGCATGGGGAGTGGATGCCCTATCTTTTACATGGAAAACCTCTCAGTTTATGCCTTTCCCCTCTGCCCCTCCTCTCAAAAGTACTACTCAAGATCAAGCAGGGCAGACCAAGGACGATCCTTATTGCACCAGCACTGGTATCCACTCCTATGCAGTCTGACACCAGTGCCACCCTGGTACCTACATCAGACCCCCTTCCTGCTGTCCCAGGAGGAGGGACAGATTTTGCATCCTCAGCTGCAAACACTGAACCTTGCAGCCTGGCTTCTTCCCTGAACACACCACCAGCAACCCTCAGCAAACAGGTGCTGGACGTCATCCTTGAGGCCAGAAGGCCTAGTACTAGGAAATCCTATTCAGAAAAATGGAAAAGATATGTTCTTGGAGCTAGTCTCTAGAAAAAGGCACAACCATGCCCTCCTTACCTCAAATTCTAGATTACCTAGCAGAGCTGCTCCACAAAGGCCTTTCCTTCTCATCAATTAAGATTCATGCGTCGGCCATCTCAGCTCATTACAATACAGGGCCACCTCCCTTTTTTCACTCACTGATCAAACAGTTCCTGAGAGGAGCTAACAATTTAATACCCCTGAGGAGAGCTTCCCACCCCTGCCTGGGACCTTTTCTTTTTACTAGAGAAGCTCACGCTTCCCCCTTTTGAACCTGCTGCTACAGTAGAGTTAAAATTCCTCTCTTGGAAGACAGCCTTACTTCTAGCCATCACTTCAGCAAGAAGAGTGTCTGAGCTACAGGCACCAATGGCTGTGTAACCCTTCATTATTTCCAGGCTGATAGGATCTCCATCAGGACTAACCCATCATTTATGCCCAAGGGTGATATCCAGTGTGGCCTTAAACCAATCCATCCATTTACCAACCTTTTTCCCTAATCCTCAGAATAAAAGGAAGAGGATTCTGCACTCCTTGGACAGGCACAGACAACTCAGGTTCTACCTTGATAGGACTAAACTTTTCAGAAAATCTGACCAGCTGCTAGTCAGCTTTGCTATAGGGGCAGAGGGCAAGGCCATTTCAAAGCAAACCATTTCCAAATGGATATCACACTGCATCCATTTCTGCTACAAACACCATGGAGAATCCTACCTCACAGGGCATCAGAACTCATTCCACTAGGGCTACCTCAACTTCTACAGCATTTCTCAGGCGAGTCCCTTCCAGGGATATCCTGGAAGCTGCAACCTGGAGTTATGTACACACCTTCACCAAGCATTACCACTTACCTGTCCTTTCTAAATCCAGAGCTGGATTTGCCACCGCAGTCTTACAAGGCCTGCTTGTCAGCCCTAATACTTCTTGACTGCCTCCACCCTTACTCAGCTTTGGGAATCCACCCAAGTGTGATGACTGCAACAGTGAAACACGAAGAACATAGTACAGTTGTGTACACTTGCCATAAATGTAGATGTTAGAGTGTATTCACTGTTGCAGTCCTGGTTACCCTCCCTCCAGCCCCCTGACTTTTCTAGATTTTCTACCTATCCTCTTTTTGGCCATATCGTATGGCTATGATATTTACTTTTTACTGGAGGTGTTCCACACCATGTAATTGCTTCCTATCTTGGGGGCTGCTGACATCTGGACAAGAAAAACTGATGTAATGGCATTGGCTGCATGTCTTATACCCCTGACGTGGAAGAGGCGACAGCATCTGACGCAGAAATCCCAAGACTCTGGTATTCGGGCCAACTGAGGGCTACCTGCAGGCAGAGATAAGCCAAGTTTGATGACTGCAACAGTGAATACACTCTAACATTTACATTTATGGTAAGTGTACACAACTGTACTTTTCTCTCCAACTCCCTGAGGGACCCTTTGGAGCCTAGAACCTAAAGCCAAGAAAACTTTAGATCTGTCATCCTCTGATATGAAGAAGTCTACTGCCTCACCAGATCCACTGGCCTACTTAGATCTGACTTAGGTCATCACCATATCTTCTCCTGTTTCTTTGATTCTGGCATTGGATCCTAGGGCTCTGGATCCAAGAGCTCAAAACGGGTTTCTGCTCGGACAGTCCCCTTCACCAAAACCTTGGCATTCCAGACCTCCCTCGTTATTTATTATTTTATTTATTTCAGTTTGATGACCAGGGAAGTCCACTGGGCCGAGAAGAGCCCGTTTTCAGTGGAGGCCCGGGGGAAAAAAGCTCCATTAGCAATACAACACAAGAATACAAAGTTCATAGATAATTATAAACATGGATCGTGAGTATAATACATACATTATTCAAAAATGCAATAGAGTACAATTGCTTTTAATCATGTGACTACAGAGTTGCAGTGGTTTCAGTGGAATAAAATAACATATTGAACAGTGTGTTTGTAACTAATCTTAAACATTTGGAGAATTGTGGGTTTCTGTATATATATATATATATATATATTATATGTCTGTGTGTGTATGTATATATATATATATATATATATATATATATATATATATGCATATACACACACACACACACATAAGGAGTAAGTAAAGGCAGAAAATAGTTTTACAGAAAGAATATGTATATAGTAGAGAGTAGGTAGCATGTGAGAAGTAAATGCCAGTGAAGTACAATGACAATGTAAATATGCATTTAGAATGGCATTTAGGCTAGTTATTGAGGAGAGCATTAACAGTAAAAAAACTGTTTTGGAAGTATAAATATTTTGTAAGTGGAGTAAAGGGGTAGAATAGCAGTTCAGCAGTAGAGTTAGTGATATAAATGGGTGTTGGTGGGGAGTAGAGTATGGATTGCAGTAATCGATGTCAGTGGAGGGATTCAAGTGGGGGAACAGCAGGGGCATATCCACTTAGAGGATAGGTAAGAGTGTAGGAGGGATTTGAAGTTAGTCTGGCTTGGGGTATTTCAAAGGGGGGGGGGGTTCCATAGTTTGGCTGTGGAGTATGATAGCAGAAGTTGGCCAGGGGGTTGGGAAGGTTTATAGATTTAGTAGGACGTTTTGATTTTCTGATCGTAGTGAGCGGGTTGGAATGTAGGGGGTTAAGGGGTTGGAGAGAGCAAGTCAGCTGGAAGGTTTGAAGACAAGTTTATGGGCTATGGTGAGTTTGAGAATGTTTAGGTAGTTAGATAGCTCAAGCCATAATAGTGATTGGATTGAGTTGCAGTGATGCTATGAGTTTTTGGAGTTGGTGGCGAATTTGCAGATTGTATTGTAGTATGTTTCTAGTTTGGATTGTAAGCCTAGTTGGAGGTTGGTGAACAGGGGAGGCTTCATATATTAGTGAGGGGAGAAGGTAGAAGGAGGATAAGGTTTTTCTGGTAGAGGGGATTAAGTACTGGTTGTGTCTGTGTAGGATACCTAGTTTTTGGTGCATTTTTGTAATGGCTGTTTGAATGTGAATGTTGAATTTTAGGTGCTCGTCAGTGATGATATCAAGCAGTTTAGTGTATGGAACAGTTTTGATGGGAGTGTTATTTTGGCTAATTAGAGAGGAGGAGGTATAGTCAGTGGAGGAGTTTTTGCAGGGAGTAAAGACCATTTAATTTTGTTTTGCTTGCGTTTAGGGCAAGACGGTTCTGCATCCAAGTTTCTGTTCTAGTGAGAGCAGATTGGGATGTTCTTCATCTCACATTGCTGCAGTCCCTACATATGGGTAGTCCGCTGTCCTCGGTCGGCCCGAATACCAAAGTATTAGGCTGACGTCGGTCAAGGCGCTTAAAACTGACATCAGGACGTCAGGGTACAAAAGCGCATGACCGACGTCATTTCCTCAGTCTTTTTTGCCGCATGGTCCGATGCAGAAGCAGCGTTGCAAGTGCCGTTCGGCGTTCTGAAATTTTTCAATGAGTTTCAGACCGAATCCAAGTTGGCTAAGTACCCGCTAGAATATTTTGGTTTTTCTTGCCTCAGTGTTTTACCGGATGTCAGAAAAAGTGAATAACTGTATTTCTTGTGGGAAACAGATACCGCATAGGGATTATCATTCTTTGTGTATTCCTTGTTTGGGGCCTGAGCACGGCGTTGTTGGGTGTCGCTTTTGTGCTAGGTTCAATAAACGCACTATTGCGAAGGTTAGATTGTGCTAGGCTGGTCTTTGGGAAGCGGTGCAATTATAATATGCCGCCGGATTCTCCGGCCGCTTCTAAGAAGCGCAAAGACAAAGCAGTTAAACCCAGGCAAGATGAGTCGTCCGTTCGGACGCCGGTTCTTTAGAGGTTTCAGTGGAACCGTGGTTCCGACGGAGACTTCTCTGGAGTCTCAGGGGAGACTTTGATTTTGCAGGAGGTGGTCTCTCAGGAGGCAGGTCAGGCTGAAGGGGCTTCTCAAGTTACTGTAATCCCTCCCTTCCCAGGGTGGTTAGGCCTTCTCCTTCTGTTTCCAAGGCTTCTCCCAGAGGCAGGCCAGTTTTAGCTTCTGTTGGTGTCACTCCTAGTTCAGCAGGGTCTGTGCCTAAGAAGCACATGCTTAAAATGGCAGAAGATTTGATTACTCTGATTAGAGGTTCTTTGCCCCTCCTGATAAGAGGCCTAGGGTGGAGCCAGAGTTGGGAAGTTTTGAGCAGGCTTCGATGTTTCAGAGTCTTCAGCTGAAGACTTGCAGGAGTACTCTCCTTATTCTGATTCTGATGCAGATGATTCCACTCCTTCTGCTTCTCCTCCAGAGGATTTTTCTTTTTCAGAGACACTTTATTCTATGAGGGAACATTTTAAGTGGGAAGGTCATGACTTCTCTGATTCTAGGAAAAGGCTTAGGGAGTTTTTGCTGTTACCCCAGCATAGGCCCTTGGCTATACCCCCCTGTTCTGGATGTTGTGGAAGATGTGTTTGCAGAGGCTTCACTTAATCCTGATTCTCTGCCTCCTGCTCCTGTTAAACCGGATAGGTATTACAGGGTGCCTGAGGCTTATAAATATCTTTATAAGAGTCCTAGGGCGGACCCAGAAACTATTAGTCAGGGACCTAAGGGTGTCAAGGCCTCTGTTGTAAAAATCCGGTTCCTCTAGATAAAGAAGCCAGAGCTTTGGATAGATGGGGAAAGAAGGTCTATACATCTTCTACCTTAGCTATGAGGGCTTTGAATTGCCAGTTTCATATGTTGAAATATCAAAACTTTCTTCTTTCTCAATTGAAGTCTAAGGTGGATGCTCTGGCGGAAGGCATTGAGTGTAAAGAATTACAAGATTTGTTGCATGTCTCTGAACAGGTGGGTAAGCATTCATTACAGTGTGGTTTTGATGCTGTGCAGGCCTCGTCTAGGGTGGCTGCCACTGGCTCAGTTCTTCAGGCACGCCTGGCTGAAGGATCAGAATTTATCTGACCATGTTAAGACAAGGATTTTGGATGCTCCTTTGCAGTCTGATGTGTTGTTTGGTTCACCCGTGGAGTCAGTCTTGAAGAAAATGGAAGACAAGGCTAAGTCTATGCAGGCTGTTAAAGATTTTTTGCAAGTTCAGCCTCCGAAGTTTAGTAGGAATTGGCCTGCTAAGGGGTGGATGTATTCTTCTTATGATTCTCAGTCTAGGGGTAGATCTAGACGTGGTAGGGGCAGAGCTCAGAGTTCTTTCAGGCCTAGAACAGGGAGTTCACCTGCACAATCTTCGGGTGAGGGCAGGGGCCAGTCCTTTCGTAAACAGGCCCAATGACCTATTTTTCAGCTGCCAGATCCTTCTTGCCTGGCAGCACCTTTGGGAGGAAGGTTAGCACTCTTCAAGGAAAATTGGATGTTGATTACCCAAGACAAATGGGTATTGGATATCATACACCAGGGTTACAAGTTTTATTTCCATACCTTGCCTCCTTTCAAAGGCATGCCGGACGTTCCTCCTCAGCAAAGACTAGAGGCTCGCAAACAAATTTCTCTACTACTTCAAATAGGGGCCATACAACCGGTCCCTCTGCCAGAAGTGGGCCTAGGATTTTATTCTCGCCTGTTTCTAGTACCAAAGAAAGGAAACACGTGGAGACCAATTTTGGATTTATCTATCCTCAACACATATCTGGACATTCCCAAGTTCAAAATGTTGACGTTACAACAGCTTTTACCTCTGCTGGGCAAAGATCACTGGATGGTGACTCTGGATCTCAAGGAGGCTTACCTTCATGTTCCTATCAGGCCCAGTTGCAGGAAGTATCTGCGCTTTCGGGCTGGGACTTCACATTATCAGTTCTCTGCATTGCCCTTTGGCTTATCTACTGCGCCCAGAGTGTTCACGAAGGTTCTGGCTCCAGTGGTAGCTTTCTTCAGGCTAAGAGGAATACAGATCTATCCTTATTTTGACGATTGCCTGATTCTGGCCCAAGAGAAGGACGAACTTCTTCATCATTTACAGTATGTGATGGCAGTGTTAAGATGCCTGGGGTATTCTGTGAACGAAATAAAGTCCAGTCTAGTACCCTCTCAGGACATGTGCTTTCTGGGTGTGAGACTGAATACAGCATCCCAGATGGCCTTTTTAACCCCAGACAAAGAAAAGAATCTTTCTCTTTACTTCCACCAGTTGTCTCGTCAGTCCAGGCTGACTGCAAGGACAGTCCTTCAAGCCTTGGGGTTCATGGCATCTTGTATTCTGGTACTTCCCAATGCCAAACTGCATATGAGGAAGCTACAATGGTATCTCAAGAATGTATGGACACAGCACTGCCAAGATTTGGACACTGTCATTCAGATAATACCTTGCATTCAAAAGGAATTTTTGTGGTGGGCTCAGGAATGTCACCTCAACAAGGGACTCTCTGTGACCCGGCCAGAGGCGAGTCAGATTTTAACGACAGATGCCTCAGACAAAGCTTGGGGAGCTCATCTAAATGGAAAATGGGTACAAGACACGTGGCCTGCCAGACTTCAACATCTACATATCAACTTGAAGGAGATGTTAGCAGTCCAATTTGCATTGATAGCTTTCAAGGATTTACTTATTCCAGGGCAGGTGTTGATTCAAACAGACAACACAACTGTCATGTGGTACATCAACAAGCAAGGGGGAACGCATTCTTATTCTCTATGCAGACAAGCAATGATTTTGTGGGAGACTGCTCTCAGTTTACAGCTAAATCTTCAGGCAAGGTTTCTGCCAGGAGCACAGAACTCCTTAGCAGATGTGTTGAGCAGACAAATTATGGATCCCCACGAGTGGAAATTGGATCCTCATGTATTTCAGAGATTGACAGTGTTATGGGGAACTCCAGACATAGATCTGTTCGCTTCTCCACTAAATTACCAGCTGCCAAAGTTTTGCACAAAAGGTTTCATCCCACAGCTTGGAAAGTGGATGCTCTCTCATTCAGTTGGAGCAATCTTCACGTGTATGCCTTTCCACCTCTGCCTCTCCTCCCAAAGGTACTGCTGAAGGTCAGACAGGACAAGCCAAACATGATTTTAATAGCTCCAGATTGGCCTCGACAGCACTGGTACCCATTACTGAGAAGTCTGGTACAGGAGCCTCCATGGCCTTTGCCTTGATTCCTCACCTGCTGTCTCAGGAGAACAGTCATTTACTCAATGTCAAACTTCATTCTCTACATCTGACAGCCTGGCATATTCTGTTTTAAACCCTGGAGGGTCTCAGCTTCCACAACAAGTTTTGAATGTTATTTTGGAGGCCAGAAGGCCTAGTACAAGGAAAGTTTACGCAGATAAATGGAGGAGATTTTTATTTTGGAGTACAGCAAAGGACTTTGATGTTTCTAAACCTAATTTAAGTGTTGCTTCAATACCTTACTGAGTTATTGGACAAAGGTTTGTCCTTCTCCTCTATAAAGGTTCATGCTGCAGCAATTTCTGCTCACTATGACTGTGACCCACCATTATTTTCTCAGCCTTTGTTTAAACAATTCCTTAGAGGGCAAAGAATATAAGACCCCACGTAGAGCTCCTACTCCTGCTTGGGATCTCAATTTTGTGTTGGAGAAACTCACTCTACAACCTTTTGAGCCTGCAGCATCGGCAGAGTTTAAATATTTATCATGGAAGACTGCTTTTTTGTTGGCCATTACCTCTGCGAGAAGGGTTTCTGAATTACAGGCCCTTATGGCAGTTGAGCCTTTCTTAATTTTCCACAAGGATAGGGTGTCTTTGTGTACTAACCCTTCTTTTATGCCTAAAGTGGTTTCTAGTGTGGCTTTAAACCAAACTATTCATTTGCCTACTTTTATGCAAACCCCAAAATAAAGGGAAAGGATTTTGCACACTTTGGATATACACAGACAGTTGCGATATTATTTGAGCAGAACTAAAGGGTTCAGGCAGTCTCAGCAGTTGTTTGTTTCTTTTGCTTTGGGTTCTCAGGGCAAACCTGTTTCAAAACAAACTATTTCTAAGTGGATTGGTTTCTGTATTGCTTTCTGTTATTCCCATCATGGTAAGGAGATTCCAGCTGGGATTTGGCCTCATTCCACTAGGGCTACTGCCACTTCTACAGCTTTTTTACGGGGGGTGGCTACTAAAGATATTTTGGAAGCAGCTACTTGGAGTTCAGTGCATACTTTCGCTAAGCATTACCACCTTCCACTTTACTCTAAATCTAGGGCTGGATTTGCCACTGCAATTTTACAGGGCATGTTGGCAGCTCCTAATGCTTTATAGTTTTGCCATCCTCCCTTACCTCTGCTTTGGGATTCTACCCATATGTAAGGACTGCAGCAATGTGAGATGAAGAACATAGTACAGTTTTGTACCTACCATAAATGTAGATGTTCGAAGATCCACATTGCTGCAGTCCATTACCTCCTCCTTCCCCTCTGTTGTTGAAGGTGGTGGTGTGGTTTGTGTTGTACATATTGTAAATATGGTTAGTGCACGGGTGGTTGGTTAGGTTTTGCTGGATGTTCTTCATCTCACATTGCTGCAGTCCTTACACTTGGGTAGTCCGCTGTCCACGGTCGGCCCGAATATCAAAGTATAAGGCTGACGTCGGTCAGGGCGCATTTAACTGACGTCAGGACGTCAGGGTACAAATGCGCATGACCGGCGTCATATCCTCAGTCTTTTTTGCCGCATGGTCCGATGCAGAAGCAGCATTGCAAGTGCCGGTTGGCGTTCTGAGATTTTTCGATTTAGAAGTTTCAGACCGAGTTCAAAGTTGGCTAAGTACCCCGTTGGGGAATATTTTAGTTTTTTCTTGCCTCAGTCATTTACCGGATGTCAGAAAAAGTTAATAATTGCGTTTCTTGTGGGAAACAGATACCCCATAGAGATTATCATACTTTGTGTATTCCTTGCTTAGGGCCTGAGCACGACGTTGTTGGCTGTCGCTCTTGTGCTAGATTTAATAAACGCACTATAAAGAGAAGGTTAGATTGTGCAAGGTTAGTCTTTGGGAAGCGGTGCAATTATAAAATGCCGTTGGATGCTCCGACGCCCGCTTCCTCGAAGAAGCGCAAGGACAAGGCAATTAAGCCTAGGCTAGAACAACCGTCTGTACCGGACGCCGGTTCTTTAGAGGTGTCGGTGGAGCCGGTGGCTCCACCGGAGATTTCTTTGTGTTCCCAGAGTGAGACCTTATTATTGCAAGATGTGGCCTCTCAGGAGGCAAGTCAGGCTGAGGGGGCTTCTCAGGTTACTATACTCCCCTCCCTTCCTAAGGTGGCTAGGCCCTCTCCTTCTGTTTCTAAGGCTTCTCCCAGGGGCAGGCCAGGTTTAGCTTCAGTTGGTGTTACCCCTAGCTCTTCAGGTACTATGCCCAAGAAGCATATGCTTAAAATGGCAGAAGATTTGATTACTTTGATTAGGGTTCTATGCCCCTCCTGCTAAGAGACCTAGGGTGGAGCCTGAGCTGGGGGTTTTGAGCAAGCTTCAGATGTTTCAGAGTCTTGCTGAAGACTTGCAGGAGTACTCTCCTTATTCTGATTCTGATGTGGATGATTCTACTCCTTCTGCTACTCCTCCTGAGGATTTTTCTTTTCAGAAACTCTTCATTCCATGAGGGAGCATTTTAAGTGGGAGGGTCAGGACTTCTCTGATTCCAGGAAATGGCTTAGGAATTTCTGTTTTACCCCAGCATAGGCCTTTGGCTATACCTCCTGTTTTGGATGTAGTGGAAGATGTTTTTACAGAGGCTTCTCTTAATCCTGATTCTTTGCCTCCTGCTCCTGTTAAGCCGGATAGGTATTACAGGGTGCCTGAAGTTCACAAGTATCTTTTAAGAGTCCTAGGGCAGACCCAGAAACTGTTAGCCAGGGGCCTAAGGGTGTTAAGGCTTCTGTTGTTAAGAATCCGGTTCCTACAGACAAGGAGGCTAGGGCCTTGGATAGATGGGGAAAGAAAGTTTATACTTCTTCCACTCTTGCTGTAAGGGCTCTGAATTGCCAGTTTCACATGTTGAAATACCAAAACTATCTCCTTTCACAATTGAAGTCTAAGGTTGATGCTCTGGCAGTAGGTATTGATTGTAAAGAGTTGCAAGATTTAGTACATGTTTCTGAACAGGTGGGTAAGCATTCTTTGCAATGTGGTTTTGATGCTGTACAGGCCTCGTCTAGGGTGGCTGCCACTGGGACTGTTCTTCGCAGGCACGCCTGGCTGAGGGATCAGAATTTGTCTGAACATGTTAAAACAAGGATTTTAGATGCTCCTTTACAATCTGACGTGTTGTTTGGTCCTCCTGTTGAGACTAAGAAAGAAAATGGAAGACAAGGCTAAGTCTATGCAGACTGTTAAAGATTTTTTGCAGGTCCAGCCTCCAAAGTTTAGTAGAAATTGGCCTACTAAGGGGTGGACGTATCCTTCTTATGATTCCCAGTCTAGGGGTAGATCTAGACGTGGTAAGGGCAGAGCTCAGGGCTCTTTCAGGCCTAGAACAGGGAGTTCTCCTGCACAGGCTTCGGGTGAGGGCAGGGGTCAGTCCTTTCGTAAGCAGACCCAATGACCTACCTTTTCAGCTGCCAGAGCCTGCTCGTCTGGCAGCACCTTTGGGAGGAAGGTTGGCACTTTTCAAAGAAAATTGGAGTTTAATTACCCAGGACAGATGGGTATTGGATATCATACACCACGGCTACAGGTTTTATTTCCATACCTTGCCTCCTTTCAAAGGCATGCCAGACGTTCCTCCTCAACAAAGAATAGAGGCTCACAAACAGGTTTCTCTGTTGCTCCAACTAGGGGCCATACAGCCGGTCCCTCTGCCAGAAGTGGGCCTAGGATTTTATTCTCGCCTGTTCCTAGTACCAAAGAAGGGGAACACGTGGAGACCAATTTTGGATTTATCTATCCTCAACACTTATCTGGACATTCCCAAGTTCAAAATGTTGACGTTGCAGCAGCTTTTACCTCTGCTGGGCAAAGATCATTGGATGGTAACTTTGGATCTCAAGGAGGCTTACCTTCATGTTCCTATCAGACTCAGTTGCAGAAAGTATCTGCGTTTTCGAGCTGGGACTTCTCACTATCAGTTCTCTGCATTGCCCTTTGGCTTATCTACTGCGCCCAGAGTGTTCACGAAAGTTCTGGCTCCAGTGATAGCTTTCTTCAGACTAAAAGGAATACAGATCTATCCTTATTTGGACGACTGCCTAATTCTGGCTCAAGGAAGGGAAGAGCTTCTTCGTCATTTGGAATATGTGATGGCAGTGCTAAGATGCCTAGGGTATTCTGTGAATGAAATAAAGTCCAGTCTAGTACCCCCTCAAGACATGTGCTTTCTGGGTGAGAGACTGAATACAGCAGCCCAGATGGCCTTTTTGACCCCGGACAAACAAAAGAGTCTATCCCTTTACTTCCATCTACTATCTCATCAGTCCGGGCTGACTGCAAGGACAGTCCTTCAAGCCTTAGGGTTCATGGCATCTTGTATTCTGGTGCTTCCCAATGCCAAACTGCATATGAGGAAGCTACAATGGTATCTCAAAAATGTATGGACACAGCACTGCCAGGATCTGGACACTGTCATTCAAATAATACCTTGCATTCAGAAAGAATTTTTGTGGTGGGCTCAGGAATGTCACCTAAACAAGGGACTCTCTGTGACCCGGCCAGAGGCAAGTCAGATTTTAACGACAGATGCCTCAGACAAAGCTTGGGGAGCTCATCTAAATGGAAAGTGGATACAAAACAAGTGGCCTGTCAGACTACAACATCTACATATCAACATGAAGGAGATGTTAGCAGTCCAGTTTGCATTAATAGCTTTCAAGGAATTCCTTCTTCCAGGACAGGTGTTGATTCTAACAGACAACACAACTGTCATGTGGTACATCAACAAGCAAGGGGAACGCATTCTTATCCTCTATGCAGGCAAGCAATGATTTTGTGGGAGACTGCTCTCAGTTTACAGCTCAATCTTCAGGCAAGGTTTCTGCCAGGAGCACAGAACTCCTTAGCAGATGTGTTGAGCAGGCAATTATGGATCCCCACGAGTGGAAATTGGATCCTCATGTATTTCAGAAATTGACAGTGTCATGGGGAACTCCAGACATAGATCTGTTCGCTTCTCCACTAAACCATCAGCTGCCAAAGTTTTGCACGAAAGGTTTCATCCCACAGCTTGGAGAGTGGATGCTCTTTCTTTCAATTGGAGCAATCTTCATGTGTATGCCTTTCCACCTCTGCCTCTCCTCCCAAAGGTACTTCTGAAGGTCAGACAGGACAAGCCAAGGATGATTTTAATAGCTCCAGATTGGCCTCGACAGCACTGGTACCCATTACTAAGAAGTCTAGTACGGAAGCCTCCATGGCCTTTGCCTTCGATTCCACACCTGTTGTCACAGGAGGACATCCATTTGCTCAATGTCAAGCTTCACTCTCTGCACCTAACAGCCTGGCATATTCTGTTTTGAACCATAATGGGCCTCCACTTCCTCAGCAAGTTTTGAATGTTATTTTGGAAGCTAGAAGGCCTAGTACAAGGAAAGTGTACGCTGATAAATGGAAGAGATTTTTATTTTGGAGTGCAGCAAAAGATTTTGATGTTTCTGAGCCTAATTTGTGTGTGGCTCTTCAATATCTTACTGAGTTACTAGACAAAGGTTTGTCTTTCTCTTCCATTAAAGTTCATGCTGCAGCAATTTCAGCTCACTATGATTGCGACCCGCCATTGTTTTCTCATCCTTTGTTCAAGCAATTTCTTAGAGGAGCAAAGAATATAAGACCCCCACGAAGAGCTCCTACTCCTGCTTGGGATCTCAATTTTGTGTTGGAGAAACTCACTCTACAACCTTTTGAGCCTGCAGCTACTGCTGAGTTGAAATATTTATCATGGAAGACTGCTTTTTTGTTGGCCATTACCTCTGCAAGAAGGGTTTCTGAATTACAGGCCCTTATGGCAGTTGAGCCTTTCTTGATTTTCCATAAGGATAGGGTATCATTACGTACTAATCCTTCCTTTATGCCTAAGGTGGTTTCTAGTGTGGCTTTAAACCAGACTATTCATTTGCCTACTTTTATGCAAATCCCCAAAATAAGGGGAAAAGATTTTGCACACTTTGGATGTACACAGGCAGTTGCGTTATTATTTGGACAGAACTAAAGGGTTCAGGCAGTCTCAGCAGTTGTTTGTCTCTTTTGCTTTGAGTTCTCAGGGCAAGCCTGTGTCAAAACAAACTATTTCTAAGTGGATTGGGTTTTGCATTGCTTTCTGTTATTCCCATCATGGCAAGGTGGTTCCAGCTGGGATTAGGCCTCATTCCACTAGGGCTACTGCCACTTCAACAGCTTTTTTGAGGGGAGTGGCAACCAAGGATATTTTGGAGGCAGCTACTTGGAGTTCTGTGCATACTTTCTCTAGGCATTATCACCTGCCACTTTACTCTAAGTCCAGGGCTGGTTTTGCCACTGCGGTTTTGCAGGGCATTTTGGCAGCTCCTGCTTCCTTATAGTTTGCCATCCTCCCTTACCTCTGCTTTGGGATTCTACCCAAGTGTAAGGACTGCAGCAATGTGAGATGAAGAACATAGTACAGTTTTGTACCTACCATAAATGTAGATGTTCGAAGATCCACATTGCTGCAGTCCAATCCCTCCCTCCTTCCCCTCTGTAGTTGGAGGTGGTTGTGTGGGTTGGGTTGTACATATCGTGTATATTGTATATATTGTACATATAGTTAGTGCAAGGGTGGTTGGTTATTTGTTTGCTGTCTTTTGGTTTTGACCTTTCTTTTTAAGGTCTTCTGACATCTGGGGCAAGAAAAGACTGAGGATATGACGCCGGTCATGCGCATTTGTACCCTGACGTCCTGACGTCAGTTAAATGCGCCCTGACCGACGTCAGCCTTATACTTTGATATTCGGGCCGACCGTGGACAGCGGACTACCCAAGTGTAAGGACTGCAGCAATGTGGATCTTCGAACATCTACATTTATGGTAGGTACAAAACTGTACTTTTTTGGCTTTGACCTTTCTTGTTAGGGCCTTCTGACATCTGGGGCAAGAAAAGCCTGAGGAAATGACGTCGGTCATGCGCTTTTGTACCCTGACGTCCTGATGTCAGTTTTAAGCGCCTTGACCGACGTCAGCCTAATACTTTGGTATTCGGGCCGACCGAGGACAGCGGACTACCCATATGTAAGGACTGCAGCAATGTGGATCTTCGAACATCTACATTTATGGTAGGTACAAAACTGTACTTTTTTAATAGTAGGTTGGAAGGGGTGTTAGAGCAGATGATAGTTGAGTCATCTGCTTACTGGATCAGGGAGGATTCAGGGATGGACTGGTGAAAGTCATTAATGAATAAATTGAATAGTAAGAGGCCGAGTACAGAGCCTTGAGGAACGCCGGTGGGGGTTTGTAGGAAAGAGGAGGTTGATGATTTCCATTTTTCAGCTTGTTGCCTTTCGGCGAGGTAGCTGGAGAACCAGGATGTTGTAAGAAAGGGGATAGGTTAAGATGGGATAGGAGTATAGGGTGGGAGACTGTGTCAAAAGCCTTGGATAGGTCTGGGAAAAAGGTAGATACAAGTTTGCCAGAGTCACAAGATTGGTTGATACATTCCAGTAAGGAGAGAAGGACAGTGATGGTACTATGGCCTGGGCGGAAGCCATGTTGGGTGGGGGAGAGCAAGTTATTGTGAGTTAGGTATGGCATTAGTTGTGTATGGATACATTTCTCAAAGATTTTTTGAGAGTTGGGGAAAGGATGACAGTGGGGTCTGAAGTTGGTAATGTCATTATTTTTGGAGAGGAATAATGAAGGCACGTTTCCAGATTGAAGGGACATATGATTCTTGTATAGATTTGTTTATTAGGGTGGAGATTGGCAGGGTTATGCTGTCATGATAATTTTGAGAAGGATGGGGGTAAATTATCTGGAGCATTATGACCGGGTTTCAACTGGAGGAGTAGTTTTTTTTATGGTGTTAGTGGGGATGGGGTTGATGCTGAAAGTGTGGGAATGGTGTGTGTTGTCTGGGAAGAGGGGAGTAGATAGGGCTGGTGTCCTAGGAGGGGGTGTGGGAAGGTGGAGGTTAGTTTGGATATACATTCCACAAAGGAGGAGTTGAAAGATGTGGTGGTTTCTAGGTCGGAGAGGTCAGGGTTGGGACAGGGGTTGTCTTTGTTGCCAGGAGGGAGGAGATAGTACTCCAGAACTTTTTTTTGGGTTGGTAGTGTGTTCAGCTTGAAGTTTGGTGCAATATGTTTTGCTGTCTCTAGAGAATAATTTTTTTATAGTGTTGCGGAGTTGTTTGTATTCTAGAAGGGTATTGGGTAATTTATTGTGGTATTGTTTCCATTTTTTGTCTCTTAGGAGCATGGTTAGCTTGGTTTCCTTTGATTTCCACGGAGCGATTTTTGGATCTGATCACTTTGGTTCGAGGGGGTGATGTTCAAGTAGGTTCAGGAAAGTATTGTTAAAATGGTTGGTAGCATCGTCTAGGGGTAGAATCTTTAAGGGGGTCCAGTCAATTAGTTTTAGACAGAGAAAATTTGTGGATTGAAATTAGAGATTGCAGGTCTGAATGTAGTGTTGTTTTTGGTGTGGGGAAGGGTGTTGGTCAGCTAAGGCAGGAAGGTGGTCACTGATGGGGTCAGGAAGGATACCAGGGATTGAGATTGTTAGGATGAGATACTAAAATCCAGTCAAGGATGGAGCCAGATGTTCCATCTTTGTTTGGCCTGGTAGGAGAATTAATTAGTTGGGAGGATTTGTAGAGGTTTATGGTTTGAAATGGGGTTTGAGAGTTGATAGTGGCCCAGTTTGTTTACGTCGCCTAGGATAATTGTTTCATTTTTTGATGTTAGAAGAGAACCAGGAGAGGATATCTTCTAGTATTGGAATATTTTTGCTGCTGGGGGGGGGGTGTATAGGGAGGCTTCCTCTAGGTCCTCCAGAAGCTGGTCTAAGGCAGACATGGACAGGATGATGAGGAAATTCCTCAAGACTCAGATTCAGATGGGGGTAGTGTCAGCTCTGTCCCCTATCGGATCCGTGAGCTACCCAGCCCATACCATCAGGACCCCTTCTCTGATCTGGGCCTTGGCTTTGGAGGTGCAGGCTTTGGGATTCCTAAGAATGACTGTGTCTGCGCTGAGCAAGCCACATTCCTAAACTCTGATAGTGCCCCTGATCAGCCCTGTTCCTTCAAAGCATAGCCGATCTCTGACCCATGATGTAGGTATCTGGTCCTGGGGGACTGGGGTCTGCTCTGTCCTTGTCAGAGCCATCTCTTCCCCTGGGTGCTTCAGTCCTTGACAGCTCTAGTCCAATTCTCTCTAGAGGGCGTGGATTCAGAGCAAGTTCTGACCACCTCTCCATCATTGCTTCGGCTCCGAGGGAGGTAGAAGAGACTTCTCCAGGTCCCATCTGCCTTCCAAGTAGCGGAAAAGGTAATGTCTTTCTATTTCTGTTGTGGTATTCTGAATATGGGTTTACCCTACTAGTCTCGCGTATGTACGGCCAGTATCCAAAAGCTTTCAATCCTTCCTAGGTGCATGAGACATCAGGTCTAGGCGACAGTATGTGGGCCATACAAGTGACGTTGGCAAGCACCAGCCCTCAAACTTTCCAGCCGTCAGTCATACGCGTGGTGTTCCTACTTTTGCTGATGACTGAGTCAAGTTTTAAGCTAAGTACACCATTGGGGACCTTTTCAGTTCTTCTTTTTGTATTACTGCCTTTTCATGTCATCCAGAAAGGATAAATGTCAGTGCAGCCGTCAGATCCCTCATAAACACACCCATGATAAGTGTTTGTTTTGTCTCAGACGGTCGCACAATTATAAGGTTTGCCCCGTTTGTCAGACATTTGTTCCGAAAACATTGTGCAGTCATTTGCATGAGCTCAATTTGTACTTGGAGAACCAGTGTCTAAAACAACTTGCTTTGTGTATGGAGAGCACATCAGATGTCACCTCTGAACTGCCTGAAGAAAGGACAGATCTTTATGGCCTGTAACACTTGCTGAGCCTCTTCCAGCCAGTCCACAGCCTGTGGCCGACATCGGCCTGGCTTTAGGATCTGGATCCGCCACACCAGATGTTGCAGGTACCTCTGAGGAAGCCGTACTACCAGTGAATGAGAGCACGTCTGCAGAGGCTATTCCAGCGACTGTTTTGGATGTTGGGGGGAACCAGCATGTTAAGGGGAACCTTCGATTCCCTGCCTCAGACTTTGACACCCGCTCCTAAGCAGATGCCCATTGAGACTCTCAAGAGGAGAGAAAAAAGGAAGCACATCTCTCTGCTAGCAGAAAGTATTCTGGACTTGCAGGCCTTTAGCCAAAGCCTTTTTCTCAGCTTTCACAGCCCTGAGGCTTACATCAGCTGATTTTGCTCCTGCATCTTATCCTTCTCTCCCTTACTCCTAGGCCTCAACCTGCAGAGACAATTTCTAGGGAGAAGGAAGATATCTGTTCAGATTCCTCAGATGATTCCCCCTCTCATATTCACAACTCACTTCTCCCTTAGGATGTGGATCCCCAGAGGAAGAATCTGTAGACCCAGATTCCCCTGTTGAAGACTTTACCTTCTCTGAAACTATTTTTAAAATGAAGGAGCACTTCAAATGGGAACCCACACATGTCTGAAATACAAACAAGGTACTATGACCTCATTCAAATGGAAACACCAAACCCTTCGGCCATTTCTCCTATACTGCCTGCCTTTTTAGGTGCCTTTTTCTTTTTTTGTATCTCTCAATTCAGACTCACAACTCCTGCTCCTCGTAAAGCAAACAGACTATACAAAGTCCCATATTCAGCTAAGCATTTGATTGTGCCATCCTGCAGATACAGCTACCATTTCTGTCTCCACAGGCAAAGCTTCCAAACTCTTGCCTACCACCACCATTCTTCCTGCTGACAAAGACAGCAAAACTATGGAAAGGCTAGGCAAAAAGATTTACACTTCTTCCTCTTTGGCATTTAGAGCTACTAATTACCATACTCGTATGGCAGAGTACACCCTGTCTCTTCTAGACTCTGCCACCAAACTGTTGGCAGACATTCCAGACTCCTCAGCCAAATCAGCTATGTCTTCTCTGCTGGTCCTTGTGTCCCAAGTCACCACACATTCAATTAAATGTAGCTGTGATGCTGCAGAATCCTCAGCAAGGTCAGCAGCTTCAGTTTCTGCACTTCACAGATGTCCATGTTGCGCTTTCAACCCCAGCCAGATTATTTCAGAGCTATGCTCAATGATGCACCACTTGACAATGCTGCCTTATTTGGCTCAAAATTAGCAGATCTTTTCAAATCCCTGCAACAAAAATGAAAAGAGATGCAGGATCTTAAACATCTGCTAGTTTCCCCTGTGCCTAAGTTTTACAGGAACTATCCTTCAAAAACTCAGTTTATCAGGAAACACTCCAGTCCTGTTCCTTAAGCTAGACACAGGCAAGCAAGAAAGAAAAATCCTTCAGCTAGAGCACCTTCCTCCTCTAGTCAAAGGATACACTCTCAGGACAAGGCAGGTAGTGTCTGATTGTCTGCCAGTCCTGCCTCCCCCACCAGTGGCTTCCATCCCACTGTCTGCACACCTTTCCCGTTGCCTTCTTGTTTGGAATCTAGTCACTTCAGACAGGTGGGTCCTCTCCATCCTCCAAGATGGTCATTTACTGTCATGGATAACCTCTCCAGTAAGTCTAGGCAAGCCACGAGTTCCTGCTCACCAACTGCTCCTTCTGCTACCAGTACTACAGTCCCTTTTAAACCAGGGCACTATAGAAAGAATTTCTCCCTTCCAATTTGGAAAAGGGTTTTGGTTCCCAGAAAAGAAAGGGCCATGGAGACCCATCCTAGACCTTTCAAGGCTCAGTCCTTCCTTAAAGGTGCCAACTTTCAAAATGCTGACCCTGCCAGCTCTATTACCTCTTATGTACAAAGGCTTCCTAGTTACACTAGACATCGAGGATGCCTACTTAGACGTCCCCATAGGACCCACACAGAGAAAATACTTAGGATTCTTAGTGGGCCCCTCGCATTTGCATTTCTCTGCTTTGCCTTTTGGACCTTCAACCGCACCCAGGGTCTTCACCAAATGCCTGGCTCCGGTAGTGGCCTTTTGCAGGACAAAAGGGATACAAATATTCCCATACCTGGACGACATGCTTTTACAGGCTGCCAGCCAAAAAACACTCCTAACACACATCCAGTTTGTAGTGTCTCTCCTACAGGCTCTGGGTTCCAAATAAACTTCCCAAAGTCCAACCTCACACTGACCCAAGACATTGTGTTCTTAGGGTGCAGAATCTGCACAGACTTGATGGAGGCATACCTGCCCCCAGCAAAGGTGAGTTCCCTTACAAAGTACCTGCAAGGGATTCTACTCTCCCCACATCTAACTGCAAGGCAGTACCTCAAGTTGCCGAGTTACATGACAGCTACCATTCCCATGCTGCTACCCCTAGTTTGGTTACACATGAGAAAACTACAGTGGTACCTACGCTGTCTGGAAGCAACACAACCACCCACTGGAACACATTGTGCCCTTGCTTCCATGCCTAAAACAGGAGCTCTTATGGTGGTTGGCTCAGGTGAGTCTCAACCCTGAACTCCCCCTCCAACCACCTAAATCTTTTCAGGTCATGCATACAGATGCCTCAGACCTGGGGTTGGGGCGGGCATTCTCGGCCATTGAAAAGTTCAAGGCCTGTGGACATGCAGGCAGAAAACGGAACACATTAATGCCAGAGAAATGAGGGCAATCCTCCTAGCCTTTCAGGCATTCACTCCTTTTCTTTGGAAGGGATCTCTCCTGATATACACAGACAACACCACAGTCCTGTGGTATATCAGCAAACGAGGAGGGCCCAAGTCCTACCTACTCTGCAGACTTGCTGTACTAGTGTGGGAAGTAGCCACTTCCCAGGGAATTACCCTGATAGCAGCATACATTTTCTCTCTCCACAAATCCCAAGCAGATTTTTTGAACAGCACCAGCACAAACTATCACAAATGGATGTTTCACAGGGATGTCTTCCTGGACGTGGTCTACAGAAATGTGGTACACCACAAATAGACATGTTTGCCTCTGCCAACAACAGGCAACTTCCTGGATACTGTATTAAGACACCAGACCCACAGGCACTGGCAACAGATGCCTTCACTATCTCATGGAAGGGAAATACCTTTATGCATTCCCTCCCTTCCCCATCTTTCAGAGGGTCCTGTTACAGATTCAGCAGGACAATCCGAAAATCTTGCTGGTGACTCCTTACTGGCCCCGACAGTATTGATTCCCCTTACTCCTTCAATTGTCCAAGGACAAATCGCCACATTACCCCATAGAGTGGACCTTCTCACACAGCACAAGGGATCTGTAATCCACCCGCAGTGGCAGCTGCTACACCTGACCCTGTGGCGGATAGACTTGTGGTCCTATACAGACACCTTTACAATGAGGATGTGCTCAATGTCCTGCAGGAGGCCAGGAAACCTTAGAAAGTCTTACCTGTCTAAATGGAAAAGGTTCATTTCTTGGTGTCAAAATAAGCAGCTGGATCCACTTACCAGCAACATTCCCCTAGTGCTGTCTTATTTGTGTGAGTTACTTCAGACCGGCTTGGCTTACTCATCTGTTAAGGTGCACCTCTCTGCTATCTCTGCATGCCTATCCAGGCCCCCTTCGAAGCTCTTCCTTAAAGGGGTTCTACATCTCAGGAACCCCCCCCCCCCCCAGGAAACCTTCTCTTCCTCCTCCTCGGGATCTCAACTGTGTGCTGGAGAAGCTTACATTGCCACCCTTTGAGCCTGCTGATCAAGCTTCCCTAAAGCTTTGCACCTGAAAGACGGTCCTTCTAGTGGCTGTCACTTCAGCCAGAAGTGTATCAGAGCTCCAGGCACTAATGGCTACCCCTCCCTTTCTTGTCTTTCATAAAGACAGGGTTACCCTCAGTACAAATCCATCTTTCATGGCCAAGCTAGTCAATGACCTGCCTCTCAGTCAGTCCATCCACTTATTGTTTTTTATCCAAACCCACAAGGAAGAAGTGAAAGTGTACTTCATTCCCCGGATGTTCACAGACAAATTAGATTCTACCTCCACAACACTAGGTCTCTCAGACTGACCAACTTTTCATATCTTTCCACCCTAGAGCACTAGGGAAGAATGTGTCCAAACAGAATATTTCAACTTGGATTTTCACTTCAGAGTACAGTAAGCGCCCACTCCACTAGAGCCATGTTATCTTCAGGGGCTTTCTTCAAGGACCTGGACACCTCCTCTATCCTGGAGACAACCACCCAGTCTTCAGTTCACACCTTCACCAAACACTACAAACTAGACCACATCTCTAGGTCTAGGGTAGGGTTCGCTAAGGCTGTCCTGCATGAGTTCCTGGAATCTACTTCCATACCAACCACCCTTTCTGAATGAGCTTTGGTGCTCACCCATATGCAGAATACTGCAACATAGGAATAGAAGACCATAGAAAAGTTATGTAAGAACTTACCATAACTATAGATGTCCTTCTCTTCCATGTTGCAGTATTCCTACCCTCCCTCCTTCCCGTCTTATCAGATACGTTTCCCTCTCTGGATGACAGTGACTTGGTATTGCCCTATTAGGACTGGCTCCAACTGGGGCCTTCAGTTCTGAGTGCTGGTGCATGCTGACGTAATTTTTATGGCCCACTTACTCTCACCTAGAGCTGACGTCTCACGCACCTAGGAGGGACTGAAAGCTTTTTCATACTGGCCATACATATGCGAGACTAGAAGGGTAAACCCATACACAGAATACTGCAACATGGAAGAGAAGGACATCTATGGTTATGGTAAGTTCTTACACAACTTTTTTTCTCCCTTGGTAGAGAACAGTCTTCTCACATCCTGCAACCTACCCCCCCTCTCCCCTGTTGGGTCTTGGTCTTGACCTTACTCATCTTGTGCCGAGCCATCCCGCCCCAAACAGCCTCCAAGCTCTTCCTACCCAGGAAGAATCCTCTTCTGGTACTTCCCCTGTGTATCCCGCAGAGGAAGTTCCCCAGAAGAAGACATGCAAAAAGAGGCACATCTACTCCTCCCCGATGGAGTCATTGATCAAAGACACTGACTTTGAGGGGGAAGGATCACCTCGATCCCCACTTGTCTCCTTTGGAGACATTCTAGAGATCCTGAAGCAGAAAAGTGGGTGGTCTGTCCAACCTCTTCCTCCTGAGGAGTCAGTACTCTTGGAGGCATTTGGAGCTGACCCCCCCCCCTACACACACACACACACACACACACACACACACACACACACACACACACACACACACACACACTTGCGGATAATCTCGTGGATTTGGTGTCCTGCTGGGCATAGAGCCTATCTTAAACACCCCGATAAGGGTTCCTGGTCCCACCGGCTGATAGGAAGTACTGGAGCAAGAATCTAGTTGTTGATGCCATTGTGGCAATGGAAGCCACAAAAAAAAAACAGGCAGAGGAGACCGCCAGTGTCCATCCACCTAGCAAGGAGTCTAGAGCATTGGACAGGATTGGAAAGCACGTTTCACTGTCAGACACTTTTGCACTGCAGTCATTGAACTATTTATCTCATTTTACCCTGCTACAAAGAGAGCTGATCAAACAGCTCTCGACTTCTCTCTCTGAGTCCATGCCTGCGAAGGAGCTTAAAAGACTTTCTCCCAAGTTGACCACTCTGTCATGCACTGCTAACTCCTCGATGAGTTTAATTTTCCATACAGCGGAAGGTATTTCTTGGGCTGCTGGTTTAAGCCCATCTTTAAGGAGGCACGCCTGGATGAGACTGTGTGATTTCATGGAGCCCTTCAAGGCGTCTTTGTTAATGCCCCTTTTGATAGTTCATCACTGTTTGGGCCTTCAGTAAGAGACACACACACATCCACTGCGAAAAGGACGTGCAGACCCTTTCTGCTTGTCGGGATCAAATTTTCTATGCCTCAGAGGTCCTTTTCAAGGAACTAACGTGGAGGCTAAAAATGTGGATGTCCTTCAAGGATGCATCTGCAGTCCTAACAAATGGGTTGTCCTGCATCAGGCAGCCCTTCGGTCGGCCGGATTCCAAAGTCTGGGTCTGGCCTCGGCTGATGTCGCACTTCACCCGACGTCATAGCTGCTGTGAATTGGGTATAAAGGCATCAGCCGACGCCATTTTCCTCAGTCTTTCTTGCCGCGCGGTGCCCGAAGCAGAAGCTGTTCGCAAGTGCCGGTCGGTCAGATCCAGAGATTACTACTACCGAAGACTTCTAAAAAGCTAAGTACCCCGTTGGGGACTCTTTCTTGCCTCAGCCGATGTCAGAAAAAGTAAATAACTGTTTAACTTGTGGGAAACAAATACCTCATAAGGATTTCCACTCTTACTGCCTTCCTTGCTTAGGCCCAGACCACGACGTAGCAGCTTGTCTAGCCTGAGCTTCCTTCAACCAACGGACACTTACACGTCGGTCGGAGTTTGCAGAGGAGTTTTTCGGCTCCGCTTTTGCTTACAAAATGCCGTCAGATACTCCGACTTCGCAATTAGCTAAAAAACGTAAGGAAAAGGACCGACACTCGCGGTCCGCGGTTTCGGCCGAAACCACGGTTAAGCCAACCGCGAGTGTCTCGGTTTCGGCTGAAACCGAGTCCACGGTTCTTCCTTCGGCCGAAAGCATACCTCCTATAGCCGAGGCCTCACACAGCATGGCTGAATCTGCTACTGAAATTTCCCCTGCTGTTGCAGGTTCCCAGGATTTATCAGATACTATTCCTTTAGACATATCTACTCCTGCACGTGGAGCTGCTAGGCCCCCTGCATCTATGTCTATCAAGGCTTTTTCCAGGGCTAAAGCAGCTAAAACTTCTAAGGCCTTGCCTGCTAAAATCCCCTCACACAAGCCTACCTCTAGTACCAAAATGCTCAGCCTGGCTGAGGATCTCATTTCCTTGATCAGGGGATCCCAACCTCACCCTGACAGGGCCTCTCAACCCCCTCCAGAGAAGAGGCCTAGAGCAGAGCCCCCTGAGCCAGTTTCAACTGATTATTCCTCGGATGATTCAGAAAACTCAAATCCTCCAAAAGGCCCTTATTCTCCATATGAGGACTCTGATGCAGAAGACTCCATCCCTTCTGCCTCTCCTCCTGAGGAATTTTCTTTTGGGGAAACCCTGCATGCTATGAGAGAGCAATTTCAATGGCAGGGCCAGGATTTTTTCAGATTCAAGGAAAAGGCTAAGGACCTTTTTACTTTTACCACAGCACAGGCCTTTAGCCATTCCTCCAGTACTAACAGTTGTGAATTATGCATTTAATGATGCTTGTACTGCCCCTGACTCTCTACCCCCGGCCCCTGCTAAGCCCGACAGATATTACAGGGTCCCGGACACACACTTTCACTTGTATAAGGCTCCTTTTGCAGATAGATCCTGAAACTATTTCACAGGGCCCCAAAGCTGTAGCAGCTGCCTCTGCCAGAAACCCCCTCCCCTCTGAAAGAGAATCTAGGGCATTAGAGAGATGGGGTAAAAAAGTTTATACTTTTGCTACTCTTTCGGCTAGGGCCTTAAAATGTCAATTCCACATGATTCAGTATCAGGAATTTTTGTTAGACCAGCTAAATAAAAAACTGTCTTCTCCTGAACCTATAAGACCGTAAGTCCCTTCAGGATTTGGTACATAACACTCAGCAGGTCAGTAATCATTCCTTAAAATGCGGCTATGATGCACTGGAAGCTTCCTTTAGATCAGCTATGACTGGTACAGTGATCAGAAGGCATGCATGGTTAAAAGAGCAATCCTTACCAGACCATGTAAAGTCAAAGCTCCTAGATGCTCCCATGGAGAAACAAAGTTTGTTTGGCTCCCCTGCACAACAAGTGCTAAAGAAGGTGGAAGAAAAAGCAAAATCTGTCCAAACAGTCAAGGATTTCTTACAGTTCCAGCCTCCGAGGTTTAGTAGAAATTGGCCTTCGAAGAATTGGTCCTTCCCAGACACTTCCAGAGCACAGAGGGGCAGAAATAGGTGCCCAAGTGGCAGAGGCCAATCCAGAGGTGCCTACAGGGGACGTCAGTGGCAGCCTAACAACCAGAGAAGTACTGCCACAGATCCAGCTACTACCACTTCCACAGGACAGGCACAATGACTTGACTCTGATACCGCCTACCAGGGAACAACTGGAAGCACCCTTAGGCAGAAAGCTGGCCTTATTTTCCGTAAACTGGCATTATATTACAGGAGACAAATGGATTTTACAGACAATAGACAAAGGCTACAGGTTTCACTTCCACACTCTACCAAAAAAGAGAGGAATGCCAAACCTACCACCAAACCAAAAAACAAACGCTCTAGAACAAATCAACCACTTACTAAGGATGAGAGCTACAGAAAAGGTACCGTTTATGGAACAAGGACAAGGATTTTACTCCTGACTTTTCCTGGTACCAAGGAAAGAAAACCAATGGAGACCTATTCTTGACCTGTCCGCTTTGAACACATATCTCATTGTTCCAAAATTCAAAATGCTGACCCTACAGCAACTTCTTCCCATGCTGGGCAAGGAGTCTTGGCTGGTGACTCTAGATCTCAAGGAGGCATACCTGCACGTCCCTATACGACCAGATTGCAGAAGATACCCCAGATTTCTTGCAGGATCAGAGCATTATCAATTCTCAGCATTGCCCTTTGGCTTATCTACTGCGCCCAGAGTATTCACGAAATGCCTGGCATCAATAATTGCTCATTGCAGGCTTCAGGGAATTCAGATTTATCCATACCTGGACGACTGCCTAATACAAGCGGACAACAAGACCAAATTAACAAAAGATTTGGAAAAGGTTATACAACTACTGCAAGCCCTGGGATACACAGTCAACATGAAAAAGTCAAGGCTGGTACCATCCCAAAGGATAACATTCTTGGGTGCAGAACTGGACACTTCAAATCAGATGGCATTTCTCACAGCAGAAAAGCAAAAGCAACTACCACTCTATTTCATGGCATTAACAACACAGAACCAGCTTACAGCAAGGAAAGTCCTGCAAGCCCTGGGTTACCTGGCATCCTGTATAATATTGATTCCACATGCCAGACTGCATATGAGGAAGTTGCAATGGTACCTAAGGAATTTATGGTCTCAACACAAGGACAGTCTAGAAGCCCAGATTCCAATAATTCCATGCCTGAAGCAAAAATTCCTGTGGTGGGCTCAGGCCTGTCAGTTGAACAGAGGACTGCCTTTCCACAAGCCTCACTCAAGCCAGACTATCACCACGGACGCCTCAGACCTCGGTTGGGGGGCACACATGGTGGACAAGTGTATACAAGGCCTATGGACACAAGACCAGCTGAACCTACACATAAATCAAAAAGAGATGCTGGCAGTGAAACAGGCAATTCAGACATTCAGACTGTTTCTTCAACAGGGTCATTTGCTGATAAGGACGGACAACACAACAGTCATGTGGTATATCAGCAAACAAGGAGGCACACACTCATATCCTCTATGCCGGATGGCAATGGACCTGTGGAATGTGGCCCTGAACCTCAACATTCACCTCCAGGCCATATTTGTGCCAGGGAAAGAAAATATACTAGCAGACACCTTAAGCAGAACTACCACGGATGCCCACGAATGGATGCTGCATCCATACATCTTCAAATCCATTACAAAGAAATGGGGACTACCAGAAATAGACCTGTTCGCATCCCCTCACAACCACCAATTGAGGAAATTCTGCACAAGGACATACCACCCACTTGCTTGGAAGGTGGACTCCCTCTCCTTCAGTTGGGAAAACCTGACAGCATATGCATTCCCACCTCTTCCTTTGATGCACAAAGTGCTACTGAAGATCAAAGAAGATCACCCAAAGATCATCCTGATAGCTCCAGACTGGCCGAGGCAGCATTGGTACCCGCTACTGAGGAGTATGTCTCAGACACACGCATGGCCTCTACCTCTACTTCCTTTACTGCTAACGCAGAACAACTTCAAGATCCTACATCCAAACTTGAAAACACTACAACTAGCTGCTTGGAATATTACATAAAACAAAATAACCCAGATCTATCTCAGAGGGTTAAAGACATTATCCTGGAGGCTCGCAGACCCTCCACAAGGAAGACTTATTCAGCCAAATGGAAAAGATACCTCATTTGGAGTGCAGCAAAAGGAGAAAATGTATCATTAGCAAACATAGCTAACATCCTGGAATATTTAGCAGAACTTTTCCACCTCGGCCTGTCTTACTCCTCCATTAAGATTCATGCATCAGCAATTTCAGCAGAATACAACATGGATCCTCCAGTCTTTTCTCATCCTCTACTCAGACAGTTCCTGAGAGGAATTAAAAATGTAAAGCCTCCAAGATGCCAAAAGTGGTCTCCAGGGTATCATTGAACCAAGCAATCCACCTACCAACATTCTTCCCCAACCCACAGAACAGGGGGGAAAGACTACTACATACCTTGGATGTGCACAGGCAATTGCGCTACTATCTGGACAGAACCAAGAACAATAGAAAAACTGACCAGCTTCTGGTAGCATATGCAACAGGAATGGAAGGAAAAGCAATTTCAAAACAGACAATCTCAAAATGGATAGGAAATTGCATTAGATTTTGTTACTTTTTTCATGGAAAGACAACTCCAAAAGACATCAGACCTCACTCCACAAGGGCTACAGCCACTACTACAGCTTTCTTACGAGGAGTGGCTACCAAAGACATTTTAGAAGCTGCTACTTGGAGCTCCGTGCATACATTTGCCAAGCATTATAATCTACCTTTATACTCCAGATCCCGAGCAGGTTTTGCGACTGCTGTTTTGCAAGGGATCTTAACTGCACCATAATCATCTTAGTGCCTCCTCCCCCAGTTTGGCTATGGTAATCTACCCATTTGTTAGGACTGCAGATGCATCCTTGAAGGACATAGTGCAGTTTTGTACCTACCATAAATGTAGATGTCCGAGAGGTATGCATCTGCAGTCAGGATTACCCACCCTCCTTCCCCTCTGTGGTACTCCTAGGGTATTTGCCCATCTTGTAGCTAGCTGGGGGAATCTATTATGGTGTATTTGTTTGTATATATATATATATATATATGTATATACATGTTTATTTTTGTTTGTTCTCTACTGTTTGGAATCATTTACATTTATCCAAATTTAGCCTTCCTAGAGGGCACCTGGCATCTGGGGCAAGAAACACTGAGGAAAATGGCATCGGCTGATGCCTTTATACCCAATTCACAGCAGCTATGACGTCGGGTGAAGTGCGACATCAGCCGAGGCCAGACCCAGACTTTGGAATCCGGCCGACCGAAGGGCTGCCTGAGGCAGGACAACCCATTTGTTAGGACTGCAGATGCATACCTCTCGGACATCTACATTTATGGTAGGTACAAAACTGTACTTTTCACAAATCCCAAGGGCCTTTCCCAGACTCATGGGTGGAGCCCTTTTCCAGAGGCAGAGGAGGAGGGTTTAATGGTCAACTTCACCCTAGGGGCAGAGGAGACTTGCATAACCAGGGCTACAGGGATGTACTCTCCCTGACAAGCCCTTTCAGCACTTCTAAAGCACTGCCCGACTGTCCCTCTCTGGATGCAGTCCGGGGTTGACTTTCCTTGCACCTAGAAGCCTGGACACTCTTGACAAACAGTTCATGGGTGCTAAATATAATATCCAGTGGCTATTACATCCCCTTTTCTCTCCCCCCTCCAAACACCAGCAAAAACCTCCCTGACAATACCACCTGTTCAGAGGGAGCAGGCAGCACAAGAAATTTGAAAATTGCTGCAAAAGAAAAGTCATCCAAAAGGTCCCAACCGAACAAAGAGCATTCAGAACCTACCCCTGCATCTTTTTAGTGCCGAAAAAGATGGGAACCTAAGACCCATACTGGATCAAAGCAAGCTGAACCATTATTTAAAGAAGCCAAAGTTCCCAATGGTTACAGTTCAGGCCATTCTGCCTTTGTTGCACAAGGAGGACTGGATGTGCTGAATAGATCTCAAGGGTGTGTACTATCGTATCAAAATAGACAGGTGCTCCAGGAGATTACTGCACTTTCATCTGGGAGCCAATCATTTTCAGTTCAGAGCATTGTGTTTTGGGCTCACAAGAGCCCCCTGGGTGTTCACTAAATGCATGGCAGTAATAGCAGCTCACACAAGACACAAAGTATTCTGGAAGTTTCCATACTTAGACGATTGGCTCCTCACCACCCCCACAAGGCTTCCGCTTCCCCAAAACAGAGATTATCTGGCTGAAATCTCACACACCCTGAGCATCACCACAAATATAGACAAGTGCAATTTGACTCTTGTGCAGAACTTAGACTTCATACGAACACAAGGAGTCATATAGATTCTCTTTCCCTTCACAGCAGAACGACAGTGAGGAATGAAGTTTGGGAACTCCTTACTATCCTATTTGTCCTGCCCTTCACATCTAGTTTTCAAGCTCTGGAATCGTTGTCAGCAGAGATTTTCTTTTAGTTACTCTAGCTAGGTTTTTCATGCAGATTCTTCAGTGGACATTAGCAGTACAATGGTTTATACTCTGCCAACCTCTATATGTTCCTCTGACTGACACCAATCTGCAACCATCATATTTGTTGGTGACGTCTGTCAGACTACATTTTAGGCAGGCCCTTCTCGATTCCCCCTCCAGTGACCACAGTGATCATGGATGCTTCTAAGTTGGAGTTGGGGAGGGCATTACAAGGGAAAGATGGTCCAAGGCATGTGGTCCCCTCTGGAAACCAGGATGCATATCAATCTCCTCGAGATGAGCAGTCATCCTAATGCTGCACGCCTTTCATGATGTTCTCCCTTTGGGGACCATTGCATTTCACACCGACAACATTTGTAGTCTGGTACATCAGCAAGCAAGGAGGAACCTGTTCTTGCCCCTTGTGTAGATCTGCTGATATTTTCAGACAACTTTCTGGTTGCAACTCACATTCTGGGGAAAACCAATGACCTGAGGGACAGACTCAGCCGATCTATTCATATTCCGCACAAGTGATCCCTCAAGCAATCAGTGGCGAACATGATCTTCAACCACTGGGGTCAGCCTTGCTGCGACCTTTTTGCCTCACCCTTCAACAACAAATGCAGCAAGTTTTTCACTCTGATCCCCCCTTTCTGGGGTTGGTGTCCCAAAGGATGCTCTGGTACATGATTGACCCCCAGGTCTTCTTTGAGTATCCCCCTCTTCCACTGATCCCGCAATTTCTCCAGAAGACAAGCCTGAAGAGTCCAGTTATCCTCATTGCCCCTCTGGCTTCCACAGTTATGATTCCCTGTCCTCTGGTCTCATTTAAAACATCCTCCATGGATACTGGAACCAAGACAAGGACCTCTTCTGTCACCCATCAGCATTGCAACATCCCAATTTTCATGCCCTCAAATTGACCACATGGTTTCTCCATTTCCAACCGTAGTAAGACAGTCCAGGCTTGCTTCCCTGATTCATAGTATCATCTTAGCCTCACAAAGGGTTCAAGTACGAAAGTCTACAACAGTAAATGGAAAGGTTCATTGTTTGGGCTGCTAATAAAAGC
Source organism: Protopterus annectens (assembly GCF_019279795.1). Classification (NCBI taxonomy): domain Eukaryota; kingdom Metazoa; phylum Chordata; order Ceratodontiformes; family Protopteridae; genus Protopterus; species Protopterus annectens. The sequence continues at coordinate 605,259,793 of NC_056736.1, forward strand.
AATGATCCCTTCTCTGCACCAGTTTCAGATATTTTACTTTTCCTTAGTGTACCCCATGTGAAAAAGGAGCAAGTTTTTCTACCATCAAACTCCAACTAGCTGCAGTTTCTAATTTTCACACAGCTAGTCAGTCCCGCTCCATGTCTACCTTTAGATTATGCAAAGCATTTATGAGAAGTATCTTTTTACTGAGACACTCCCCCCCCCCCCCCCCATTAAAGATCCTTCCCCACCTTGGGACCTCACCGTCATGCTGCAGAGTCTGACCATTCAAACCAGCAGCCAGTTGTGACTTGAAGATTTTGTCATGGAAGACAATCTTTTTAGTAGCCATTACTTCAGCAAAAAGGATTTCTGAGCAACAGGCGTTATCTTCTAAGTCTCCTTACATAATCTTTCATAAAGATAAGATCTCACTAGTTACCAATCCCTCCTTTATGCCTAAAATAGCTACAGAAAGCAACATTAACCAGTCTGTTCAGTTGCTAGTATTGTTTCCCAACATTGCCAGTAAGGGAGAGTAAATTCTGCAACTCCTTGATGTTCATAGGCAACTATGTTTTTATTTACATAGAACAAAACAGCACAGGAAGTCAGACCAGTTTTTCATAGCCTTTTCAAATAACAAATTGGTTCAAGCAGTATCAAAGATGACACTAGCCAAATGGATCATTGACTGTATCGCTTTCTTTTATTCTCGGAGAGGTTTAGAATTACCTCGACCTCCAAGGGCACATTCTACTAGATTTTATGGCTGTCCTTGTACCTTTTCTTCCAGAACTTCCATTGATGATATTTGTGTGGCAGCTTGTGTCCCTTGTCTGAGCCTCCATTGCCTCTTTTTCCTTCTTGTTTTTCTATCCTGTCCTTTATATCTATGGAGACCAAATCAGCAAACTCACTCTGGGGTACTGGGGTGGGTGTAGTGTATTATGGGTAAAGGGAGGAGCTTAATACTAGGATCCAAGTCTGGAAGAAGTGGCCGAGGCAGATCTGAGGGTCGGATCCGAGACCCATTTGTGAGGAGAAATGAAGATGGGCAACACAGATGCCAAGTTATGGTAAGACAACTTTCTATTCATACTGTATTATTCATGAGTGAGTGGGGCCTTTCTTAGTGTCTTACACTTTTTTACTATCTACAGTATTTTGACTTCTCTGTCGTGGCTGCCGTTTTAGTTCCCATTAAGGTTATGCAAGTGTATATTTATATATCGTTGTAACAAATCCATGTGAAATCTTTTTCCTCTCTCGATTTACTGGATGTTTGGTTGCTCCCTGGTTGGGAGTGGGCTGGTAGGTGTAGGTGCTTGTTTAAAGTTTGGAGCACAGTGTGCTTCCAGCTGATGAACTTCAGAGACTGCTAGAGAAGTTGGAGAGCAAGGAAGGAAATCCCTGTTGTAAACCCCATGGTCCACTTGTAGATCTGTAGATGATGTTAGAATGCATGCATTATGTATACATTAAAAATGCATTTTGTTTTAAAAAAATTGATAGGTATTTTTAATACGGTGACAGTAGCATCCATTTGTATGCAGTAGTATATCAGTTGTCAGAATGTACTTTGTGGTAAATTTAAAGGAAAAATAATTTCCCATCACAACTCTGTAGTAAAACTCCACTTTGTGTTTATGATCTGTCTAAGCTTTCCTTTATTTCTTTTTTTTTTTTTTCAAAACAAGTTTATTGTACTTTCCTTTATTTCTGAATACGTATTCTTAAGATAGTTTTTATTTATTGATTGATTGACATTTGTTGGCCGGGAAGTCCACTGGGTCAGAAACCCATTTTCAGTGGAGGTCCAGGGAGGAAAAACTCCATTTACAGTAATCATATGACAGAGATACATGCAGTAAAACATAACAGGCAGATACATTTACAAAACAAAGTACACTTTTTATACAATTTCAGTAGTTTATATGTAAAAAATTTACAGTCAGGTTAAGTATAGGCATTGGATATTCCCTTAGTAGCAATCTGTTCATAATTGTACTCTGATAGGAGAGAGGCTAAAAACAATAACTTAAATATAAATCAATGTAAAAATGCAGAGTAATGAAAGTTAGCTGGTTAAAGTTATTAGTTAAGAATACAGTCCATTTACAGCAGAAACAGAGGATTGGTTCTAAGGTGGAATTAGATTCGGGCTACATAGACAAGTTTGATTTTCATGAAAGTGGTGTTTTAAGGTATGTTTGAAGGATTTTAATGAATCAAGTAAAGTAATAGAGGGGGTAGGTTATTCCATAATTTTGCTGTGAAGTAGGACTATAAACATTTAAATATTTAAACTTGTATTTAATTGAAATAGTCATCCTATCTTCTTGATGGTGTATATCAGTGTTCACCAAGAGAGTTAGGCTAGGTGATAGTGACTTGTGAAAGTTAAAATTGTACGTGTTGTGATGCCATATTGTTTTCCTGTTTATTCCTTTTCTTGGATGTTGTCGTTTTCATTTATTCCTCAAGTGATGGGCTCAGATCCGATACTGTGATCCAGCTTAGCCGTTTCTTCCAGGTCACAGGATCCTAGAACACTCGAGCTCCTCCCTTTACCCACAATGCTCCACCAACGTAACGTATCACAGATCTTATTTGCCGCCTGTTGGTTCAGAAGTGGATTCCTAGCTCTCAAGTGTTTTTTGTTTGTAAATTTTCAGAGATACCAATTTTCTTGGGCTTTCCACGAGTTATTACCTTTTTTTGATATTTCAACTGTATTTTATCCTCGTATCTATAATATACAATTTTCAACATTTTGATTGGTTTAGCTTGCATTTTTTATTTTTTATTTTTTTTTTTTGTTAATCAGCCTTTTGCTAACAGCATCACATTCTTTTCTGCTTAGTTCTTTCAAGAAAAAAAAAAAGTTCTGGTATTTAAGCCCTAACTTTGAGAGAGTTTCTGTCTATACACACTGAGCAGAGTGGATGAGAAGTGTTGACTCCAACTCTTAAGCTGAGATATACAAGTATTCTGGTTTTTTTTTCGATTATTTATACAGTTTATTGTTTCTAGCAATTTATATGTAGCTCTTTTGTTGTAATCTGCACGGGTAACTGATTTGTTTGCAGTTAAAAGCATTCTGTAGCTTTACAAATCTTTATCTGTTTAAAAACTTTCATTTTGTGGCTTTCTGTAGTGCTTTGTAGGCTAATAGGTTTAGTATTTGTCCTAGTTCAGAATTGTTGGCTCTGGGCTTGTTTGTTTATACAGTGATTGTTCAAAGCACATGAACAGGCCATCTTGAATTAGCTGAAGCCTTTCTTTACCTTGGCTAGATTGTATTAATTGGCTGCAAGCTAGTGAGGGCTGGTTCTTTTGTGTTTTTGTAAAAAAAAAAAAAAAAAAGTTGTTCTGGTATTTAAGTCCTAACTTTAAGAGAGTTTCTGTCTGTACACACTGAGCAGAGTGGATGAGAAGTGTTGACTCCAACTCTTAAGCTGAGATATACAAGTATTCTGTTTTTTTTTCGATTATTTATACAGTTTATTGTTTCTAGCAATTTATATGTAGCTCTTTTGTTGTAATCTGCACGGGTAACTGATTTGTTTGCAGTTAAAAGCATTCTGTAGCTTTACAAATCTTTATCTGTTTAAAAACTTTCATTTTGTGGCTTTCTGTAGTGCTTTGTAGGCTAATAGGTGTATTCCCACTCGCCCTCCCTGTTGGTGTCTTGCTGTTCTACTTGGTGGCTTTGCAGTTGCCCGCCCCTACTGTAAATCTGATCTGGGACACTCCTCCCAGTCTAGTGTCATTAGCTCATTCTACCTAATACAGAGAGAACATTTGATAAGGCCTCCTGTTTCTCCTTTTTCCCTTTCAAAAAAAAGAAAAAAAATATTTTTTTGCCTGAATTTCCTATGTTCTGACTGTGCTTCTCAAACATTTTGGAAGTATAGAGTATATTTTAGAGCATTTAGACAGCACCAGTGTCTGTCTGCCTGGGATGACATGCTTGACAAGCCACGCTGCTTCGCAAAGGACGGCTTGCACCTGTCACCCCTGGGATTCCGGATATTGGCTAAGGCTCTTGCCACCCCCATAGTGCCTTTTTTAGGCAAGGCTCAAATTCTAAACCTACCACCCTAGAAAACAAAAATGGGAAGAAACTAAGGGTAATGCTGCTCAATGCCAGAAGTCTAAATCTCAAAATGCACACACGGGAGGCCCTTCTCAGTATGGAGAACATCGATGTCTGTGCTGTGACTGAAACCTGGTTCAAGGCTCCTGAGAGCACCCCGGCACTATCAGGTTTTACCTCATATCATGCGTTCCGGCCCCAAAACCTGGACCACACCACAAAAGGAGGGGGTGTATCCATATTCATCAAGGATACCCACACCTCCAGGTTGGTGGCAACGCACGAAGCATCGGAAACCATCCAGGTGCAATTAACCATAGGCAAAACTGCTCTACAATTTGTAGCATGCTACAGGCCACCCTCTCAAACTCAGGAACCCCACACAGCCTTCCTGAAGACACTGGAGGGTATAAATATATCTCCAAACACTATTATATTGGGTGACTTCAACTACCTGAATATAGACTGGGAACATTACTCAAGCCCCAACTTTCTAGCCCAAAGGTTCCTGGAGTTCATAAATTCAAATGCCGTGGAACAACTAGTCACCGTTCCCACAAGAGGAGAAAATATACTAGATCTCATCATTATCAAACATGGGGACAAAATGCTCCACACCGGAAGTATATCCCTCATTGGTGAGATCAGATCACAAACTAATCTCACTGGAAATCCACATCCCGCCCCCACCCCAAACAAAAAAGACCACAGTGAAGAACTTCTCTAAAGCAAACTTCACACTACTCAAGACTTGGTGTGGTATCCTTCAAGGCTGCCGAGCCAGTGGAAACCACAACCCAAGCTGCGGAAGCCCTTACAAATGCCTTCTACGAACACCTCCAGGACTGCATGGATCAGGCAATCCCTAATAAAACCAAGACTCTTTCCACCAAGGGCAAACGTCCAGTCTGGTGGACCCCAGCCATAAACAAACTTTACAATAAGAGGAGAAAGCTGTTACATGATAGAGCAAAATCCATAAAAGAGAAGACACCCTTGATCATTATTAGTAAAAAAAAATACGAGCACTCATAAAATCATCCAAGGCCAACTTTGAGAAAAAAATTGCCATAGATTCAAAAGACAATCATAAGGCCTTCTTCAGCTATGTTAGAAACCTGGGTGGAAACTCCCAGATATGCTCAGAATTAGTCCAAAATGATACAAAAATCACTGAACCTACAGACATTGCCAACATACTGGCAGACAGGTTCAGTGCAAACTTCACCCCCCCTCTCCCCCCCCAAAAGGAGAGATAACTATCCCAGCGGAGTGTAGCCTCCCAGACATCTCAAATGTGCAGGTGAAAGCTGCTCTCTCTAAAGCTAAAAACACAGCATCAATGGGACTGGATGGTGTCCCCGGCTCTGTGCTACACGAACTCAATGAGGAACTAAACCCGCACATAAGACAGCTGTTTAATCTTAGCCTTACCACAGGATACGTGCCCAAGGAGTGGCGTACGGCAACTGTGGTCCCACTCCACCAAGGCGGTGCCTCTACGGACCCTGGTAATTACCGCCCCATAAGCTTAACAAGCCTGGTCTGCAAAGCTATGGAGAGGATCATAATGGAACTCATAAACAAAGACATAGGGGACTTGCAGACATTGGACCCGACCCAGTTTGGCTTTGTCAAGGGCAGATCATGCCTTTTGAACTTGGTCGACTTCTTCGAAACAGTCACCCAGGCCATTGATGAGGGAAAGGCAGTCCATACAGCCTACCTTGACCTTGCAAAAGCTTCGACACAATACCCCACTCGGGTATTATAGAGAAACTTACCAGCTTAAATGTAAACCCATATGTCACAAGATGGGTTGCAAACTGGCTAAAGGACAGAACCCACAGGGTTAGAGTTGCTGGCGCCATGTCAGACTCCAAGCCGGTCACAAGTGGTGTCCCACAGGGCTCAGTCCTTGGCCCCCTGTTGTTCGGCATCTACTTCTCAGAAGTACAGACAAACATAGGAGGACTATGGCTGACAAAGTTTGCAGATGACTGCAAACTGGGCGCCATAGTGGAAAGTACATCGGACACAGATATTCTTCAGAGGGGTCTCACGGAAACTGATAGCTGGTGCCAGAGCCATGGCCTGAAGTTAAATGCCAAAAAATGTATAGTCATACCCTTCGGGAAAAACAAGGTAACCCCAAGCTACCATATAGGTGGCAATCCACTAAGCACAGAGGAGGTTATCAGGGACCTGGGGACCCAGGTTGACAGTGGCCTTTCTTTTGACACTCACATTGCTAAAGTGGTTAGAAAGACTTTCTACATTGCCCACCTGATCATGAAGGGATTCACATCCAGATCAAGTGAGGTCATTGTTCCCCTGTACTATTCACTTATCAGACCAATGATCGAGTACAATGCCCCATTCGGGATGTTTCTCACCCGACACCTGCAGCAATTGGAAAGACCCCAAAAGTTCCTCACCAAAAGGATAAAGGGACTCCAAAATCTGTCATATGCTGCCAGACTGAAGAAACTCCAGCTCTATTCAGTCGCATACCATCTGCTCAGAGGTGACCTGTGCCTGACATACAAGGCCATGTCCAATCCAGAATTAATGGACATGCTCCACCTCAAAAAATCCAAATCTACCAGATCCACTAGAGCAAGCGACTTAAACCTTAGCACGGATATAAATAGGACATGCTGGAGGGATAGATTTGTCACCCAGAGACTCCCTATGCTGTGGAATAAAATCCCGGTCCATGTGAGGCAGAGCACCTCACTGGCTCTGTTCAAGAGAAATCTTGACCGGTGGATGGGAGATCGTAGGTTTACCCCAGGAATCATCTCTGTCACTGCTGGACAGAGGCACAACAAACTAATGGGCACAGTATTTTTTAACATAAGGGGTGGCGTAAGCCACAAAACTTTGGGCTAGGCTTATAAATGCCCTAGGGCAGATAGCCTAGTATAAACCTATGAACCTATTTATTATAACTGTAATTGCCTTAATATTGCTACAACTCAAGTGCTCTAGGTTGCACTGCATCTGAAGTGTTTGTCTGTTTTAGCTGCTTTTCTGTATATATAGACTTCTCTGTATATGTAGACTAGGTACTTATTCTGCTGTGTTACTGCCTCTTAAATCGTTTTTCAGTTGCACACTTGCCTTGCTTCATTTAAAAAGTTTTAAATTGCTAATTTTGTAGAGTTTTAATTGCATTTACTGTTTAGGACTACACACTCAAGTGCGTTAGCCTTTTCTGTGTTTATTTACTGTATTATTGCATTGTTTAGCCTGTTTCAACAAAAAAAACAAAACAAAAAAAAACTATATATATATATATATATATATATATATATATATATATATATATATATATATATATATATATACACACACTATCTTGTTTGCTCGTTTCCCACCTTTTCTAGCCAGTCCATATCCCAGGCTTTGCTTGTCTCAGGACTTTATTTTCTGTGCTCAGAGCTATCCAGACCTTGCTGTGGTAGAGGGAAGTCCTACTGATTGCTAGTGGGACTGGTGAGCATTGTACTGTCTGTCTAACACTAGAGGAGTGGTTTCCAGCTCTGAAATTGTAATTTTATTAGCCTTTTTGGGCTGATTTCTATCCCTTTCAACTTTCTGGCTTAAAAACGCATGTTTGCACATTTTTCACATCGTGCAGCACTACGAGGCTACAGTTAAACTATTCCATGTGCCAGAAAGTCTGCTCTTCAAATTTTCCCTTAAAACTAGCTGATTTCTCAGTAGTAGCACTAAAATCTGAACCCCTGTGACTAGCACTTGCTCTAGAACCTGCTGGAAAGCACTAGGAAGCCTGAAACTGATAGAAGCACTCAGCTCTCCTTGTCAATAAGGAGAAATTAATCATAGGCACTAAACAGCCTACAATTGCAAAGTACCTTGCAAAGGTAAGGGAGAACAGCTCTTAAACTTTACAAAAAAGCACCTAAAAAGGCATGTCCAAGGGTCAGCTTCCGGTGATTTCTGCTGTCCGCCTGGTGAATCTGGGCATACTGGGGCAATGTGGCAACTGCCTCATGTACACAGACAATCCTCTCTTCCTACCACCCAACACTACAACTTGCGAGAGATGCACTTACATAGCCAAACTGGAAGCAAAGCTCTCTCCAGTCAAGATTGTGCTAGACAGTCAAGAGGAGAAGGCTAACACCTGCTTTACACCTCTTGCAACTCATAGCCCTTCAAAACCCACACCATCAACACCCACACATAGCAACACTAAACCCACATATGCGGAGGCCCTTAACATTAACCTGCCCAAGCAACAAGGACCTCCGAAGCCGAAACGCAAGCAAGCACCAGTCACAACCAATAGCTCACAACACCAGTGTGCCACCCAACAACAGCCCCTAAGGCAAGACAATGTACCCAACATAGGTGACTCTATAGTCAGGCACACTGATGTCCCACTCACCAGGCTGAACAAGGAGAAAATTACAGTCGGGTGCCAGGATCAGCCACATAACGCATGTAGTCAAGTCACTCCACAACAAGTACAAATACGACTCTGTCATTGTCCATGCTGGAGTGAATGACTTGAGAAGTACCTCCCTGGACTACATGAAAAGACACATGGAAGAGCACTTGGATCATGTAACCCAGGCAGGTATGACCCTAGCCCTGAGTAGCATCCTGCCTTCGCCCAGAATGATACCACAGTATAAGGACAAAATGATTGACTTCAACAATTGGCTAAGCTTCTGGTGTCATTCAATGGGGATCTAGTATTTGTCTGCCTGGGAAGACATGATCGACAGACCACGATGCTTTGCCAGAGATGGTCTGCACCTGTCACCCCTGGGATTCAGGTTACTGGCTAAAGCTCTTGCCACCCCTATAGTGCCTTTTTTAGGCAAGGTTCAAAGGATAAAACCACCACCATAACAGATACAAGCATGCAAAATCTGAAGGTAATGCTACTCAATGCTACAAGTCTAAACCTCAAAATGCACTCTCTCGAGGCACTCCTAAAACTGGAGAAAATTGATATCTGTGCAGTGACTGAGACTTGGTTCAAGGCTCCAGAGAGCACCCCTGCAATACCAGGCTACAATTCTTACCACAGTTTTCGGCCACAGAACCAAGACCGAAACACTAAAGGTGGAGGAGTGTCCATATTTACCAAGGATATTCACACCTCCAGGCTAGTTGCCCAACACAATGCATCTGAAATTCTCCGGGTGCAACTAACACTAGGTAAGACTGCAGTCCAAATTGTAGCTTGCTACAGATCCCCCACCTTACCTCAAGATTCTCACTACACCTTCCTAAACATACTGGAAAATATTAAGATACAACCAAACACCCTAATACTGGGTGATTTCAACTACCCTGCCATTAATTGGGAAAACTACTCGGGTACCAACTCCTTTTCCCAAAGGTTCTTGGAATTCATAAATTCCAATGCCCTGAATCAACTAATCCATTGTCCCACCAGGGGCTCCAATATCCTAGACCTGGTCATTACTAACATGGGAGATAGATGCTCCACACCAGTGGTCACCCCCTCATTGGTCAGGTCTGACCATAAGCAAATCACCGGTAAAAAAGTTCACCACCACAGAGAGAAAATAGACATTTAATCCAAAATTTTCCGAAATGAGCGCTTTCGTTTGCTGCAAGCAAACTTCATCAGACACTTGCAGCAAACGAAAGCGCTCATTTCGGAAAATTTTGGATTAAATGTCTATTTTCTCTCTGTGGTGGTGAACTTTTTTACCAGTTACTTCATGCTTTTGTTGTTTTCATAAGCAAATCACCCTTGACATCCACATCCCAACCCCACCCCCCAGTAAGGAAACCTCCTTAAAAAACTTCTCCAAAGCCAACTTCATGCTACTGAAGTCAGAAGTGACAAACTTCACAACACCCACGCAGACAGGATCTGGAAGTTCGACTGCAGAATCCTACACTAAGGCACTGTACGAGCACATCCACTCGTGCATGAATCGTGCCGTCCCAAATAGAACCAAGATGCTCTTCTTCAAAAAAAGGAAGCCAATCTGGTGGTCCCCTGCTATAAATAAACTATACAACAGAAGGAAGAAACTGTTGCAGAAAAGCGGAAAATCCCAGGATGCAAAAAACTCCCTCATCAGCCTCAGTAAGAAGCTGAGATCCCTCATAAAATCCTCAAAAGCTAGTTATGAAAATAAAATTGCCAAAGATTCCAAAGATAACCACAAGGCATTCTGTAGTTACGTCAAGAATCTAAATGGCAATGCTCAGATCTGCTCTGAGCTACAACAGAATGGCATTAAATATACTGATCCCAAGGATCGATTTAGTGCCAACTTCAACCCCCCCCCTCCTCACCCCCTAAAGGGCCCATCTCAATACCAAAAGATTTCCAAATTCCGATAATCACAGCCACACAGGTAGAAACTGCACTCTCCAAAGCTAAGAATACAGCACCCATGGGACCAGATGATATCCCAGGCTGTGTACTACATGAACTACAAAATGAACTGGCACCCCACCTAAGTGTCATGTTTAATCATAGCCTCAACTCAGACTTCGTGCCCACTGAGTGGTGCACAGCTGCAGTTGTTCCGCTCCACAAGGGAGGATCCGCCTTGGATCCTGGGAACTACCGTCCCATCAGTCTGACAAGCCTGATCTGCAAGGGCACGGAACGCATTATCATGGAACTTATAAACAAAGACATTGGCAACCTTCAAACACTGGACCCCACCCAGTTTGAGTTTGTGAAGGGTCGATCTTGTCTCCTGAATCTGATTGACTTCTTCGAATCGGTCTCCAGAGCTGTGGACGAGGGTAAGGCGGTCCACACAGCCTATCTGGACCTCGCCAAGGCCTTCAACAGCATCTTCCACTCTGGAATCATAGATAAACTTACTAAGCTGGGCATAAATCCCTACGTCACTCGATGGGTTGCCAATTGGCTTACTGACAGAACCCAGACTGTAAAAGTAGCCGACACCAAATCCAGCTCCAGACAAGTGACAAGTGGAGTACCTCAGGGTTCAGTCCTGGGACCACTCTTGTTTGGCATCTACTTCTCTGAAGTACAAGCCAACACTAAGGGACTCTGGCTAACAAAGTTTGCAGATGACTGCAAACTGGGAGCCATTATTGAATCCCCAAATGATGTGGATATTCTACAAAAGGGCCTTACAGAAACAGGTGCCTGGTGCCAGAGCCATGAGCTCAAGCTTAATGCCAAGAAATGTATAGTTATCCCCTTTGGAAAAAAACATGTACCCATGAACTACCACATACGTGGCAGGACACTAAACATCGAAAGTGTGATGAGAGACTTAGGGACACAAGTGGACAGTGGTCTCACTTTCGATAACTACATCGCCACAACAGTCAGGAAATACTTCTATGTGGCACACCTCATCACTAAGGGCTTTTCATCCAGAAAAAAGAGGTCATTTGTCCCACTGTACTCATCCCTCATTAGACCCATTATAGAGTGTAATGCCCCATTCGGTGTGTACCTCACAAGACATCTGCAACAGCTGGAAAGGCCACAGAAATACCTCACTAAAAGAATCACAAGCCTCACTGAATCTCTTCAAGAAGAATCTCGATAGGTGGATGGGGGATTGTAGGTTTGTCCCAGGGATTACTCCCATGTCACTATTGGACAGAGGCACAGTAAACAAATCCTTAAAAAGAGCACAGTATACTCAAATCAAGGGGTGGCGTAAGCCATACAGAATCGGGCTAGGCTTATAATTGCCCCAGGGCAGATAGCCTAGTATGAACCTATAAAGCAGATGCCATATGCTGACAGTCTAAAAAAAACTCCAGCTATACTCTGTGGCATATTGTCTACTCGGAGGCGATCTCTGCTTAACATACAAGGCCATGTCAAACCCTGAGCTGTTGGGCATGCTCCACTTAAAGAAATCCCAATCCCTCAGAGCCACATGCTCCAGGGATCTAAACCTTATCATCACAATGAACAAAGCATGCTATAGGGATAGGTTCCTGACTCAGAGACTCCCCATACTCTGGAATAGACTGCCCATACATGTCAAGCAGAGCGCCTCATTGGCCCGCTTCAAAAGGAACCTTGATGATTGGATGGGAGATAGGAAATTCACCCCGGGGATCATGTCAGTCACCCTGCTAGACAGGGGCCCAGAGAAGTAAATATTGTGGGAAGATATTTCCAGGGAATTGTTATGGCTAGACTTGCATAGGCTTTAGGGCCGATAGCCTAGTACCAACCTATGAACCTATAAGATGTCAGGAAAAACGTTCGGATTTTAAGAACTGTATTTCCTGTGGGCATAACATCTCAAATTCTGATACACATAGAGAATGTGTTTATTGTTTGGGTCCAGCCCACCTTAATATTGACTGTGATATCTGCTCTGGTTTCAATATTAGGTCCTAGATTGATTGAAAGAATAAGTTAATTATTTGGGCTCTTTTACTCACCTAAATCTGCTTCCTTGGTGTCTGGGGCTCAAACACCTAAGAAGCCTGACAAATCTAAAGCTGATCCTCGATCCAAGACGAGGAGGCTTCAAAAAGATGATCTGAGAATTCCACAACTTCGGCTTTGGCTCTTACCTTGGAGCCTCCCTGCCAGGGTCTTAGTCAAATCTGTCTGCATCTGATCCGACACTTTGTAGTGCAAGATGTCCTTCTATTCATCTGTTGCAGTACTCTTTAGATTAGGGAGTTGCCTGTCAGGCGACCCAATGTCAGCCAATATACAAAAGTCTTTTACTACCATGTGGTGCGCGGTACATCTGATATAGGCTGCTCTCGGACGTAGGCCATAAAGATGACATACTTGCGCACCATCCTCAGAACTTCATTACTGCCAGTCGCAGACATCACTTTCCTGCTGGAATCACTTTCTTCATTAAAGATAAGTGTCCCATTGGGAACTTTGTGTCTCTTGCTACGGTTTGTTCTTGTTTGAGTGTTAATGTCATTCAAGAAGGGGAAGTATGATTGTGGAAGGCAGAGTCCACGCAAGGATAGTCACTCCCAGTGCCTTTTTTGTCTTGGACCCCACCACAGCCATAAAAACTGTTCAGTTTGTCAGTTGTTCATACCCAAAACCCTTTGTCGTCGACTTTCACCCCTCACAATTTATTTAGAGAACCAGCGGCTGAAACTTTTAGCTAAAAGCCCAGTGGAAAGTTCCTCAGCCCCAACAACTGAGCCTACCAAGAGGAGGGCCAAAAGACCTAGGCCCGAAGCCGAAGCTGCACCTCTTCCTCTGAACATGTCTCTCCAGGCGCATGATAGTCTAGAGACACATTCCGATCCGGATCCTCAGGCTGAGCCAGTTTTAAAGGCCGCCTTAGAACCAGACGCCAGCACGTCCAGAGAGGCCTTACAAACATCAGGGCCTGATATCTAGGGGGAACTGAGGCTCATTGTTTTGGAAGGCCCCAGAGAAATCACCTAGTCGTGAGAGAAGATGCCTACTCAGATTTGCTAAAGTGTAAGCCTACATGCGGTCCCCCTGCTTTGCATCGGATGGATAAACCTGAGAAGGCTAAACATTCCTTCACCCACCTCCAGTCCTTCAGAAAGAGTGGCAACATTTTGCCCAGGGTTTGTTCAAGGCTTTCATGGCCTTTGAGACCTTCCTGTGTCCCCCTCCTCTCTCTTGGCCATCTTCCCCCTCAAAAAAAGAGGTGGACTTCAAACTACTTCAGAGAAAGATTCTTCCTCTGATGAGGACAGTGATTCTTAAGCTTACTCCTCTCAAATTCCTTTCCCATTGGACTGTGCCTCCCCAGCAGAGGACTCTAATGGGATGGACTCCCCTTTGGAGGAGACTTCTTTTGGGGAAACACTTTCAAAAATGAGAGACCATTTTAAATGTGACATCTTTCAAGTGTCAGAGGTACAAAAGAGATACTATGACCTCCTCCAGGTAGAGACCCCTAGTGCATCAGCTGTCCCTCTGGCCATCCTTGCCTTTCTGGATGCCTTTGACTCCATGTCCCTACATCCTGACTGTCAGCCTCTGGCCCTGAAAATGCCGTATGGGTATTATAAAGTGCCCCAGGACTGTAATTTCCTTTTTAAAGCTCCTGTGGCAGACACCTTTCTTGTCTCTGTTGCCTCTGGTAGGGTCTCTAAATCTATTCCTTCCACTTCTTTTCTACCCTCTGACAAAGACAATAGACAACTCGAGAGGTTGGGAAAGAAAATTTACACCTCAAGATACTTTAGCCTTCAGGGCTTTGAATTATCAAAACCACATGACAGATTATTCCATGGAACTCATGGCTCAATTATCCAAAATAGTGTCTGACATGCCAGACTTGCAGGGTAAAGCTTGGCATCATCCCTGATTGCTGCACCCTCCCAAGTGGCTGACACTGTATCAGTGCAGTTATGATGCAGTTGAGGCTGTCTCCAGAGCTTGCAGCTTCATCCTCAGCATTAAGAAAGTTTGACTAGTTGAGACTTCAACCCCTTCCTGAGGACAGCAAGGCGAATTTCATGGATGCTCCCCTGGACAACTCAGCCTTATTTGGTAAACCATCAACTGAGCTTTTCAAGTCCCTACAGGAAAAGAGCAAGGAATTAAGACCTCAAATATATTCTGGTCTCTCCAGTTCCTAAATTTCATAGGAACTATCCTGGGAAACCGGTCTTCGTCTGCAGGCAGTCCTGGACCCCCCAACCCAAGCCTTCCAAGGGAAGCAAGAAACCTCAGCACTTCAGTATCCTCATCTACTTCTTATGTGTCTAAGCAGCCCTTTCCTGATAGAAGAGGCTCTTCATCCTGACTCCTCAGGACCATCCTGCAGTACCCCACTCTCCCTACACCTATGTCTGTCCCTTCCTGCCTGGGAATTCATAACGTAAGATGCCTGGGTCTTGCACATTATCAAACATGAATACTTTATGTTTTGGCATGTTGTACCTCCTGTCAGGGTTATCCCCCAACCTCTATCAGATCAGATTCCTCTTTTCCCCAAGTACTGGAAAACCTGTTAGAGCAAGGTACAGTACAACCAGTGCCTACCCCCAAAAAGGAACGGGCTTCTATTTGCGCATGTTTCTGGTTCCCAAAAAGGAAGGGCTGTGGAGACCCATCCTAGATCATTTCTTTTCGCAACACCTTTCTAAATGTACCATCTTTCAAAATGCTAACTCTGCAGACCCTCTTTCCCCTGATCCTACCACACACCTTCTTGACATCTATAGACATCAAGGATGCCAGCCCTACACATTCCTATTCACCCCAAATTCAGGAAATTTCTGTGTTTCTCTGTGGGATCCTGACCCTTTCAATTTTTGGCCTTGCCTATTGGTCTTTCTACAACTCCCAAGAGTTTTCACAAAATGTTTAGCTCCAGTGGTTGCCTTCTGCAGACCCCAAGGCATCCATATCTTTCCTTACCTGGGCAGTTTTCTGCCGCAGGCCAACACCCCAGAGGAGCTGGTGAGCAATCTCCACTCAACGATTGCCATCCTACAATGCCTAGGATTCACTGTCAGCTTCAACAAATCTACTCTAGACCCATCTCAAGATCATCTCTTTCTGGGTTGCAGATTCCAAACAGACAAAATTATAGTGTTGCTCCCACCCCATAAGGGTCAGGAGCTCTGTCAAACCTTCTCAGAGATCCTTCCCTAAAACAGTTGTCAATAAGACAATTTCTCAGAATTCTGGTACTGCTGGCCTCCACCATCTCTATGCTACCCCTCTCAAGGCTCCCACATAAGGAAATTTCAATAGTTCCTGAAATCTGTGTGGACACAGCATGTCCACCCACTAGAATTTATTATCCCACTCCTTCCTGGTCTCAAGAAAAAGCACTTGTGGTGGATACAACAAATATCCCCAAACCCAGGACTCCCCATTCTCCCATTACCCCCAACTCAGGACTTGTACACAGAGGGTTCTGATGCAAGTTGGGTGGCAGCTGTAGGCCCACACGCTGTTCAAGGACAATGGGGAAGGAACACATAAATGTAAAAGAGATGATGGCATTGATTCTCGCTATTCAGATCTTCCAACCTCTCCTCAGTCCAGGACAGCTCGAATACCAGAGGTTTAGTATTTCTGCGTCAGTTGCTGTCCCTTCAGGACTGAAGTCAGGTAGTCAGTAGTATAAAGTAAGGCAGCCAGCACCATTACATCAGTCTTTCTAGCTGTGGAGCCCGAAGCAGAAGCAGTTCCGCATGAGTGCCGGTTGGCTGCTACATGAGTTTCGTATACCGAATTGAAGCTGAAGTCTTCTAAAGCTAAGTACTCCGTTGGGGATCCTTTTTTCTTGCACTAACCGATTTCAGAAAAAGTTAACAATTGTCTCGTCTGTGGAAAGCAAATACCACACTGAGACTTTATTATTACTGCGTCACATGATTAGACCCAGACCACGACTTCCCCCATTGTTGCTTTTGTGCTTTGTTCATCGCCAGAACTATCCGATGTCTTCGTGTTTCACTGTTGCAGTCATTACATTTGGGTAATCTGCTGGCAGGTTTCCCCTCAGTTGACCTGAATAACAACGTCTTGGGTCCTGCGTCGGTTGCTGTTTCCTCTTCCATGACGTCAGGGGTATAAAACATGCAGCAGACGCCATTTTAATCAGTCTTTCTTGCCACGTGGTGCCCGAAGCAGAAGCAGTTCGCAAGTGCCAGTCGGCCGACTCCTGAAATTTTCATTTTCGAGTTCCAGAACCAAAGTCTTCAAACTAAAGCTAAGTACCCCATTGGGGAAACTTTTTCTTGCTCCTTACCAATGTCAGTAAAAGTTAATAATTGCATTTTTTGTGGGAAGCAAATATCTCATAAGGATTTTCATTTGTACTGTATTCCTTGCCTAGGTCCTGATCACAATGTGCCTTGCTGTCTGTTTTGTGCTAAATTTAACCAATGCACTATTAAGCGTCGGTATATTTTTGCTTCTAAATATTTTGGTTCAAGATTTAACTACCCTGAAATGTCATCGGTTAGCAGTCCGACTACCAGAGTTCACAAAAAACGCAAGGAAAAAGACAGACCGTCGAGGTCCAAAACCGATGAAGCTTCTCCTGAGCCAGTCGCCGGTACTCAGTGAGGTGCTTTCGCAGCCCCTGATACCCACTACTTTTGAGTTGCAGGCCTCTACCGAGACCCATTCGGAGTCCGGTATGCAGTGAGATTCTCAGAGTATGGTACCCGCGGATGTCTCTCCCTTGGATCGGTCCGGAGCCGCTGAGCAGGCACTGGCTTCCGAGGGTGTTTTCAGGCCTCAACATTTTTATATTAAACCAACGCCAGCAACAAAAACGACTTCTATGCCTAAAAAACGGATGCATGAGCCACGTGCTCAGGTCCCTATGCCTAAAAAACAGATGATCAAAATGGCTGAGGATTTAATTAACTTGATCAGGGGTTCCCAACTCCCCCCCCCCCCCCTGCTAAGAGGCCTAGGCAAGGCAAGGCACTGATTATGACTCTTCAGATCAGGTTTCCATTTCTTCTGATCAGGAATTTTCTATTCCACCCTGTGAGGATTCTGATGCAGAGGAATCCATCCCATCTGCATCTCCTCCTGAGGATTACTCTTTTGGAGAGACTTTGCATACTTTAAGGGAACATTTTCACTGGGAGAGTCAGGACTTCTCTGAATCAAAAAAGAGGCTTAGGGATTTCCTTCTTCTTCCTCAGCATAGGCCTTTGGCAATACCGCCTGTATTAGACATTGTTGATGTGTTCTCAGAATCAAGCATGGCTCCTGATTCCTTGTCTCTGGCACCTCGTAAGCCAGACAGATGTTACAGGGTTCTTGACTCCCACAAATTTATTTTCAAAAATCCTGCTGCTGATCCCTGAGACTATTTCTCAGGGTCCCAAGGGTGTTAAGGCTTCTACAACCAAAAATCCTACCCCTTCTGATAGAGATTCCAGGGTGCTGGATAGATGGGGTAAGAAGGTTTATATGTCTGCAACCTTGGCAGTCAGGGCTTTAAAATGCCAGTTTCATATGCTTAAATATCAGCAGCATGTTATGGGCTTACTTAAACAGAAAATGATGTTGATTTCTGAGTGTGTGGAAAATAGAGTTACAGGATTTATTGCATTCAGCAGAACAGGTTGGAAAGCATACTTTGCAATGTGGTTTTGATTCCTTGGAGGCCTCTTGTAGGGCCGCCGTTACTGGATCTGTGATTAGAAGGCATGCCAAAATCTGCCTGATCATGTTGAAGCTAAATTGTTGGATGCCCCTTTGCAGCATGATACTCTGTTTGGTAATAAAGCAGAAGAGGTTTTAAAGAAATTGGAAGACAAAGCTAAATCTATGCAAACTGTAAAAGATTTCTTGCAAGTGCAGCCACCCAGGTTCAGTAGGCACTGGCCTACTAAACATTGGTCCTTTCCTGTGTTCAACAGAGCCACTCAGGGCAAACCCAGGTGCTCAAAAGGCTCCAGATATCAATCAGAGGGTTATTACAGGTCACAGCAATGGGGTGCCTCCACCTCCAAATCTGGAGGAAACAAAGGACAACCCTACAATAAACAGTCCCAATGACTTTCCTCTACCATCTCCAAACACTTATCTTTTGGCAGCCCCCTTGGGGGGAAAACTAGCACGTCATGCTCAAAATTGGCAGTTAATTACCCAGGACAAGTGCGTATTAAACATAGTATCCCAGGGGTACAGATTTAATTTCCATACTTTGCCAGTTCCAAACGGATGGCCGGATCTGCCACAAAACCAGTGGGCAGAGGCCCAGAAACAAGTCATGTTCCTCGTGGATATGAGTGCTATTCAACCGGTACCAGAAAAGGAAAAAGGACAAGGATTTTATTCAAGACTTTTCCTGGTACCCAGAAAAGACAATTCATGGCGTGCAATACTGGACTTATTAATTCTGAACATGTACCTGGACATTCCAAAATTCAAAATGCTGACTTTACAACAGCTACTGCCTATGCTAGGCAAGAATGCTTGGTTAGTAACTCTAGACCTAAGAGGCATACCTGCATATCCGAATAAGGGAATCATGCAGAGACGATACCTCCGCTTCAAAGCAGGTTTTTTGCATTACCAATTCTCTGCACTGCCCTTTGGCTTATCTACTGCATCCAGGGTCTTTAAAAGGTTCCTGGCACCAGTAATTGCGTTCTCCAGACAAAGAAACATCCAAATTTATCCTTATCTGGACAATTGTCTCATTCAAGCAGAGGACAAGGACACACTTCTTCAACATCTGGCGTTTGTAAAAAGGCTTCTAGCATGCCTAGGGTACACCGTAAATGAAACGAAATCACAGCTGGTACCCTCTCAAATAATTACATTCCTGGGTGCAAGCTTGAATACAACTGCTCAGATGGCTTACCTCACACCACACAAACAAAGGCAACTGACAACATACTTCAAACAAATGGCAACAAAAAAACAGTTATCTGCAAGACAAATTCTGCAGGCTTTTGGATTCATGGCATCCTGCATTCTACTAATTCCATATGCGGGACTGCTTATGAGGAAACTTGAATGGTATCTAAAAAGTTTATGGAGTCAACATTGTCACAGCCTGGAAGCAATGATTCTTCTCATTCCCTGCCTGCAACAGGAGTTTCTTTGGTGGGCAGAGACATGTCACCAAAACAAGGGACTGTCATTCACTCTACCCCCTGCCACCCAAACCCTAACTACAGATGCATCAGACTATGCTTGGGGGGGCCCACCTGGCAGAGGGAGATGCTTTCAGGGCAATTGGAGCCCAAACCAAATGCATCTGCATATCAACCAGAAAGAAATGCTAGTTGTTCAGAATGCTCTGACGGCCTTCAAGGACTTGCTTCATCCAGGACAACTACTGATAAAGATGGACAACACCACAGTTATGTGGTACATAAGCAGGAGGGTACACATTCCTACCCCCTTTGCAGACTAGCCATGTGGAACACAGCCCTGACTTACCAAATACATCGTCAAGCACAATTTCTGCCAGGAAAGCAAAATACTCTGGCAGACGACCTAAGCAGAAATCTTATGGACCCACACGAATGGAAACTGGATCTACAAATCTTCAGCATGTTAACACAGAAATGGGGGAGCCCAGACATAGATCTATTTGCCTCTCCCCAAAACTATCAGTTCGACAAATTCTGCACAAGAACTCATCACGAAAAAGCATGGAAAGTGGATGCTCTATCCTTCAGTTGGAAAAAACCTATCAGTCTATGCCTTTCCCCCTCTGCCTCTACTCTCCAAGGTCTTACTAAAAGTCAGACAGGAAAAAACAAAAATGATCCTAATTGCTCCGGACTGGCCTCGCTAGCACTGGTACCCACTTGTAAAGAATATGTCACACCTTCATCCGTGGTACTTGCCTCAGACACCTTATCTACTGTCTCAGCAGAACTTTCAAATTCTACATACTCGGCTCCAAACTCTGAATCTTGCAGCATGGCTGATCAACTAATTATTCAAACCACATCTCTCAGTAAACCTGTGATGGATGTCATTTTGGAAGCCATAAGGGCTAGAACTAGAAAATCTTATGCTGATAAATGGAAGAGATTCTGTGCTTGGAACCAAGCACAAGGAGAATAGACAAAGCAAAGCCCAATATGCCTCAGATTTTACAATACTTAACTGAGATGTTTGACAAGGGCCTGTCTTTTTCTTCAATAAAAATCCATGCCTCTGCCATCTCAACTCATTACAACACAGAGCCTCCCCTCTTTTCTCATCCACTGCTTAAACAGCATCTCAGATGGACCAAAAATTTAAGGCCTCCCAGGAGAACACCAACTCCTGCATGGGACCTCAGTTTTGTGCTGGCAAAACTCACCCTGCCTCCTTTTGAACCAGCAGCTACTGTGGATATAAAATTTCTATCTTGGAGACAGCTTTTCTTTTGGCAGTCACTTCAGCAAGAAGGGTTTCAGAACTACAGGCTCTCATGGCAGTGGAGCCTTTCGTTATATTTTACCCAGACAGGGTGGCCCTCAGGACCAATCCTTCTTTTATGCCTGAGGTGGCATCCAGTGTGGCTCTTAACCAGACCATTCAGCTGCCAACATTTTTCCCAAATCCGTACAAGGGGGAACGGATTCTGCATTCATTGGATGTACACAGACAACTAAGATTCTACTTAAACAGGACAAAATCTCTTAAAGTCTGAGCAACTACTGGTAGCATTTGCTGCAGGATCAGAGGGGAAGGCTATATCAAAGCAGACTATTTCTAAATGGATAAGCCACTGCATTTGTTTCTGCTATTTGCACCATGGTAAACCTGTGCCCAAGGGGATCAGATCCCATTCCACCAGGGCTGCCTTTACGTCAGCAGCTTTTCTCAGAGGGTTCCCAACCAAAGACATTCTAGAAGCTGCTACTTGGAGCTCTGTTCATACTTTCACAAAGCATTATCATTTACCTCTCTTCTCTAAATCCAGGGCAGGCTTTGCCATTGCAGTCCTGCAGGGCCTTATAGCTGCTCCTAATGCTGTTTAGTTCCATCCTCCCATCTATAGCTTTGGGATTCTACCCAAATGTAATGACTGCAACAGTGAATCACGAAGAACATAGTACAGTTGTGTACACTTACCATAAATGTAGATGTTCGAGTGTGTTCACTGTTGCAGTCCGGGTTATCCACCCGCGATCCCCCATTCTATACCTTTTCTTTCCTTCACTATACTTAAAAGCCTTTGTGGTGTATTTGCTTTTAGTTGAAGGTAAATTTTATGTTTCTAAAAGTGCATTTATATATTTACAGTTTACTTCTGTATATTTTTGCTCCGCATTTGAGGGGCACCTAACGTGGGGCAAGAAAAACTGATTAAAATGGCATCGGCTGCATGTTTTTTATACCCCTGACAACCTGATATCATGGAAGAGGAGACAACAACCGACCCAGGACTTTGTTATTCAGGCCGACTGAGGGCAACCTGCCAGCAGATTACCCAAATGTAATGACTGCAACAGTGAATACACTCTAACATCTACATTTATGGTAAGTGTACACAACTGTACTTTGTCTGGCCCTTATTGTAGCTAGATATTTTCACTTACAGTCCTAGAACTCCGGTATGGCTTCCATAAGCCATCCGACAGCAGATCTTCTGCTAAAACATAAAGATAAAGACAGACCACACAGGTTCAAATCTAGTAATCAGTTTTCAGTGAGACACTTTTGCAGCATCTGATGCCAGCTTCTGTGGATTCGTAGGCCGCTACCGAGACCCTTTAGGAGTCCTGTATGCCACAAACCTCCTCTTTGACTAAGGATCTTGTGGTCGCCTCTACCTTGGATGGGTCAAGAGCTGCTGAGCAGGCACTGGCTTCCGATGAAGTCCTTTGCACTACCGATTCTCGACACAAACCAACATCTTCTTTTGTGACTACCCTTCTTTCGAAAATGACCAAGTTTCTTAGGCCCAGGTTATGAACCACACCCAAGAAACCGACAACCCAATCTCAGGCACCTGCTTCCTTGCCTCAGTCTCAAATGCTTAAAATGGCAGAAAACCTTATCATGTTGATCAGGGGAAGCCAAGCTACCCCCTCCAAAAGGAAAAGAGATCTGTCCCCTGTAGTTTTGTCTGAACAAGAGTCAGATGACTCTCTGTTGCATCTGGATATGAAGACATGCAACCCCTCTCTACTTATGAGAATTCTGATGTAGAGGATTCCATCCTTTCTGCCTCTCCCTCAGAGGATTTTTCCTTTGGGAAAATCCTTCATACCTTATTGGAGCATTTCAAATGGGAGCGTCAGGACTACCCTCAGTCTAAAAAGAGACTCGAGGAATTCTTAAATCTTCTACAGCACAAATCCTTGGTCACCCCCCCCCCCCCCCCAGTCCTGTATGTTGTGGAGGATGTTTTCCTTGAATTCAGCTTGACTCCTGACACCCTCCCTCCTGCACCCAGAAAGCCAGACAAGTACTATTGAGTCCCTGACTCTCACAAATTTCTTTTTAAAAATCCTACTGCTGACCCTGAAGTAATTTCTCAAGGACCTAAAGGGATTAAAGTAACCTCTGCTAAGAATCTCACCCCCTCAGATAGGGATTCCCGAGCACTAGACAGATTGGGTAAAGAAGTATACACTTCAACTACTCTTGCTGTCAGGGCACTAAATTGTCAGTTCCATATGCTAAAATTTCAGCAACATACCCTGGAACTCCTCAAACAAAAAATGTCTTCCTTTCCTGCTTGTGCAGAATCTGAAGAGTTACAAGAGTTAATGCATTCTGCAAGTCAAGTAACTAAACACACCTTGCACTGTGGATGTTCATCGTGTTACACTGCTGCAGTCATTACACTGGGGTTATCCTGCTATCAGGCGGTCCCACAGTCAGCCAGAGTTCCAAAGTCTTGGTCCGGCGTCGGTTGCTGTCGCTTCTTCCCTGACGTCAGTGCGCCGGGGGTATACAAGATGCATCCGACGCCATTTTCTTCAGTCTTTCTTGCCACGTGATGCCCGAAGCAGAAGCAGTTCGTAAGTGCTGGTCGGCCGACTCCTGATATTTTCGAAGTCGAATTTCAGATCCGAAGTGTTCAATAAAGCTAAGTACCTCATTGGGGAAACTTTTTTCATGCCTCAGACTGATATCATAAAAAGTTAATAATTGTATTTCTTGTGGGAAGCAAATACCTCATAAGGGTTTCCACTCTTACTGTATTCCATGCCTAGGCCCTGATCACGATGTCACTAGTTGTCTGTTTTGTGCTAGATTTATCAAACGCACTATAAAATGACGATGTCCTTCAAGGATGCATCTGCAGTCATAACAAATGGGTTGTCCTGCCTCAGGCAGCCCTTCGGTCGGCCGGATTCCAAAGTCTGGGTCTGGCCTCGGCTGATGTCGCACTTTCCCCAACGTCAGAGCTTCTGGAGTATAAAGGCATCAGCCGACGCCATTTTCCCCAGTCTTTCTTGCCGCGCGGTGCCCGAAGCAGAAGCTGTTCGCAAGTGCCGGTCGGTCAGATCCAGAGATTTCAGCTACCGAAGACTTCGAAAAAAGCTAAGTACCCCGTTGGGGACTCTTTCTTGCCTCAGCCGATGTCAGAAAAAGTAAATAATTGTTTAACTTGTGGGAAACAAATACCTCATAAGGATTTCCATTCTTACTGTCTTCCTTGCTTAGGCCCAGACCACGACGTATCAGCTTGTTTAGCCTGTGCCTCCTTCAACCGACGGACTCTTAGACATCGGTCGGAGTTTGCAGAAGAATTATTTGGAGCTGATTTTGCATATAAAATGCCGTCGGAGACTCCGACTACGCATATGGCCAAAAAACACAAGGAAAAGGACCGACACTCACGGCCTACGGTTTCGGCTGAAACCACGGCTAGGCCTACCGCGAGTGTCTCTGTTTCGGCTGAAACGGAGTCCTCGGTTCTTACTACGACCGAAACCATACCTCCGACAACCGAGGCCAGAGAGGCCCCGGCTGAGTCGGCTACAGATATCCCTACCGAAGCTAGTGCTCAAGAATTGTCTGACCCCATTCGTTTGGACATTTCTACTCCTGCACGTGGGGCAGCTAGGCCCCCAGCTTCTATGTCTATTAAGGCCTTCTCCAGGGCTAAAGCTGCTAAACTTTCAAAAGCTTTGCCTGCCAAATCTACTTGTCAGAGGCCTTCCTCAAGTTCTCAGATTCTCAGTCTTGCTGAGGACCTTATATCCGTAATTAGGGGTTCCCAACCTCACCCAGACAGGGCCTCCCAACCTCCACCAGACAAAAGGCCCAGGACTGATCCGTCTGAACCTCTCTCCTCTGATTACTCCACCGATGGATCTGATCATTCAGACCAACAGGAAGGGGCCTACTCGCCTTATGAGGATTCAGATGCAGAAGATTCTATTCCTTCGGCCTCCCCTCCTGAAGAATTTTCCTTTGGGGAAACTTTGCACTCCATGAGGGAGCACTTTCAATGGCAGGGTCAGGATTTTTCTGATTCTAGAAAAAGATTAAGGACATTTCTGCATTTGCCCCAGCATAGGCCCTTAGCCATACCACCTGTTCTAACTGTAATTGATGATGTGTATAATGATGTCAGTTCTGCCCCTGATTCTCTTCCCCCGGCCCCTGCCAAACCTGACAGATATTACAGGGTCCCGGATTCTCACTTCCACCTCTATAAAGCCCATGCTGCAGACCCAGAAACTATTTCTCAGGGCCCAAAAGGAGTTGCAGCTGCTACTGCCAAAAATCCCCTACCCTCTGAAAGAGAGTCTAGAGCATTTGAGAGATGGGGTAAAAAGGTTTATACATCTGCTACTCTTTCTGCCAGGGCATTAAACTGTCAATTTCATATGATACAGTACCAAGACTTTTTGTTAGATCAGCTGAATAAGAAGCTTTCTTCTCCTGAACCTTTAGACCGTAAATCCCTTCAGGATTTGGTACACAATTCTCAGCAGGTCAGTAATCATTTCTTAATATGTGGCTATGATGCACTGGAGGCTTCATTTAGATCAGCTATGACTGGGGCAGTAATTCGTAGGCAAGCCTGGCTAAAAGAGCAATCCTTGCCAGACCATGTCAAGGCTAAACTCCTTGATGCTCCTATGGAGAAACAAAGTTTATTTGGCTCCCCTGCACAGGAGATTCTAAAGAAAGTGGAAGAAAAAGCAAAATCTGTGCAAACAGTAAAGGAATTTCTGCAGGTCCAACCTCCGAGGTTCAGCAGAAACTGGCCTACAAAGAATTGGTCCTTTCCAGACACCTCCAGAGCACAGAGGGGCAGGAATAGACGCCCTAGAGGCAGAGGTCAATCAAAGGGTGCCTACAGAGGCCGTCAGTGGCAGCCTGCCAACCAGAGGAGTAGTACCACAGCTGCAACTACAACCACTATCACAGGACAGACACAATGACTTGACTCTGATTCCGCCTACCAGGGATCAACTGGGAGCTCCCTTGGGCGGAAAGCTGGCTTTATTCTCAAAAAACTGGCATTGCATTACAAAGGACCCATGGACATTGCAGACAATAGACAAAGGATACAGGTTTCACTTCCACACTTTACCAAAAAGAAGCGGAATGCCAAACCTTCCACCAAACCAGAAGGCAGCGGCTTTGACAAATCAACAATTTACTTCAAATGAAAGCGATAGAAAGGGTACCATCTATGGAACAAGGCCAAGGATTTTACTCCAGACTATTCCTTGTACCAAGAAAAGAAAACCAATGGAGGCCTATTCTCGACTTGTCCGCACTGAACACATATCTCATTGTGCCAAAATTCAAAATGCTGACCCTACAGCAACTTCTTCCCATGTTGGGCAAGGAGTCTTGGCTGGTTACTCTAGATCTCAATGAAGGCATACCTGCACGTCCCTATCCGACCAGATTGCAGAAGACACCTCAGATTTCTTGCAGGATCAGAGCATTATCAATTCTCAGCATTGCCCTTTGGCTTTTCTACTGCGCCCAGAGTATTCACGAAATGCCTGGCATCAGTAATTGCACATTGCAGACTTCAAGGAATTCAAATTTACCCATACCTGGACGACTGCCTAATACAAGCAGACAACAAGACAAAATTGTTAAAGGACTTGGCCTATGTCATACACCTGCTACAGGCCTTGGGATATACAGTCAGCATCCAAAAGTCAAGACTAGTGCCATCCCAAAGGATAACCTTTTTGGGTGCGGATCTGGACATAATCACTCTGATGGCTTTTCTCACAGAAGAAAAACAAAAACAACTTCCAGATTATTTCATGACTTTGACAAGACAAACTCAGCTTACTGCAAGGAAAGTCTTGCAGGCCCTCGGTTTCATGGCATCCTGCATAATCTTAATCCCACATGCCAGGCTGCATATGAGGAAATTACAATGGTACCTAAGGAATGTATGGTCTCAACACAGGCACAGTCTAGAAACCATGATACCAAGCATTCCATGCCTTCAAAAGGAATTCCTGTGGTGGGCTCAGGCTTGCCAGTCCAACAGAGGGTTGCCTTTCAACAAACCAAAACCAAGGCAGACCATCACCACGGACGCCTCAGACCTAGGATGGGGAGCACACATGGAGGACAAATGTATCCAAGGCCTATGGCCTCAAGGACAGCTAAGCATGCACATAAACCAAAAGGAGATGCTGGCAGTGAAGCATGCAATCGAGGCTTTCAAGCCATTCCTCCAGCAAGGACATCTGTTGATAAGGACAGACAACACCACGGTCATGTGGTACATAAACAAACAGGGAGGCACACATTCCTACCCTCTATGCCGGATGGCAATCAGTCTGTGGAACCTATGCCTGAATCTCAATATCCAGCTACAGGCCAAATTCGTACCAGGAAAAGATAATTCACTAGCAGACAGCTTAAGCAGAAGTACCATGGATGCTCACGAATGGAGGCTGCATCCAGACATCTTCAAACTCATAACAAAGAAATGGGGAATGCCAGAGATAGATCTGTTCGCCTCCCCACTCAACCACCAAATGAAGAAATTCTGCTCAAGGACATACCACCCACAAGCCTGGAGGGTGGACTCTCTCTCATTCAGCTGGAATGCCCTAACAGTATATGCCTTTCCACCTCTCCCATTGATGTACAAGGTTCTACTGAAGATCAGGGAGGAACAGGCAAAGGTGATACTAATAGCTCCGGACTGGCCAAGACAACACTGGTATCCACTACTGAGAAGCATGTCTCAGGCGAACTCATGGCCTCTACCCCTATGGCCTCTTCTTCTAACGCAGAACAATTTCAAGACCCTGCATCCAAACTTGAAAACACTGCAACTAACTGCCTGGAAAATTCCTTAAAACCAAACTAAACTGTTTTATCTCAGAGGGTCAAGGACATTATCCTGGAGGCTCGCAGACCTTCCACAAGGAAAACATACTCAGCAAAATGGAAGAGATTCCTCATTTGGAGCATATCAAAGGGCACAGATGTCACAGTGGCAAACCTAGCACACATCCTAGAATACTTAGCAGAACTGTTCCACAATGGACTGTCTTATTCTTCCATTAAGATTCATGCTTCAGCAATTTCAGCAGAATACAATATGGATCCCCCTATCTTCTCTCACCCTCTTCGCAGACAACTTTTGAGAGGGATCAAAAATGTTAAACCTCCAAGGAGACCCCCTCTACCTGCATGGGATCTCAATTTTGTGCTGGACAAATTGACACTACCTCCCTTTGAACCAGCAGCATCAGCAGATCTACAGTTTTTATCTTGGAAAACTGCTTTCCTTCTGGCAATCACTTCAGCAAGAAGAGTATCCGAGTTACAGGCATTAATGGCAGTGCAGCCTTTTCTTATTTTCCACCAGGATAGAGTGTCACTGAGAACCAATCCTACTTTCATGCCAAAGGTGGTATCCAGGGTATCCTTGAACCAAGCTATTCATTTGCCTACGTTCTTCCCTAACCCACAGAACAAAGGAGAAAAACTTTTGCACACCTTGGATATACACAGACAATTACGCTACTATCTGGACAGAACTAAAACCAACAGAAAAACTGACCAACTTTTTGTAGCATATGCAACGGGGGTGCAAGGAAGAGCAGTTTCCAAACAGACAATTTCAAAATGGATAGGAAATTGCATTTGCTTTTGCTACTCCTTTCATGGAAAAACAGCTCCTGAAAATATTAGGCCTCATTCCACAAGGGGCACAGCCACCACTATAGCTTTCCTACGAGGGGTGGCTACCAAGGACATTTTAGAAGCTGCTACTTGGAGCTCCGTGCATACATTTGCCAAGCATTATAATCATCCTTTATACTCCAGATCCCGAGCAGGGTTTGCAACTGCAGTTCTGCAGGGGATCCTGACTGCACCATCCTTCTCTTAGTGCCTCCTCCCCCAGTTTGGCTATGGTATTCTACCCATTTGTTATGACTGCAGATGCATCCTTGAAGGACATAGTACAGTTTTGTACCTACCATAAATGTAGATGTCCGAGCATCTGTAGTCAGGATTACCCACCCTCCTTCCCCTCTGTGGTATTCCTAGGGTGCTTACCCCTCTTTCAGCTAGCTGGGGGAATCTATTATGGTGTATTTGTTTGTTGGTATAAATGTATATATATATATATATATATATATATTTTGCTACTGTTTGGAACTTTACAGCATTTATCCAAATTTAGCCTTCCTAGAGGGCACCTGGCATCTGGGGCAAGAAACACTGAGGAAAATGGCGTCGGCTGATGCCTTTATACCCCAGAAGCTCTGACGTCGGGGAAAGTGCGACATCAGCCAAGGCCAGACCCAGACTTTGGAATCCGGCCGACCGAAGGGCTGCCTGAGGCAGGACAACCCATTTGTTATGACTGCAGATGCATACCTGTCGGACATCTACATTTATGGTAGGTACAAAACTGTACTTTTTGATTGTGCTTTGCACTACTTTGGTCGATGGTTCAGTTATACTATGCCGTCGGATCAACCAATGACCGCAATACCAAAAAAACGCAAGGACAAGGATAAAGATAGGCATCCGAGGTCCAAAACCGACGACGAAACCTCTTCTAGGCCAGTCGCTGGTTCGCCGGTTCTCAGTGAGGTGCTTTTGCAGCCCCTGACACCCGCTACCTCAGAGCCTCAGGCCGCCTCCGACTCCCACGTGGAGACAACTAGGCCTCTGGAAACTAAAGGTACTGGGCCTACAGAAACTAATCCCTCAGATGGGTCTGGAGCCCGCTGAGCAGGCATCGGCTTCTGAGGGTGTTTTCAGACCTTCACAAGGTTAAAAGGAATGCCAAATCTGCCACCAAATCAATGGGCAGAGGCTCAAAAACAAATTACAGCACTCATGGATATGAGAGCTATTCAAAAGGTACCATCACAGGAGCAAGGACAAGGATTTTACTCAAGACTCTTTCTGGTACCCAGAAAGGACAAAGCCTGGAGGCCCATTCTGGATCTTTCATCTCTAAACACTTACCTGGATGTTCCGAAATTCAAAATGTTGACACTACAGCAGCTTCTTCCCATGCTGGGCAAGAAAGCTTGGCTCGTGACTTTGGACCTCAAGGAGGCGTACCTGCATGTCCCTATCAGACAAAACTGCAGAAGATACCTCAGATTCATAGCTGGTTCAATGCACTACCAATTCTCTGCACTGCCCTTTGGCTTATCTACTGTGCCCAGGGTCTTCACAAAGTGCCTGGCACCAGTAATTGCATTTTGCAGACAGAAAGGAATTCAAATTTATCCGTACCTGGACGACTGCCTAATTCAACTAGAGAGCAAGGACATTCTTCTAAAGCATCTGGCATTCGTAAAAAAGTTAAGTTGCCTGGGGTACACAGTAAACAAAAAGAAATCAAAACTAGTGCCCTCCCAAGAGATTATATTCCTGGGTGCCAGCTTGAACACAACGGCCCAGATGGCTTATCTCACGCCAGACAAACAAGGACAGCTGAATACTTTCAACTGATGGCAACAAAGACCCAACTCCCTGCAAGAAAAATTCTGCAGGCCTTGGGTTACATGGCATCCTGCATACTACTAATGCCAGACTGCATATGAGGAAACTACAATGGTACCTAAAGAATGTATGGTCTCAACACTGTCAAAGTTTGGAAACAGTTATACCACTAATCCCTTGCCTTCAACAGGAGTTTCAATGGTGGGCTCAAGCTTGTCACCTCAACAAGGTACAACCTTTTACTCAACCCACAGCCAGGCAAACACTGACAACAGATGCATCGGATTACGCCTGGGGAGCACACATGGCAGGCAAATGTATTCAGGGCACATGGCCCGCAGAACAAAGGCATCTTCACATCAATCAAAAAGAGATGCTAGCTGTACAAAATGCCCTTATAGCTTTCAAGGCCTGCTGCATCCAGGACAACTACTGCTAAAGACAGACAACACCACAGTTATGTGGTACATAAACAAGCAAGGGGGCACTCACTCCTACCCCCTATGCAGACAAGCCATGACCTTGTGGAACACAGCTATAAACCTTCAAGTCCATCTGCAAGCACAATTCCTGCCAGGAGAGAAAAACACACTGGCAGACGACTTAAGCAGAAACATCATGGATCCCCACGAATGGGAATTGAATCCACAAATATTCAGAATGATAACACAGAAATGGTGGAGCCCGGACATAGATCTGTTTACATCCCCAATAAACTGCTAGCTACAAAAATTCTGCACAAGGAGTTACCATCCACAAGCATGGAAAGTGGATGCCCTCTCATTCAGCTGGGAGAACCTATAAGTATACGCTTTCTCACCACTACCTCTCCTGCTAAAGGTACTCATAAAAGCCGGGAAAGAAGAGCCAAAGATGATCCTGATTGCACCAGACTGGCCACGTCAGCACTGGTACCCAATCTTAAGGAGCTTAGCACAAGAACCACCCTGGATTTTGCCTCATATCCCACATCTGCTGACTCAGCACAATAATCAATTACTACACAGCCAGCTAAAGACCTTAAACCTAGCTGCATGGAAGATTCCTTAGTCAAGCAAGCAATGCCTCTCTCCAAAGCTGTTATGGATGTCATTCTGGAGGCCAGAAGGCCTAGTACCAGGAAAGCCTATTCGGATAAATGGAAGAGATTCTGTCCTGGAACCAAGCTTACAGCCTTGACCCTCTTGTCCCAAACATTCCTCAGATACTACAATACTTAACTGAGATGCTGGACAAAGGCCTGTCCTTCTCATCCATCAAGATCAACGCCTCTGCCATCTCTGCTCATTACAACACGGATCCACCAATTTTCTCTAATCCTCTGTTAAAACAGTACCTCAGAGGGGCTAAAAACATAAGACTGCCCCGTAGAGCATCTACTCCAACTTGGGACCTCAACTTTGTTTTGTAAAACCTAACTTTACCTCCATTTGAGCCAGCTAACACAGCAGAATTAAAATATATCTCTTGGAAAACTGCTCTGCTCCTGGCAATAACATCAGCACGAAGAGTTTCAGAATTACAGGCACTAATGGCAGTGGAACCTTTCCTCATCGTCCACCAGGACAGGGTGTCTTTAAGAACTAACCCTACATTTACGCCAAAGGTGGTATCCAGTGTGGCTCTAAACCAAACTAATCACCTGCCAACGTTTTATTCTAAACCACAGAATAAAGGGGAGAGACTACTGCACTCTTTGGACATTCACAGGCAGTTACGCTTCTACTTGGACAAAATCAAAGCTTTCAGAAAATCTGAGCAATTATTGGTAGCATATGCTGCAGCAGCACAGGGAAAAGCCATTTCAAAACAGATGGTTTCAAAATGGATAGGACATTGTATACGTTTCTGCTACACGTACCATGGAAAACCTGTACCTAGCAACATTAGAATCTCACTCCACCAGGGCAACAGCCACTTCAACTGCCTACCTCAGGGGAGTACCTACCAAGGATATTTTGGAAGCAGCAACTTATTGTACATACCTTCACCAAGCATTACCATCTGCCTCTGTACTGTAAATCCAGAGCTGGCTTCGCCACTACAGAGCTGCAGGGCCTTATAGAACCAGCCACCCTACCTCAGCTTTGGGATTCTACCCGAGTGTAATGACTGCAGCAGTGTAACACGATGAACATAGTACAGTTTTGTACCTACCATAAATGTAGATGTTCGAATGTATACACTGCTGCAGTCCTGGTTACACTCCCTCCTTCCCCTCTTACTGACTGGTATGTACCTATGTCTTCTACCCTTACTACCTTACTACCTATGGGGAGTATTTGCTGGTAGCTGCAAGTTGTTTTTTGCTTTTCTTGTGTATGTTTTACTAACAATTGGAATTGCCTACCTATTTAGAGGCACCTGACATCTGGGGCAAGAAAAACTGAAGAAAATGGCGTCGGCTGCATCTTATATACCCCTGTCGCACTGACGTCAGGGAGGAGGCGACAGCAACCGACGCCGGACCAAGACTTTGGAACTCAGTTCGACTGAGGAACCGCCTGATGGCAGGGGTAACCCAAGTGTAATGACTGCAGCAGTGTATACACTTGAACATCTACATTTATGGTAGGTACAAAACTGTAATTTTCATATGTTAAATATCACCAACATGTTATTGGACTGCTTAAACAGAAAAAGATGTTGATTCCTGACTGTGTGGAAAATAAAGAATTACAGGATTTAATTCATTCTGCCGAACAAATTGGAAAACATACTTTGCAATGAGGTTTTGATTCATTAGAGGCCTCTTGCAGGGCTGCTGTTACTGGGTCTTTAATCAGAAGGCATGCTTGGCTTAAGGAGAAATCTTTGCTTG
Organism: Protopterus annectens; assembly: GCF_019279795.1. Lineage (NCBI taxonomy): Eukaryota > Metazoa > Chordata > Ceratodontiformes > Protopteridae > Protopterus > Protopterus annectens. The sequence goes on from NC_056736.1 coordinate 605,293,021, forward strand.
ATCAAGTTAAAGCTAAATTGTTGGATGGTCCTTTAAATCAGGACCGCCTGTTTGGCAACAAGGCTGAGGAAGTTCTTAAAAAAAATGGAAGATAAAGCTAAATCTATACAAACTGTTAACAATGTTTTACAAGTTCAGCTTTCTAGATTTAGTAGGCACTGGCTCTCTAAGAATTGGTCCTTTCCAGCCCCTTCCAGGTCTTCTCAAGCCAAACCCAGACACAGCAAAAACCCCAGGATGTTCGTGTTTTACTGTTGCAGTCATTGCACTTGGGTTATCCTGCTGGCAGGCTACCCGCAGTCGGCCTGATTTCCAAAGTCCTGGTCCGGCTTCGGTTGCTGTCGCCTCTTGCCTGACGTCAGTGCGCCAGGGGTATATAAGATGCAGCTGACACCATTTTCTTCAATCTTTCTTGCCGCGCGGTGCCCGAAGCAAAAGCAGTTCGCAAGTGCCGATCGGCTGACTCCTGAGATTTTCAAAATTGAATTTCAGATCTGAAGTCTTCAATAAAGCTAAGTACCCCGTTGGGGAAACTTTTTCTTTTTCCAGACCAATGTCAGAAAAAGTTAACACTTGTATTTCTTGTGGGAAGCAAATACCTCATAAGGATTTTCATTCTTACTGTATTCCTTGCCTAGGCCCTGACCACGACGTTGTTAGCTGTCAGTTTTGTGCTAGATTTAACCAACGCACTATTAAGCGTCTGTTCGATTTTGCTTTCCATTACTTTGGCAGAAGGTTTAACTATATAATGCTGTCGGAACAGCCAATGACCGGAGTTCATAAAAAGCGCGAGGAAAAAGAAAAGGACAGGCATCCCAGGTCCAAAATCGACGAAGTCTCTTCTAGGCCAATCGCAACCCCTGACACCCGCTACCTCAGAGCCACAGGCCGCCTCCGACTCCCATGTGGAGACAGCTCGGCCTCTGGAAACTCAAGGTATTGGGCCTACGGAAACTATTCCCTCAGATGGGTCAGGAGCCGCTGAGCAGACATCTGCTTCTGAGGGTGTCTTCAGACCTACACAGCTTTCTATCAAGACCACTTCAGCAACCAAGGCAAAGTCTGAAACATTTTTAAAGACAAAGAAACAAGTACAGAATTCTCCTGGACAGTCATCCATGCCTAAGAAACAGATGCTTAAAATGGCAGAAGACCTAATTACTTTGATCAGGGTTTCCCATCCCCCTCCTGACAAAAGGCCTAGGCAAGACACTGATTATGATTCCTCTGACCAGGTTTCCATTTCATCTGATTCCTCTTCAGAACAGGGATATTCTCTTCCTCCCTGTGAGGACGTTGATGCTCAAGAATCTATCCCTTCAGACTCTCCTCCTGAGGACTGTTGTTTTGGGGAAACCCTCCACACCATGAGGGAGCATTTCCACTGGGAGAGCCAAGATTATTCAGAATCCAAGAAAAGGCTCAGAGACTTTCTTTTATTGCGTCAACACAGACCTCTTGCTATTCCTCCTGTGCAATTCATTGTAGATGATGTATTTTCTGAGTCCAGTTTGTCTCCTGATTCTTTACCCCCTGCACTAGTTAAGCCAGATAGGTACTACAGGATTCCAGATTCACATAAATTTCTTTTTTAAAAACCCTGCTGCTGACCCAGAAAGTGTATTTCGGGGTCCCAAAGGGGTCATGGCTTCCACTGCAAAAAAAAGCCCTGTTCCCTCTGATAGGGATTCTATAGCACTAGACAGATGGGGGAAAAAAGTTTACACCTCTGCTACTTTAGCTGTAAGGGCTTTAAACTGCCAGTTTCACATGCTTAAATATCAGCAATACCTAATGTCTCTGCTAAAACAGAAAATGCTGACAAACTCTGAATGTCCTGAAAACAAGGAAATGCAGGATTTATTGCATGCAGCTGAACAAGTGGGAAAGCATACTTTGCAATGATTTTAATTCACTAGACGCTTCTTGCAGGGCCGCAGTTACAGGCTCTGTCATTCGAAGGCATGCTTGGTTAAAGGAACAGAGTCTGCCTGATCATGTTAAAGCAAAATTATTGGATGCTCCATTGCAGCATGATACTTTGTTTGGTGTTAAGGCAGAAGAGGTGTTAAAGAAAATGGAGAATAAAGCTAAATCAGTGCAGACAGTAAAGGATTTCTTACAGGTTCAGCCACCCAGATTTAGTAGAAACTGGCCTTCTAAGACTTAGTCCTTTCCAGTGTCAGACAGACCGCAAAGAGGCAGATACAGACGCCCTAGAGGCAGATCTCAGCCCCAAGGCTCATACAGGCCTAAGCAATGGGGTGCTTCAGCCTCCAAAGGCGGAGAAGACAAATCACACCCATTTAGAAAACAGTCCCAATGACTTCCCACTACCAATGCCAAGCACTTTGGCAGCACCCTTAGGGGGAAAACTAGCACTTTTCTCACAAAATTGGCACATGATCACCCAGGACAAATGGGTACTGAATATTGTTTCTCAGGGCTACAGGTTCCACTTTCACACCCTCCCAAGGACAAAAGTTATGCCAGACCTGCCACACAATCAATGGGCAGAGGCACAAAAGCAAATTTCATCTCTCATGGACATGTGGGCTATTCAAAGAGTACCACAGCAAGAGCAGGGGCAAGGATTTTACTCAAGACTTTTCTTGGTACCCAGAAAGGACAAAGCCTGGAGACCAATACTGGACCTGTCTACTCTAAATACTTTTCTGGACGTTCCAAAATTCGTGACACTGCAGTAACTTCTGCCCATGCTGAGCAAGAAGGCTTGGCTCGTAACTTTGGTCCTCAGAGGCATACCTGCATGTCCCAATCAATCTTGCAGAAGATACCTCAGATTCATAGCTGGCTCAATGCACTACCAATTCTCTGCACTGCCCTTTGGCTTATCTACTGCGCCCAGGGTCTTCACAAAATGCCTGGCACCAGTAATTGCATTTTGCAGACAGAGGAATTCAGGTATATCCCTACTTGGATGACTGCCTTATTCAAGCAGAGAGCAAGGACATTCTCCTAAAGCATCTGGCGTTTGTAAAAAGATTACTAATTTGCCTAGGGTACACAGTAAATGAAAATAAATCAAAACTAGTGCCCCCTCAAGAGATAATATTCCTGGGTGCTAGCTTAAATACAACTCCTCAGATGGCTTATCTCACACCAGACAAACAAAGGCAACTGACTCTCTACTGCCAAATGATGGCAACAAAAACCCAGTTACTTGCAAGAAAAATTCTGCAGGCTTTGGGCTTCATGGCTTCCTGCATTTTGCTAATTTCATATGCAAGACTGCATATGAGGAAACAACAATGGTATCTAAGAAGTGTTTGGACTCAACATTGCCACAGCCTGGAAACAATAATTACTCTCATTTCCCTGCCTGCAACAGGAGTTTCGATGGTGGGCACTTACCTGTCACCACAACAAGGGACAGCCATTCAGTTTACCCACAGCCAGCAGATACTAACAACAGATGCATTGGATTATGTCTGGGGAGCACACATGGTGGGAAAATGTATTCAGGGCACGTGGCCCGCAAGCCAAATGTATCTTCATATCAATCAAAAAGAGATGCTAGCTGTACAGAATGCCCGGACAGCCTTCAAGGATCTACTCCATCCAGGACAACTATTGCTAAAGACGGACAATACTACAGTCATGTGGTACATAAACAGGCAAGGGGGCACACATTCCTACCCCCTCTGCAAGCAAGCCATGACTTTGTGGAACACAGCATTGACCTATCAAGTGCATCTGCAAACTCAGTTCTTGCCAGGAAAGACAAATACTCTGGCAGATGAACTAAGCAGAAACCTCATGGACCCTCACGAGTGGAAACTAGATCCACAAGTCTTCAGCATGATAACAAGGAAATGGGGATGCCCAGACATCTGTTTGCCTCCTCTCACAACTGCCAACTACAGAGATTCTGCACAACGACTTATCACACACAAGCATGGAAGGTGGATGCTCTGTCATTCAGCTGGAAAGCCCTGACAGTTTATGCCTTTCCTCCATTGCCTCTCCTCCCCAAAGTACTCCTAAAGGTCAGACAAGAGAAGCCAAAAATGATTCTGATTGCCCCAGACTGGCCACCCCAGCACTGGTACCCAATCCTAAAGAGCTTGTCTCAAGGCCCTGCCTGGACCTTACCTCAAATTCCTCATCTTCTGACCCAACAAAACAATCAGATCCTGCACAGCCAACTCAGAACCTTAAATTTGGCTGCATGGCGAATAATATAACCACTCAGAACACACCTCTCTCTAAAGCAGTTATGGGTGTCATTTTGGAAGCCAGGAGGCCCAGCACCAGAAAATCTTATGCAGAAAAATGGAGGAGATTCTGTGCTTGGAATCAAGCACAAGGAATTGAACCGCTTGTTCCAAATATTCCTCAGATTTTACAGTACCTAACTGAGATGCTGGACAAAGGCCTATCCTTCTCATCAATTAAGATCCATGCCTCTGCCATTTCAGCTCATTACAATATGGAACCACCTATTTTTTCACATCCACTGCTAAGGCTGTACCTCAGAGGGGCCAAAAACATAAAGCCCCCAAGGAGAGCACCGATACCTACATGGGACCTCAATTTTGTCTTGGAAAAGCTCACACTGCCTCCTTTTGAGCCAGCCAATATAGCTGTGATAAAATTCTTATCATGGAAAACAGCTGTGCTCCTAGCAATAACTTCAGCAAGAAGAGTCTCAGAGTTACAGGCATTAATGGCAGTGGAACCTTTTATCATTTTCCACCCAGACAGGGTTTCTCTAAGGACAAACCCAACATTTATGCCAAAGGTAGTATCCAGTGTGGCTCTTAATCAAACCATTCATTTGCCTATTTTTTATCCAAATCCCCAGAATAAAGGAGAGAGACTTCTGCATTCTTTGGACATACACAGGCAGTTACGCTTCTACTTGGACAAAACTAAAGCTTTCAGGAAGACTGAACAAGTTTTAGTGGCATATGCTGCAGGATCAGAAGGAAAGGCTATCTCAAAGCATACTATTTCAAAATGTATAGGACACTGCATTCGTTTCTGCTATGCACAGCATGGCAAATCAGTGCCTAAGGGCATTAGGCCACATTCGACCAGGGCAGCAGCCACATCAGCAGCCTTTCTCAGAGGAGTACCAACCAAGGAAATTTTGGAGTCTGCAACTTGGAGTTCAGTGCACACTTTTACCAAGCACTACCACTTAGCTCTTTACTCTAAATCCAGAGCAGGCTTTGCCACTGCAGTTCTGCAGGGACTCATAGCCACTCCTAATTCTGTTTAGACCCAGCCGCCCAACCTCAGCTTTGGGATTCAACCCAAGTGTAATGACTGCAACAGTGAAACACGATGAACATAGTACAGTTGTGTATCTACCATAAATGTAGATGTTTGAGTGTATTCACTGTGGCAGTCCAGGTTACCCACCCACCGTCCCCCTTTCTTTGCTGGGACTTATCTATACGACCTATATGGTGTATTTGCTTGTAGATGAAGGTATTGTTTATTTTACTGTATGCCTTTTATAAGCAATGTTTTTAGCTTACCCTTTTGGGGGCACCTGACATCTGGGGCAAGAAAAACTGAAGAAAATGGCATCGGCTGCATCTTATATACCCTCGGAGCGCTGACGTCAGGGAAGAGGCGACAGCAACCGACGCTGGACCAGGACTTTGGAATTTGGGCCGACTGTGGGTAGCCTGCCAGCAGGATCACCCAAGTGTAATGACTGCAACAGTGAATACACTCGAGCATCTACATTTATGGTAGGTACACAACTGTACTTTTCAGTCCCAGGTGACTCTCAGAACTAAGCAGTTGGGGGGTCTCCGCTTCCAAGTCTGGGAATAATAAGACTCCCCTATGGTAAACTGTCTCAATGAATTCCTTTTAAAATTTCCAAGCACTTATCAACTGACTGCCCCTTTGGGGGGAAAGATTGCTGTTCATGCAAAGAATTGGGAACTCATTACCCAGGACAAATAGGTTTTAAATGTAGTGTCCCAGGGATACAGATTTCACTTCCCCATGTTGCTAACACCAAGTGAGTGGCTGGACCTACCCCCAAATCAGTTGTCAGAGGCCCAAAAACAATTACTTTCTCTCTTAAGCATGGGGGGCTTTTCAGCTGGTACCAGAAGATGAAAAGGGACAAGGTTTCTATTAGAGACTTTTCCTGGTACCCAGAGAAGACAATTCATGGAGTCCTATCCTGGACCTGTGTACTCTAAACACCTTTTTGGAGATTCCAAAATTCAAGATGCTGACTTCACCAATTACGTCCTATGCTAGGCAAAGATGCCTGGTTGGCAACACTAGATTTAAAAGAAGCATACCAGCACATCCCAATCGGGGAATCTTGCAGAAGATACCTATGCTTCAAAGCAGGCTACTCGCACTATGAGTTCTCTGCACTGCCCTTTGGCTTATCTACTGCGCCCAGGGTATTCACAAAGTGCCTATCTCCAGGTATTGCATTTTGCAGGCAAAGAAATATTCAAATATACCCATACCTGGATGATTGTCTAATTCAGGCAGAAAGCCAGGACATACTTTTGAATCATCTGGCATTTGTAAAAAGTGTTTTAACTTGTCTGGGGTACACCATAAATGAAAAGAAATCACACCTGGTACCTTGTCAACAAATTATATTCCTGGGAGCAAGCTTGAATACATCTTCCCAGGTGGCTTACTTCACGCCAGAAAAGCAAATTCATTTGACAACCCACTTCAAACAAGTGGCCACAAAAACCCTGCTATCTGCAAGACAAGTACTTCAAGCCTTGGGGTTCATGGCCTTCTGCATTCTTCTAATTCCATATGCAAGACTGCATATGAGGAAATTACAGTGGTGTCTAAAAAGCCTATGGTGTCAACATTCCAAAGACCTAGCAACAATGATTCATATCATACCTTGCCTACGCCTAGAGTTCCTTTGGTGGGCAGAGGCCTGCCACCAAAACAAGGACTACCTTTCACACCACCCCCTGCCTCCCAAACCCTAACAACAGATGCATCAGACTATGCATGGGAAGATCACCTGGCAGGGAAGGGCATTCAGGGCAAATGGAACCCAAGTCAAATGCACCTGCATATCAATCAAAAAGAAATGTTAGCTGTACAGAATGCTCTGACAGCCTTCAAGGACCACATTCTTCCAGGACAACTAATGGTAAAGATGGACAAACACCACTGTTATGTGGTACATAAACAAGCAGAGGGGGGGGGGTACATATTCTTACCCCCTCTGCAGACTAGCCATGGCATTGCGGAACACAGCCTTGAGCTACCAAGTGCACCTACAAGTTCAATTCCTGCCAGGAAAATTAAATACACTGGCAGATGGACTAATCAGAAACCTCATGGACCCACACGAGTGGAAACTGGAACCTAGGATTTTCAACGTGATGGCAAGCAAATGGGGGAGCCCAGATATAGACCCTTTTGCCTCTCCCCAGAACTACCAATTGGACAAATTTTGCACAAGGGCTCCCCACAAACAAGCCTGGAAAGTGGATGCTCTGACCTTCAGCTGGAAAAACCTATCAGTCTATGCCTTCCCCTTTCTTCTCTCCCAAGTAGTATTAAAAATCAAACAGGACAAATCAAGGATGATTTTGATTGCTCCAGACTGGCTGCACCAACACTGGTGTACCCCCTCCTGCGCAGTGTGTCATGATTATCCCCATGGCACCTGCCTCAGACTCCTTCCCTGCTGTCTCAGCAGGAGAACCAGATTCTGCACCCTCACCTTCCAGTACTGAACCTTGCAGCCTGGCTAATCACTTAATCGCTCCTTTACCATCCCTCAGCAAACCTGTGATGGGTATCATTTTAGAGGCAAGGAGGCCTAGTACTTGAAAATCTTATGCTGAAAAATGGAAAAGATTTTGTGCCTGGAACCAGTCTAAAGGCATGAGCACAGCAGCACCCAATTTACCTCAGATTTTACAATACTGAACTGAGATGCTTCACAAGGGCCTGTCTTTTTCCTCCATTAAAATCCACACCTCAGCCTTTTCAGCTCATAACACAGAACCTCCCCTCTTCTCTCATCCACTGCTCAAGCAGTTCCTCAGAGGGGTCAAAAATTTGAGACCACCCAGGAGAGCTCCAACCCCAGCCTGGGACCTTAACTTTGTCTTGGAGAAAGTCACTCTACCTCCTTTCGAGGCAACTGCTACTGCAGACTTAATTTCTTTCTTGGAAAACAGCTTTCCTTTTAGCAATCACTTCAGCTAGAAGGGTATCTGAATTACAGGCCCTTATGGCAGTGGAGCCTTTCATCATCTTTCATGCGGACAGGGTATCCCTCAGAATCAATCCATCCTTCTTGCCCAAGGTGGTATCTTAATCAGTCCATTCATTTGCCAACCTTCTTTCCCAAACCACAGAATAAAGGGGAACAGATACTGCATTCCTTAGATGTGCACAGACAACTCAGATTCTACTTGGACAGGACTAAACCTCAAAGGAAATCTGAACAACTGCTGGTGGCATTTGCTGCAGGGGCAGAGGGAAAGGCTATTTCAAAGCAAACCATTTCTAAATGGATAAGCCATTCCATTCATTTCTGCTATAAGCACCATGGAAAACCTATCCCCCAGGGGATCAGACCTCACTCCACCAGGGCTGCATCTACCTCTACAGCCTTTCCTCAAAGGCATCTTTACCAGGGACATCCTAGAAGCTGCTACCTGGTGTTCTGTACATACTTTCATCAAACATTATCATTTGACAATTTTCTGTAAATCCAGAGCTGGCTTTGCCACTGCAGTCTTGCAAGGCCTTATAGCGGGCCCTAATGCTTTCTAAATTTCTCCTCCCAACCATAGCTTTGGGAATCTACCCAAATGTAATGACTGCAACAGTGAAACATGAAGAACATAGTACAGTTGTGTACACTTACCATAAATATAGATGTTCGGGTTTATTCACTGTTGCAGTCCTGGTTACCCTCCCTCCAGCCCCATAACTTCTTTTGGCTATACCTTTACTTTATTTTACCATGCTTAAACGCCTTTTTGGTGTATTTTCTTTTTTTCTTGGAGGTATATCTTTTTGCTTTTATGTTTAATTGCTTCCCATTATGGGGGACCTGACATCTGGGGCAAGAAAAACTAATGTAATGGCGTCGGCTGCACATTTTATACCCCTGACGACCTGACATCATTAAAGAAGGGACAGCAACCGACGCAGGACCCAAGACTTTGTTAATCAGACCGACTGAGGGCTACCTGCAAGCAAATAACCCAAATGTAATGACTGCAACAGTGAATACACTCAAACATCTACATTTATGGTAAGTGTACACAATTGTACTTTCTGCTTGCCCTAGCCTCTATGGCAGTTTCAATCCCAATAGTGCCTCTAGCAAAGCTACATATGCAGATCCTGCAATGGCTCCTTTTTTGTCACTGGTTTTCAAACTGTCACCCCCTTAGTTACCAGATTCGAATAACCAACTCCTGCAAACAGGACCTCCTTTGGTGGATGAGGCCAGACGTAGAACTTTGGAGTTGCCCATTTCAGTCCCCTCAGCCCACAGCTATTGTGACCATGGATGCTTCCCCGATTGGGTGGGGGGGGGTGGGGCATTTCCACCTCAGAGGCCCAGCTGCATATCAATGTTCAGGAACTGAGAGCTGTGCTGTTAGTGTTGCAGGCCTTCCATTCGGCTCTCCCTTCCAGAACAATTGCGATTCAGACAGACAATATGTCAGTGGTCTGCTATATCAACAAGCAAGGAGGAACAAAGTCCTGCCCCCTATGTCGAGAAGGCATGCGAATTTGGCAGTGGGCGATAGCTTCCAAACGCTTTCTGATAGCAACACGTATGCAGGGGAGCTCCAACGTAATTGCAGACAAACTAAGCAGATGCTTCTTCATGCCTCACGAGTGGTCTCTCTACCCAGAGGTTGTGTCAGAAATCTTCAGCCTCTAGGGCCAGCCTTGCCGCGATCTTTTCGCCTCCCCGTGAAACAACAAGTGCAGCAGCTATTTCGCCCTACTTCCCATGGAAGGGGAATCGCCAAGGGACGCTCTGATCCATGATTGGCCCACGGGACTTCTTTATTTTTATTTTCCCTTCCCCCTGATTCCACATTTTCTAAAGAAAGCTCTTCAGTTGAGATGCAAGGTGGCCCTCATAGCCCCGTTCTGGCCGTGACAGGTTTGGTTCACCTTCCTTTGGCCTCCCCTAGTATACCCACCATGGATTCTGGACCCTGTATCAGATCTGATTACTCACCCCCAAGGGTTGAGTCACCCATATCTGTCCAGTCTCAACCTGACAGCTTGGTTTCTCCACTTCCACTAGTCACCAGGCATGGTAATCTCTCCTCATCTGTTTGAGACATCATTCTGGCCTCTCATAAATCATCCACCATTAAGACTATATCAGGATAAATGGAAAAGGTTCTCCATCTGGTCCAGAGATAACATGCTAAACCCATATTCGGCTACAATAACTGCAGTGCTTCAGTACTTGGCAAAGTTTTTTGATAATGGAGCCTCTACCTCTACCAGATGATCTGGCGGCAATTTCCACAATAGTATAGATGACACCCCTCTTATCTGTTTACGCCTTTGCAAGGCTTTCCTCAAGGGGACCTCTCATATCAGGCCTCCTGTCAGACAGCCTGTGGAACCATGGAACCTCACTCTAGTCCTTCCATCTTTGACTCAAAAACCTTTTAAACCTGCTGCGAAGTGTGACCTAAAGTTTTTTGTCTTGGAAATGCTTGTTCTTGGTAGCCGTCATGTCTGCTAGAAGGGTCTCAGAGCTGCAGGCATTGTGTATCAAGAGGCCCTATCTGGTCTTTCATAAAAACAGAGTATCACTTCAGACGAATCCATCCTTCATTCCCAAAGTTGTTTCTGGGTTCTCCATAAACCCAGACCATTGATCTACCGGTTTTTCTTTCTGAATTTTGCCAGTAGAGGAGAATATTGCCTTCACTCTTTAGACGTACATGGACAATTGAGATTCTCCCTAGACAGGACCAAACATATCTGCAAATCGGAACAGCTTTTCATCTCCTTTTCTGACCCAGAATGGGAGAGGCTGTTTCCAAGGTTGCATTATCAAAATGGCTAAGGGACTGCATACTTTTGATCTATTCCCTCAGTAAAAAACCTGTACCAAAAGTTAAAGCTCCCTCCACTAGATCTGTGGCAACATCTGCAGCTTTCCATTCCAGGGCTTCCATGGATGACATCTGCGCAGCAGCTACTTGGGCTATACCTCATACCTTTATCAATCATTTCAAGTTGGATTTGGTCTCCAGAGGGAGAGCTGCTTTTGGCTCAGTGGTACTCAAGAATGTTCTTCTATAATGACCACCCATGGATCTCAAGGTAGCTTGGGATTCTGTCCCATCAGTGATGAATGGAAAGAAGATGAACAGCATTAAAGAAGTTATGTCTTACTATAATGTTCCATCTGTTTTGTTCATCTTCTTTCATTCATCACTTCTCACCCTCCTTCCCCCTCAAAGGCTCCTGTGGGATGCTTTGGGCCTAAGTGGTGCCCTAGGGTATTTGCACAGAAGTGGCCTCGGCTTTACTTCTTTTTCTCTAGCAAACTCGATCTGATGTACTAGGGAGAGGGGCATTCTGGGTACAGACTTAGCTCAAGACTTTTTTTGGCTGGTTAAAGCTTGGTAAAAAGGCCGACTTGGTTCCGAGGGCTCGGAACCGAACCCATCAGTGATGAATGAAAGAAGATGAGCAGCACAGATGGAACGTTATGGTAAGACACAACTTCATTTTCATGCCCACAGTTGTTAATGGTCCTTAAACCAGGCCATTAAATTACCAGCCTTTTTGCCCTTCTCCCCAAAACAACACTGAGGATCCTACACACATTTGATGTGCATAGACAACTTAGATTTTACCTTCACAAAACTAAACTTTGTAGAAAATCGGGCCAACTGTTTGTGTCCTTCCATCTCAGTGCTCTGGAATTGCCTATGTCTAAACAGACCATTTCCAACTGGATCTCCAAATCAATCTCTCTCTGCTATTTCTACCATGGAAAATGCCTTCCTTGCTTGATCAAGTCCCACTCTATAAGAGCAGTGTTTTCCTCAGGGGCTTTCCTCCAGGGACTAGACACCAGCTCTATCCTAGAAGCAGTAACCTGGACATCTGTCTACTCTTTTACCAAACACTACAAGCTAAATTCTATCTCTAGATCCAGGACTGGGTTTTCTAGGGCCATCCTACATGGCTTCCTGGAATTCTTTAGCTACCTCCACCTCCCTTTCTGCATGAGCTTTGGTATTTTCCCTCATGTAAAGAATACTGCAGTAGATGACTAGAAGGACATAGATTAGTTGTGTAAGAACTTACCTAATGATAGATGTCCTCCTCCTCTTGTTTGCAGTATTTTATCCAACCCTCTTTCCCCACTTCCTTCTTTCCTTGTATGTATTGATTTCCTATTCCTTGGACTGTCTTTTCGCCTGGGGCAGTTCAGAAGATAGTGTGTGCTTACATCACTTTTATGGCCTACATGCGATAGCAGCCTTTGTCAGACATACTTTGCATCACACGGTAGTAAAAGACTTCAGTATACTGGCCAACTTTAGGTCACCTGGGAAGGTAACTCAGTCAGGTAAAGAATACTGCAGCAGACAAGAGAAACATCTATTATTATCGTACAATGTTCTTTGTGTTTCACTGTTGCAGTCATCACACTTGGGTTATCATTCCAGGGGTAGCCCTCAGTCGGCCCGAATACCAGAGGCTTAGTATGCTTTGCTCAATGCCATAATTGTATATCATTGGGCCCTTATTGGAGCTAAATATTTTCACTCTCAGTCTCTGTATTTCTAAATGGCTTCGGTCAGCCATCCGACTACTGATCATCTGAAAAAAACGTAATGATAAAGACAGAGACAGACCACATAGGTCCAAAACTGCCATCAACGCTTCTGTTAAGCTGGTTGCCAGTTCGCTGATCCTCAGTGAAGCATTTTCACAGCCCGTGATGCCCGCTTCTGTGGATTTGCAGGCCGCTACTGAGCCCCATTTGGAGTCCGGTATGCCACGAGACTCTTCTTTGACTAAGGATCTTGCGGATGTTTCTACCTTGGATGGGTCCGGAGCCGCTGAGCAGGCACAGCCTTCCGAGGAAGTTCTTCGCACTACAGATACTAGACACAAACCGCTGACTTCTTAAGCATCTTCTGTTCTTTCTAAAACTACAGTTTCTAAGGTCCAGGGTACAAACTTTTTGTTTTTTCTTTCGGCTTTTCCTGGTTAGGTGTCACTACAGCGGAACTCCAGTCCGCTAATGATTGGCAGTAGATTTTTTATGGGTGTAGCGGTGCCAGCTCGACGCTTAGCCTTTAACGAAGGCACGCCCATTCTATGCATGTCTTTCGAACGCCACTCAACCATGGGGAGGACATGCATACTCCACACAGAAGGCGCTCCAGCCGAGAATCGAATGAGAGAACCTCTTGCTGTGAGGCAGCAACACTACCGCTGCACCACCAGTGTACGAACTACGCCTAAAAAAACGATGACCCAAGCTCAAGCACCTGCTTCCATGCCTCAATTTCAAATGCTTAAAATGGCAGAAGACCTTATCTTGCTTATTAGGGGAAGCCAGCCTACCCCTTCCAAAAGAAAGAGACTTGTCCCCAGTAGTTTTATTTGACCAGGAGTCCGATGACTCTGAGGATGTTCTTCGTGTTTCACTGTTGCAGTCATCACACTTGGGTTATCTGCCTGCAGGTAGCCCTCCGTCAGCCCGAATACCAGAGACTTAGTATTTCTGTGTCAGATGCTGTCGCTCCAGGTCTGACGTCATGTCGTCAGGGGTATAAAAATAGGCAGCCGACTCCATTACATCAGTCTTTCTTGCCGAGGACCCTGAAGCAGAAGCAGTTCACACAAGTGCCAGTCGGCCACTACCTAAGTTTTCGTTTACGAATTGAATCATCCTGAAGTTTTCTAAAGCTAAATACCCCGTTGGGGATCCTTTTTTCTTGCTCTAACCGATGTCAGAAAAAGTTAACAATTGTCTTACCTGTGGAAAGCAAATACCACACTGAGATTTTCATTCTTACTGCGTCACCTGTTTAGGCCCAGACCGCGACGTACCTTGCTTGCTCGAATCATTCATCGTCGGGCCCTTATTGTCGCTAAGTACTTTTGTTCTCGTTTTCTGTATTCCGAAATGGCATCGATAAGCCATCCAACTACCAATATTCCCAAAAAGTGAGGATAAAAGAGACAGACTGCACAGGTCTAAAGCTGCCGACGACGCTTCCGTTAAGCTAGTCACCATTTCGCCTGTACTCAGTGAGGCACTTTCACATCCCCTGATGCCTGCTTCAGTGGATTCGCAGGCCTCTATTGAGACCCGTTCGGAGTCTGGTATGCCACGAGAGTCCTCTTTGACTATGGAACCTGTGGATGTCTCTACCTTGGATGGGTCTGGATCCTCTGAGCAGGCACCAACTTCTGAGGAAGTTCTTTGCACTACCGATGTTCTACATAAACCGAGAACTTCTTTTGCGTCTTCAGTTCTGTCGAAAACTACTGAGTTTCTAAGGCCAAGAGTATGCGCTACGTCTAGAAAACTAACGACCAAAGTGCATGCACCTATTCCCTTGCCACAACATCAAATGCTTAAAATGTCAGAAGACCTTATTATGCTGATTAGGGGAAGTCACCCTTCCCCTGCTAAGAGAAAGAGACCAGTCCCCAGCAGCTTCAACAGACCGAGTCCGACGACTTTGAGGTATCTGATTATGAAGGCATGCCCTTATCTGCTTATGAGGATTCATGTGCAGTGGAATCCATTCCCTCTGTCTCTCCTTCAGAGGACTTTCCTTTTGGTGAAACTTTACATACTTAAAGACGGCATTTCCATTTGGAATGCCAGGACTACCCCCAGTCCAAAAAGAGACTTAGAGAATTTTTAAGTGTTGCCACAGCACAGGCCTCTAGCTATACCCCATGTCCTGGATGTTGTAGATGATGTTTTTATGGTATCCAGTCTTACTCCAGATACTTTACCACCGGCCCGTTGTAAACCTGACAGATACTACAGAGTACCTGATTCCCACAAATTTCTCCAAGAATCTTACTGTGGATCCAGAGACAATTTCCCAGGGACCTTAAGGTATTAAGGCTACTACAGCCAAAAATCCTACCTCTTCAGACAGGGACTCCAAAACTTTAGACAGATGAGGTAAGAAGGTATATACCTCTGCAACTCTTTACCATCAGGGCATTGAATTGCCAGTTTCAAATGTTGAAGTACCAGCAGCATATTATGGAACTAATTAAACAAAAAATAGTGTTACTTCCAGCTTGCACAGAAAATAAAGATTTACAAGAGCTAATGCATTCTATAAACCAAGTTAGTAAGCATACTTTGCAGTGTGGCTTTGATGCCCTGAAAGAATCCTGCAGGGCTGCAGTCACTAGGTCTGTACTGAGAAGGCATGCTTGGCTGAAGGAACAAACCTTGCCAGATCATGTCAAATCCAAATTACTAGACACTGCTTTAAGTAAGGACTGTTTATCTGGCACGAAATAGAAGAGGTTCTTAAAACGATTGGGGGGGGGGGGCTAAATCTGTGCAAACTGTTAAAGAATTCTTACAAGTGCAACCACCTAGATTCAATAGGAATTGGTCTTCAATAAACTGATCCTTTCCAGCCCTTCTCAGACCAAACCCAGGGGAAACAGGCCACCCAGACTACAGTCTCAGGGTATGCAGAGTTCTAAACAATGGACTGCAAACTGGGAGCCATTATTGAATCCCCAAATGATGTGGATACTCTGCAAAAGGGCCTTACAGAAACAGATGCTTGGTGCCAGAGCCATGGGCTCAAGCTCAATGCCAAGAAATGTATTGTTATCCCCTTTGGGAAAAAACATGTATCCATGAATTACCA
This sequence comes from Protopterus annectens, assembly GCF_019279795.1. Lineage (NCBI taxonomy): Eukaryota > Metazoa > Chordata > Ceratodontiformes > Protopteridae > Protopterus > Protopterus annectens. The sequence goes on from NC_056736.1 coordinate 605,308,911, forward strand.
TATAGGTGGCAGTACACTAAACACAGAAAGTGTGATAAGAGACTTAGGGACACAGGTGGACAGTGGTCTCGCCTTCGATAACCACATCGCCACAACAGTCAGGAAATCCTTCTATGTGGCACACCTCATCACGAAGGGCTTTTCATCCAGAAAATGGAGGTCATTGTCCCACTGTACTCATCCCTCATTAGACCCATTATAGAATACAATGCCCCATTTGGTATGTACCTCTCAAGACATCTGCAACAACTGGAAAGGCCTCAGAAATACCTCACTAAAAGAATCACAGGCCTAAAGCAGATGCCCTACGCTGACCACCTTAAAAAACTCCAGCTATACTCTGTCGCATATAGTCTACTCAGAGGCGATCTCTGCTTAACATACAAGGCCATGTCAAACCCAGAGCTGTTGGACATGCTACACTTAAAGAACTCCCAATCCCTCAGAGCTACACGCTCCAGGGATCTAAACCTTGTCATCACAATAAACAAAACATGCTGGAGGGATAGGTTTCTGACCCAGACACTCCCCAGACTCTGGAATAGATTGCCCATACATGTCAAGCAGAGTGCCTCTTTGGACCTCTTCAAGAGGAACCTTGACGTTTGGATGGGAGAAAGGAAATTCACCCCAGGGATCACGTCAGTCGCCCTGCTAGACAGGGGTCCAGGAAAGTAAATAATGTGGGAAGAAATAGCCAGGGAATTGTTATGGCTAGGCTTGTATAGGCCCTAGGGCTGATAGCCTAGTACCAACCTATGAACCTATGAGCCCCCACCTCAAAAACGGAGTGGTAAGCTGCCCCCTTATGGAAAAAGTTCACAGTAACTTTTCAGATGTTCTTCATCTCACATTGCTGCAGTCATAACCTGTGGGTAGTCCGCTGTCCTCGGTCGGCCCGAATACCAAAGTATTAGGCTGGCGTCGGTCATGGGCGCTCAGATCTGACGTCAGTGCGTCCCAGTATTAAAGCGCATGACCGATGTCATATCCTCAGTCTTTTTTGCCGCATGGTCCGAAGCAGAAGCAGCGTTTGCAAGTGCCGTCGCGTCTGAAATTTTCAGATTTCGAGTTTCAGACCGAAACCAAGTTGGGCTAAGTACCCGTTGGGAATATTTTGTTTTTCTTGCCTCAGTTAATTCCGGATGTCAGAAAAAGTGAATAATTGTATTTCTTGTGGGAAACAAATACCGCATAGGGATTACCACTCTCTTTGTATTCCTTGTCTGGGGCCTGAGCATGACGTAGTCGGGTGTCGCTTTTGTGCTAGGTTTAATAAGCGCACCATTAAACGTAGGTTAGATTGCGCTAGGCTTGTCTTTGGGAAGCGGTGTAATTACAATATGCCGTCGGATCCTCCGACGCCCGCTTCTGCTAAGAAGCTCAAGGATAAGTCGTTAAGGTCCAAGCAGGATGAGTCGTCCGTTCCGGACGCCGGTTCTTTAGAAACTACGCTGGAATCTGTAGATCCAGTCGAGGTTTCAGCTGAGTCTCAGGGGGAGACATTAATTTTGCAAGATGTGGCCTCACAGGAGTCAGGTCAGGCTGAAGGGGCCTCTCAGGCTGCTGTACTCCCTTCTTTGCCTAAGGTGGTTAGGCCTTCTCCTTCAGTTTCTAAGGTACCTTCTAAGGGCAGGCCTGGTTTGCCCTCCTCAGGTGTCAGTCCTAGTTCTGCAGGCTCTGTGCCTAAAAAACACATGCTTAAAATGGCAGAAGATTTAATTTCCTTAATCAGGGGTTCTATGCCCCCTCCAGATAAGAGGCCTAGGGTGGAGCCAGAAGTGGAAAGTTTGGAACAGGCTTCAGATTACTCAGAGTCTTCGGCTGAAGATACTCAGGATTTTCCTCCTTATTCAGATTCGGATGCAGAGGATTCCAGTCCTTCTGCTTCTCCTCCAGAGGATTTTTCCTTCTCAGAAACCTTGCATTCTATGAGGGAGCATTTTAAATGGGAAGGTCAGGATTTCGGATTCCCGAAAGAGGCTTAGGGAATTTTTGTTTTTGCCTCAACATCGGCCCTTAGCTATACCTCCTGTTTTGGATGTTGTTCAGGATGTTTTCTCAGAGGCTTCCCTTAATCCAGACTCTTTGCCTCCTGCGCCAGTTAAACCTGATGGGTATTACAGGGTGCCTGTGGCTCATAAATATCTGTATAAGAGCCCTAGGGCTGACCTAGAAACTATTAGTCAGGGACCTAAGGGTGTCAGGGCTTCTGTTGTAAAGAATCCAGTTCCTATGGATAAAGAATCTAGAGCTTTGGATAGGTGGGGTAAAAAAGTGTACACCTCTTCCACTCTAGCAATGAGGGCTTTGAATTGCCAGTTTCATATGTTAAAGTACCAGAATTTTCTCCTTACTCAATTAAAATCTAAGGTAGATGCTTTGGCAAAGGGCATAGAGTGTAAGGAATTACAGGAAGTTGGTTCATGCCTCTGATCAGGTGGGTAAGCATTCCTTGCAGTGTGGTTTCGATGCTTTACAAGCTTCTTCCAGGGTGGCTGCCACTGGATCAGTTATTCGCAGGCACGCCTGGCTTAGGGATCAGAGTTTGTCAGAGCATGTTAAAGCTAGAATTCTGGATGCTCCTTTACAGTCTGAAGTTTTGTTTGGTCCTCCTGTGGAGTCTGTCTTAAAGAAAATGGAAGACAAGGCTAAGTCTATGCAGACTGTTAAAGATTTTTTGCAGGTGCAGCCCCCTAAGTTTAGCAGAAATTGGCCTACTAAGGGTTGGGCTTACCCTTCTTCTGATTTACAGTCTAGGGGCAGATCTAGACGTGGTAGGGGCAGAGCTCAGGGTTCTTTCAGGCCTAGAACGTGGAGTTCCCCTGCACCATCTACAAGTGAGGGCAGGGGCCAGTCCTTTCGTAAACAGGCCCAATGACCTGCATCTTCAGCTGCCAGATCCCTCCTGTCTGGCAGCTCCTTTGGGAGGAAAGTTAGCACTTTTCAAGCAAAACTGGCTTTTAGTCACCCAGGACAAATGGGTACTGGACATTATAAACCGAGGCTACAAGTTTTATTTCCATACATTGCCTCCTTTCAAAGGCATGCCAGACGTTCCTCCTCAGCAAAGAGTAGAGGCTCACAAACAGATTTCTTTACTTCTTCAAATGGGGCTATACAGCAGGTCCCTATGTCAGAAGTGGGCCTAGGATTTTATTCTCGCCTGTTTCTTGTACCAAAGAAAGGAAACACTTGGAGACCAATTTTGGATTTATCTATCCTCAACACATACCTGGACATTCCAAAATTCAAAATGTTGACGTTGCAACAACTTCTGCCTCTGTTGGGCAAAGACCACTGGATGGTAATTCTGGATCTCAAAGAGGCTTATCTTCATGTTCCTATCAGACCCAGTTGCAGGAGATTCCTGCGTTTTCGGGCTGGGACTTTACATTATCAGTTCTCTGCATTGCCCTTTGGCTTATCTACTGCGCCCAGGGTGTTCACAAAGGTTCTGGCCCCGGTGATAGCCTTCTTAAGGTTAAGAGGAATACAAATTTATCCTTATTTGGACAATTGCCTGATTCTTGCTCAAGACGAAAACAAGCTTCTTCACCATCTACAGTATGTTATGGCAGTGTTAAGGTGCCTAGGGTGTTCTGTGAACGAAACAAAGTCCAGTCTAGTACCCTCTCAGGAAATGTGCTTTCTGGGTGTGAGACTGAATACAGCTTCCCAGATGGCTTTTTTGACCCCGGACAAGCGGAGAAACCTTACACTTTACTTCCAGCAATTGTCTCTACGGTCCAGGCTGATTGCAAGGACAGTCCTTCAAGCCTTGGGGTTCATGGCATCTTGTATTCTGGTGCTTCCCAATGCCAAACTGCATATGAGGAAGCTACAATGGTATCTCAAAAATGTATGGACACAACACTGCCACGATCTGGACACTGTCATTCAAATAATACCTTGCATTCAAAAGGAATTTTTGTGGTGGGCTCAGGAATGTCACCTAAACAAGGGACTCTCTGTGACCCGACCAGAGGCGAGTCAGATCTTAACGACAGATGCCTCGGACAAGGCTTGGGAGCACACCTCAATGGAAAGTGGGTTCAAGACACGTGGCCTGCCAGACTTCAACATTTACATATCAACTTGAAGGAGATGTTAGCAGTCCAATTTGCATTGATGGCTTTCAAGGATTTACTTCACCCGGGACAAGTGTTGATTCAAACAGACAACACAACTGTCATGTGGTACATCAGCAAGCAAGGGGGAACCCATTCGTACCCTCTTTGCAGACAAGCTATGATTCTGTGGGAGACTGCTCTCAGTATGCACCTCACTCTTCAGGCAAGGTTTCTGCCAGGAGCACAGAACTCCTTAGCAGATGTTTTGAGCGGACAAATGGTGGATCCCCACGAGTGGAAGTTGGATCCTCATGTATTTCGACAGTTGACAGTGATATGGGGGACTCCAGACATAGATCTGTTCGCTTCTCCACTAAATTTCCAGTTGTCAAAGTTTTGCACAAAGATGTTTCATCCCACAGCTTGGAAAGTGGATGCTCTATCATTCAGTTGGAGCAATCTTCACGTCTATGCCTTTCCTCCTCTGCCTCTCCTTCCCAAGGTGCTTTTGAAGGTCAGACAAGACAAGCCCTCCATGATTCTAATAGCTCCGGATTGGCCTCGACAGCACTGGTACCCTCTGCTGAGGAGTTTAGTATGGGAGCCTCCTTGGCCTTTGCCTTCAATTCCTCACCTTTTGTCCCAGGCGGGCAATCATTTCCTCAATGTCAGGATTCAGTCCCTGCATCTAACAGCCTGGCATATTCTGTTCTAGAACCTGGAGGGTCGAAGCTTCCTCAACAAGTTTTGAATGGTATTTTGGAGGCCAGAAGGCCTAGTACAAGGAAAGTTTATGCTGATAAATGGAGGAGATTTTTTATTTGGAGCACAGCAAGGAGTTTTGATGTTTCCAGGCCTAATTTGAGTGTTTCTCTTCAATATCTTACAGAATTATTAGACAAGGGTTTGTCTTTCTCCTCTGTAAAAGTTCATGCTGCAGCCATTTCTTCTCACTATGACTGTGACCCACCATTATTCTCTCATCCTTTGTTTAAACAATTCCTTAGAGGGGCAAAGAACATAAGACCCCCACGTAGAGCTCCTACTCCTTCCTGGGATCTCAATTTTGTGTTGGAAAAACTTACTTTACCTCCCTTTGAACCTGCAGCTACGTCTGAGTTAAAGTTTTTGTCTTGGAAGACTGCTTTTTTGTTGGCCATTACGTCTGCTAGAAAGGTATCTGAATTACAGGCTCTAATGGCAGTTGAACCCTTCCTGATTTTTCATAAGGATAGGGTATCTCTGCGTACTAACCCTACTTTTATGCCTAAAGTGGTTTCAAATGTGGCCCTGAACCAATCTATTCATTTGCCTACTTTTTATGCTGATCCCCAAAATAAAGGGGAGAAAATTTTGCACACTTTGGATATTCACAGGCAGTTGCGTTATTATTTGAGCAGGACTAAAAGTTTCAGACAGTCTCAACAGTTATTTGTTTCTTTTGCTTTGAGCTCTCAGGGGAAACCTGTTTCTAAACAAACTATTTCTAAGTGGATTGGTCATTGTATTGCCTTTTGTTATTCTCATCATGGTAAGGATCATTCCACTAGGGCTACTGCCACTTCTACTGCTTTTTGAGGGAGTAGCTACCAAAGATATTTTGGAAGCAGCTACTTGGAGTTCAGTGCACACTTTTTCTAAACATTACCATCTCCCTCTTTATTCCAAATCTAGGGCTGGGTTTGCCACTGCAGTCTTGCAGGGCTTATTAGCAGCCCCCAATGCTTTATGATTTGGCCAACCTCCCTTTACTTTTGCTTTGGGATTCTACCCACAGGTTATGACTGCAGCAATGTGAGATGAAGAACATAGTACAGTTTTGTACCTACCATAAATGTAGATGTTCGAAGATCCACATTGCTGCAGTCCAATTTACCCTCCCTCCTCTCCCTCTGTAGTTTGGAGTGTTTGTTTGTTTAGGTTGTAGATATTGTTTGTACATGGGTTTTGGAGGTTTTTTCTATTTTAGGCTGTGGCCTTTCTTTTTGGGCCTTCTGACATCTGGGGCAAGAAAAGACTGAGGATATGACGTCGGTCATGCGCTTTAATACCGGGACGCACTGACGTCAGATCTGAGCGCCCATGACCGACGCCAGCCTAATACTTTGGTATTCGGGCCGACCGAGGACAGCGGACTACCCACAGGTTATGACTGCAGCAATGTGGATCTTCGAACATCTACATTTATGGTAGGTACAAAACTGTACTTTATCCTTCCCAGCCCTGCCCAACTACTTGCACCCCTAGGATGGAAAACTTGCCCTTCATGCAAAAAACTGAATGTCCATTGCTCTGGACAGATGGGTCCTAAACATTGTATCCCAGGGGTACAGATTCTACTTCCATACACTGCCAACCTCAAGCAGGGTTTCCAGACCTTCCTCCAAACCAGTGGGCAGAGGCTCAAAAGCAAGTACTTTCCCTGCTCAGTATCAGAGCTATTCAGTCTGTTCCAGTAGAACAAAGGGAGCAGGGTTTCTACTCCAGACTTTTTCTGGTGCCCAGAAAAGAGGGCTCTTGGTACCCAATCCTGGATCTGTCAACTCTCAACACCTTTCTGGTGGTCCCAGAATTCAAGATGCTTACTCTGCAACAGCTTCTCCCTATGCTAGCCAAGGATGCATGGTTAGTCACTCTATACTTAAAAGAAGCTTGTCTGCACATCCCCACAAGGGAGTCATGCAGAAAATATCTACGCTTCAAGGCAAGCTCTATTCACTATCAGTTCTCTGCACTTCCCTTTGGCTTATCTACTGCACCCAGAGTATACACAAAGTGCCTGGCTCCAGTCATTGCATACTGCAGGCAGAAAAATATCCAATTTTTTTGATACTTGGACAACTGCCTGATTTAGGCGGACAGTCAGGAATTGATACGTCTGCACCTGGCATTTGTAAAAAGCCTACGTACTTCATTGAGGTACACCACCAACGAAAAGAAATCACAACTGGTACCCAGTCAAAAGATTGTATTCCTGGGTGCAAGCTTGGACACAACTTTCCAGATGGCATTTCTCACTCCAGAAAAAAAACGGTCTGTCTGACAAGCTACTTCAAACAGATGGCCACCAGAACTCGGCTATCTGCAAGAAAAATTTTGCAAGCCCTAGGGTTCATGACCTCATGTATTTTGCTAATTCCATATGCAAGACTGCATATGAGGAAACTTCAGTGGTACTTAAAAAGTCTTTGGTGCCAGCATTTTCAGGACCTGGAAACAGTCATTCCAATCATACCTTGTCTAAGGGCAGAGTTCTTTTGGTGGGCAGAAGCATAGGTTCATAGATTAGTACTAGGCTAACTGCCCTTGCGAGTCATTTTAAGCCTAGCCAATTAACCCTTGTGAGACTCAAATCCTGCACCTTTTGTTTGGGCAAACACCTTAACCATTAGGCCACCCTCTGGTACTGTATGCAACCACAACAAGGGACTGCTTTTCACTCAACCCATCACTGCCCAAACCCTGACAACAGACGCCTCAGACTATGCATGGGGGGCTCACATGGCATGTAAGTGCATTCTGTGACACTGGAGCCCAGCCCAGATTCTCCTGCACATCAGTCAAAAAGAGATGCTAGCTGTACAGAATACTGTTACAGCCTTCAAATACCTAATCCTTCCAGGACAACTGCTTATAAAAACAGACACCACCACAGTTATGTGGTACATAAACAAGCAAGGGGGAACCCATTCTTATCCACTCTGCAGGTTAGCCATGTCCCTGTGGAACACAGCCTTGAACAACCAAGTGCATCTACAAGCTTAATTCTTGCCAGGTAAAACAAAATTCACTGGCAAGTGCATTAAGCAGAAATCTCCTAGACCCACACAAGTGGAAATTGGAGCCAACATCTTCAACCTTCTGACCCAGAGGGTGGGAGACACCGGAGGTGGAACCTATTTGCCTTCCCCAGGAACCACCTGTTGAGCAAATTCTGTACCAGGAACCCTCCCAGAATGGCCTGGATGGTGGATGCCCTATCCTTTCAATGGGAAAACTTCTCAATTTATGCCTTTCCCCCTCTGCCCCTCCTCTCAAAAGTACTACTCAGGATAAAACAGGACAGGCCAAGGGCAATTCTTATTGCCCAGACTGGCTGCGCCAGCACTGGTACCCACTCTTGCGCAGTCTGACAACATTACCACCTTGGCACCTTCACCAGACTCCCACCCTGCTGTCACAGCAGGAGAGACAGATTTTACATCCCCAATTGCAATCCCTAAACTTTGCAGCCTGGCTTATCCCTTGAATACTCCACCAGCAACCCTCAGCAAACAGGTGCTGGATGTAATTCTTGAAGCCAGGAGGCCTAGGAAATCCTATGCTGAAAAGTGGAAAAGCTACTGTTCTTGTAATCAGTATCAATGGAAGGACACAGCAGTGTCCTCCTTACCTCTAATCCTGGATGACCTAGCAGAGCTACCCCACAGAGGCCTATCCTTCTCCATTAAGATTCATGCCTCTGCCATGTCAGCTCATTATAATACTGAGCCACCTCTGTTTTCTCACTCTCTCATCAACAGTGCCTGATACGGGCTAACAACTTAAGCCCCCCTAGGAGAGCACCCACCCCTGCCTGGGACCTTAACTTTGTACTGGAAAAGCTCATGCTTCCCCCTTTTGAACCTGCAGCTTTAGCAGAGTTAAAATTCATCTCTTGGAAAACAGCCTTGCTTTTAGCCATAACTTCAGCAGAGTGTCTGAGTTACAGGCACTAATGACTGTGGAACCCTTCATTATTTTCCATGCTGACAGGATTTCCCTCAGGACTAACCCGTCCTTTATGCCTAAGGTGGTGTCCTGTGTGGCTCTAAACCAATCCATCCATTTGCCAACCTTCTTCCCTAACCCTCAGAATAAAGGGGAAAGGAATCCTGCACTCCGTGGACGTGCACAGACCGCTCAGGTTCTACCTTGACAGAACTAAACCTTTCAGAAAATCTTACCAGTCAGCTTTGCTACAGGGGCAGAGGGTAAGGCCGTTTCAAAGCAAATTTTTTCCAAATGGATATCACACTGCATCCATTTCTGCTACAAGCACTATGGAAAACCTACCCCCACAAGGGATCAGACCTCATTCCAGTAGGGCTACTTCCACCTCTACAGCATTTCTTAGGGGGAGTCCCTATTAGGGACATTCTGGAAGCTGCAACCAGGAGTTCTGTACACTCCAACAACTATTAACACTTACCAGTCTTTTCTAAATACAGAGCTGGGTTTGCTATAGCAGTCTTGCAAGGCCTAATAGCCAGCTCTAACACTTCTTGACTGCCTCCACCCTTCCTCAACTTTGGGAATCGACCCAAGTGTGATGACTGCAGCAGTGAAACATGAAGAATATAGTACAGATGTTCTTCGTGTTTCACTGTTGCAGTCATTACTTTTGGGTTGTCTGCTTGCAGTAGCCCTCAGTCGGCCTGATTAACAAAGTCTTGGGTCCTGCGTCGGATGCTGTCCCTTCTTCCATGACGTCAGGTCATCAGGGGTATAAAACATGCAGCCAACGCCATTACATCCGTCTTTCTTGGGGTCTATATCAGAACATCGAAGTATTAAAACTTCGAATGTTCTGATATTGAACACAATTCAGCGAACGCTAAGAGTAGAGAAGCTGCAGAACAACAAATTCTTTCCTTGGGAAAGAATTCGGTTGGCCGTTTCTGTGGCTTCGCTATTCTAGCACTGTGGTGGAAAGTTACGGGTTGGGTTCAGGTAAGTGTGCAATTGTTTGTACGTTAGGGTTAGTGGCGGGTTAAGTGAGTTAGGGCGCGGATTAGGCGTTTGTGCGATAGTGACAGACTTTAGGGTTAGGGGTGGTTTAAGTGAGTTAGGGTTAGGGCGGGTTAGATTGGTGTGCGATATTGACGGACCTTAGGGTTAGCATTTGGGTTAAGGTAAGTGGGGTAGATAGTAGTGTATGTTTAGTTTAGTGTAGCGTTAGATGTAGGAATTTAAGTGTATGTGTGTGGTTGCTGTTTGTCTGATGTGCTTGTGTTGTGTGTATATGTTTCGGAGCAGCAAATTTTTTTCATGGGAAAAAAATTGCTGTTCTGAATGTTCGATTTTTCATGTTTAGATGTTTTGGGGCCGATGAAACTGCGTTCTCTATTTTTATCTTTCGATAACGTGATATAATATAAACACCTTTTTTGGCATGCAGTGCCCGAAGCAGAAGCAGTTCGCAAGTGCCAGTCGGTAGACTCCTGAAATTTTCGTTTTGGAGTTTCAGAACCGAAGTCTTCAACTAAAGCCAAGTACCCCGTTGGGGAAACTTTTTCTTGTTCCTTACCGATGTCAATAAAAGTTAATAATTGCATTACTTGTGGAAAGCAAATACCTCACAAAGATTTTCATTCGTACTGTATTCCTTGCCTGGATCCTGACGATGACGTACATTGCTGTCGGTTTTGTGCTTTATTTAATCAGTGCACTGTCCGTCGGTATATTTTCGCCTCTAAATATTTCGGTTCTCTGTTTAATTATCCAGAAATGTCGTCTGTTAGCCATCTGACTACCGAAAAAAACGCAAAGATAAAGACAGAGACAGGCCGCCTAGGGGTCAAGGGCTGCCGACGACGCTTATCCTAAGCCAGTCGCCAGTTCGCCTGTACTCAGTGAGGTGCTTTCGCAGCCCCTGATACCCACTACTTATGATTCGCAGGCCTCTACTGAGACCCATTCGGAGTCCAATATGCCGTGAGATGCTTCAACTATGGAAGCTGCGGATGTCTCTACGTTGGTTGGGTCCGGAGCCACTGTGCAGACACCGGCTTCTGAGGGTGTATTCAGGTCTACGAACTTGCATATTAAACCGATGCCTCCTTCTTCATTTAGGCCTAAATCTCTAACCATGCCTAAGAAACCGACATCCAGGCCGCATGCTCAGGCCTCTATGCCTAAAAAACAAATGATAAGAATGACTGAAGATCTTATAACTTTAATCAGGGGAAGACACCCACCCCCTTCTAAGAGACCTAGGACTGAAGTTGTTTATGAATCTTCTGACCAGGATTCTGATTCTTATCTGGATTTGCCCTTATCTACTTAAAGGATTCTGATGCAGAGGACTCTATTCCCGCTGCTTCCCCTCCAGAGGATTTTTCTTTTGGTAAAACTTTACATGCTCTAAGGGAGAATTTCCACTGGGAAAGCCAGGATTTTTCTGATTCATAAAAGAGGCTTAGGGATTTCTTGCTTCTGCCTCAGCATAGGCCTTTAGCTAATACCTCCTGTACTAAACATTGTTGATGATGCCTTTTCGAAATCTAGTTTGGCCCCGGATTCTTTGCCTCCTGCTCCCAGAAAACCTGACAGATATTACAGGGTTCCTGATTCACACAAGTTTCTTTTTAAAAATCCTATTTTGGATCCAGAGACTATTTCACAGGGACCCAAGGGCATTAAGGCTTCTACTGCAAAAAAATTTACCCCTTCTGATAGAGACTCCAGGGCACTGTATAGATGGGGTAAGAAGGTTTACACTTCTGCAGCCTTGGCCATTACAGCTTTAAACTGCCAGTTTCATATGTTAAAGTATCAACAACATGTTATTGGGTTGCTTAAACTGAAAATTATGTTGATTCCTGGCTGTGCTGAAAATAAAGAATTACAGGATTTAATGCTTTCTGCTGAACAGGTTGGTAAAGGTTTGCAATGTGGATTTGATTCATTAAAGGCCTCTTGAAGGGCTGCTGTTACTGGGTTTGTGCTCAGAAGGCATGCTTGTCTTAAGGAGCAATCTTTGCCTGATCATGTTAAAGCTAAACTGTTGGATACTCCCTTAAATCAGGACCGCCTGTTTGGCAACAAAGCTAAGGAAGTTCTTAAAAAGATGGAAGGTAAAGCTAAATCTATGCAAACTGTTAAAGATTTCTTGCAAGTTCAGCCTCCTAGATTTAGTAGGCATTGGCCCTCTAAGAATTGGTCCTTTCCAGTCCTTCCAGGTCTTCTCAAGCCAAACCCAGACACAGCAGAAACCCCAGATTTCCATCCCAGGTGGGACACAAGACTAAGCAGTGGGGGATTTCCACACCCCAATCTGGGAGTAGTAAGACTCCCCCCTATGGAAAACTGTCTCAATGACTTGGTTTTAAAACTTCCAAGCACTTCCCAACTGAATGCTCTTTTAGGTGGAAAAATTGGTCTGCAGGCCAAAAACTGGGAACTCATTACCCAGGACAAATGGGTTTTAAATATAGTGTCCCAAGGATACAGATTTCACTTCCACACATTACCAACACCAAGCGGTGGCCAGATCTACCCCCAAGTCAGTGGGCAGAGGCCCAAAATCAAGTTCTCTGTCTGTTAAGCATGGGGGCTTTTCATTTGGTACCAGAAGAGGAAAAGGGACACGGTTTATTTTCGAGACTTTTCCTTGTACCCAGAAAAGGCAATACATTGCTTCCTATCCTGGACCTTTCTACTCTAAACACCTTTCTGGGGATTCCATAATTCAAAATGCTGACTCTTCACCAGCTGCTTCCTATGCTAGGCAAAGTTGCATGGTTGGCAACACGACTTAAAAGAAGCATACCTGCACATCCCTATCAGGGAGTCTTGCAGAAGATACCTACATTTCAAAGCAGGCTACATGCACTATCAGTTCTCTGCACTGCCCTTTGGCTTATCTACTGCGCCCAGGGTATTCACAAAGTGCCTAGCTGCAGTCATTGCATTTTGCAGGCAAAGAAATATTCAAATATACCCATACCTGGATGATTGTCTAATTCAGGCAGAAAGCCAGGACATACTTTTGAATCTGCCCTTTCTTCAAAGGGTGCTGACTTGTCTGGGGTGCACCATAGATGAAAAGAAATCACACCTGGTACCCTGTCAACAAATTATATTCCTTTGAGCAAGCTTGAATACAACTTCCTGGATGGCTTTCCTCACGCCAGAGAAGTGAATTCATTTGACAACATACTTCAAACAAGTGGCCATAAAAACCCAGCTATCTGTAAGGCAAATACTGCAAGCCTTGGGGTTCGTGGCCTCTTGCATTCTTCTAATTCCGTATGCAAGACTTCATATGAGGAAACTACAATGGTATCTGAAAAGCGTATGGTGTCAACATTCACAGGATCTAGAAGCAATGACTCCTATCATACCTTGCCTTTGCCTAGAGTTCCTTTGGTGGGCAGAGTCCTGCCACCAAAACAGGGGATTACCATTCACACTACCCCCTGCCGCCCAAACCTTAACAACAGATGCATCAGACTATGCATGGGGGGCTCACTTGGTAGGGAAGTGCTTTCAGGGCAAATGGAACCCAAGTCAAATGCACCTGCACATAAATGAAAAGGAAATGTTAGCTGTACAGAATACTCTGACAGCCTTCAAGGACCACATTCTTCCCGGACAGCTAATGGTAAAGATGGACAACACCACTGTCTTGTGGTACATAAACAAGCAGGGGGGTATACATTCTTACACCCTCTGCAGACTAGCCATGGCATTGTGGAACACAGCCTTGAGCTACCAATTGAATTTACAAGCTCAATTCCTGCCAGGAAAACTAAATACACTGGCAGACTGACTAAGCAGAAACCTCATGGACCCACACGAGTGGAAACTGGAACCAAGGAGTTTCAACATGTTGACAAGCAAGTGGGGGGGACCCAGGTATAGACCTGTTTGCCTCCTCCCAGAACCATCAATTGGACACATTTTGCACAAGGATTCCCCACAATCTAGCTTTGAAAGTGGATGCTCTATCCTTCAGCTGGAAAAACCTATCAGTTTATGCCTTTCCTCCTCTGCCTCTGCTCTCCAAGATATTACTAATGATCAAACAGGACAAGCCAAGGACGATTTTAATTGCACCAGACTGGCCACGCCAACACTGGTGTACTCCCTCTTGCGCAATGTGTCACACTTGGCCCCATGGCACCTGCCTCAGACTCCTTCCCTGTTGTCTCAGCAGGAAAACCAGATTCTGCACCCTCAGCTGCAAACCCTGAACCTAGCAGCATGGCTAATTGCCTAATATCTCTTTTACCATCCCTCAGTAAATCAGTGATGGATATCATTTTAGAGGCAAGGAGGCATAGTACTATAAAATCTTATGCTGCAAAATGGAAAAGATTTTGTGCCTGGAATCAATCTCAAGGGATAATCGCAGCAGTGCCCAATTTATCTCAGATTCTACAATACTTGACTGAGATGCTTCATAAGAGATTGTCCTTTTCCTCCATCAAAATTCATGCCTCAGCCATTTAAGCTCATTACAGCACAGTGCCTCCCCTGTTCTGTCACCCACTGCTCAAGCAGTTCCTCAGAGGGGCCAAAAATTTAAGGCCACCCAGGAGAGCTCCAACTCCAGACGGGGTCCTTAACTTTGTCTTAGGGAAACTCACTCTTCCTCCTTTCGAGCCAGCTGCTACTGCAGATTTAAAATTCCTTTCATGGAAAACAGCTTTCCTTTTAGCAATCACTTATGCAAGAAGGGTATCTGAATTACAGGCCTTTATGGCAGTGGAGCCTTTCATCATCTTTTATGCGGACAGGGTGTCCCTCTGAACCAATCCATCCTTCATGCTCAAGTTGGTATCCAGTGTGGCTCTTAATCAGTCCATTCATTTGCCTACCTTCTTTCCTAACCCTCAGAACAAAAGGGAACGGATACTGCACTCCTTAGATGTGCACAGACAACTTAGATTTTACTTGGACAGGACTAAACCTCAAAGGAAATATGAACAACTGCTGGTGGCATTTGCTGCAGGGACAGAAAGGAATGCTATTTCAAAGCAAACCATTTCAAAATGGATAGGCCACTGCATTCATTTCTGCTATAAGCACCATGGTAAACCTAGCCCACAGGGCATCAGACCCCATTCAACCAGGGCTGCATCTACCTCCACAGCCTTTCTCAGGGCCATTGCTATCAGGGACATCCTAGAAGCTGCTACCTGGAGTTTTGTACATACTTTCACCAAGCATTATCATTTGCCAATTTTCTCTAAATCCAGAGCTGGCTTTGCCACTGCAGTCTTGCAGGGTCGTTTAGCTGGTCCTAATTCTATTTAAATTCCTCCTCCCAACCTTAGCTTTGGGAATCTACCCAAATGTAATGACTGCAACAATGAAACACGAAGAACATAGTACAGTTGTGTACACTTACCATAAATGTAGATATTCGAGTGTATTCACTGTTGCAGTCCTGGTTACCCTCCCTCCAGCCCCCTTTCTTCTTTTGGCTATACCTCTACCGTTATTATGTTCAAAAAGCTTTTTGTTCTATTTGCTTTTTTGCTGGAGGTATATCCTTGTAATTATATATTTAATTGCTTCCCATTAAGGAGGCACCTGACATCTGGGGCAAGAAAAACTGATGTAATGGTGTCGGCTGCATGTTTTATTACCCCTGACGACCTGACGTCATGGAAGAAGGGGCAGCATCTGACGCAGGACCCAAGACTTTGTTAATCTGGCCGACTGAGGGCTATTGCAAGCAGATAACCCAAATGTAATGACTGCAACAGTGAATACACTCAAACATCTACGTTTATGGTAAGTCTACACAGTACTTTGTGTACACTTACCATAAATGTAGATGTTTGTATTCACTGTTGCAATCCTGGTTTCCCTCCAGCCCCCTGGCTTTCTCTATCTTTCTACCTCTCCTTTCTATGGCCATTCCTAATGGCATTGGTATTTATGTTTTACTGGTGGTGTTCCGCACCATATACTCGCTTTCTATTTGGGGGCCCCTGACATTTGGGGCAAGAAAAACTGATGTAATGGCATCGGCTGCCTGTTTTATATCCCTGACGACCTGATGTCATGGAAGAATTGACAGCATCTGACCCAGAAATCCTAAGACTCTGGTATTCGGGCCAACTGAGGGCTACCTGCAGGCAGATAACCCAAGTGTGATGACTGCAACAGTGAATACAGTCTAACATCTACATTTATTGTAATTGTACACAACTGTACTTTCTTTGCATTACCGATATTCGACACAAACCAACAACTTTCTCGTCTTCAGTTCTTTCTAAAACTACCGAGTCTCTAAGGCCAAGAGTACACGCTACACCTTAAAAAAACGATGACCCAAATTCATGCTCCTGTTTCCTTGCCACAACATCAAAAGCTTAAGATGGCAGAAGACCTTATCTTGATTAGGGGAGGTCAGCCTTCTCCTGCTAAGAGAAAGAGACCTGTCCCCAGCAGCTTTAACAGACCAATAGTCCTGACGAGTCTGAGGTATCTGATTATGAAGACATGCCTTTATCTGCTTATTAGGATTCAGATGTAGAGGAATCTATTCCCTCTGCTTCTCCCGAGTTTTTTTCTTTGGGTGAAACCTTACATACTTTGAGAACGTTTCCACTGGGAATGCCAAGACTATCCTAAGTCCAAATAGAGACTCAGAGAATTTCTAGAATTGCCACAACATAGGCCTTTAGCAATACCCCCAGTCTTGGATGTTGTGGATGATGTCTTTATGGAATCCAGTTTAACTCCTGATACTTTACTTCCTGCTCATAGGAAACCAGACAGGTACTACAGAGTTCCTGACACACTCAAATTCCTTTTCAAAAATCCTACTGCTGACCCAGAGGTCAGCTCCCAAGGGACCTAAAGGTATCAAAGCAATTACAGCTAAGAATCCTACTCCTTCGGACAGGGATTCCAGAGCTTTAGATGGATGGGGTAAGAAAGTATACACCTCTGCAACTTTTGCCATTAGGGCTTTGAATTGCCAGTTTCACATGTTGAAGTTCCAACAGCATATTATGGAACTGATTAAGCAAAAAATAGCCACCTTTACGGATTGTGCAGAAAATAAAGAATTACAAGAGCTTATGCATTCTGCAAGCCAGCTCAGCAAGTGTACATTGCAAAGTAGCTTTGACTCCCTAGAGGCATCTTGCAGGGCAGCAGCCGCTGGTTCTGTACTGAGAAGGCATGCTTGGCTTAAGGAGCAGACCTTGCCAGACCATGTCAAATCAAAATTGCTAGACGTTCCTTTGAATAAGAACAATCTGTTTGGCACCAAAGCAGAAAAGGTTCTAAAAAAGATGGAAGGAAAAGCTAAATCTATGCAGACAGTCAAAGATTTCTTGCAAATACAGCTTCCTATATTCAGTAGGCATTGCCCCCTCGAAACATTGGTCTTTTCCAGCCCCCTCAAGGCCATCTCAAACTAGACCCAGGGGAAAGTAACCCCCCCCCCCCAAGACTACAGTCTCAGGGTTTGTAGAGATCTAAGCAATGGAGTGCCTCCACTTCAAAAACAGAGTGCGCTAAGCCACCCCCTTACGGGAAGAATTCCCAGTGACTTCTCAACTCCTCTCCCTACCTCTGCCCAACTGCTTGTGCCCCTAGGAGGAAAACTTGCCCATCAGCAAAAAAACTGGACTTCCATCACCAAAGACTGATGGTCCTCAATATTGTATCCCAGGGGTACAAATTTTACTTCCACTCACTGCCAACCCCAAAAGGGTTCCCATACCTTCCTCCAAACCACTGGGTAGAGGCACAAATCCAAGTTCAATCCCTGCTGTAAGGGCAATTCAACCTGTTCCTGCTGAACAGATAGGTTAAGGGTTCTATTCCAGACTTTTCCTGGTACCCAGAAAAGAGGGCACTTGGCACCCAGTCCTAGATCTTTCCATTCTAAACACCTTCTTGGTGGTACCAAAATTCAAAATGCTCACCCTGCAGCAGCTTCTTCCTATGCTGACCAAAGATGCCTGGTTAGCTACCCTAGACTTAAAAGAAGCTTATCTGTACATCCCTATGAGGGACTCATGCAGGAAATATCTTCGCTTCAGGGCAGGATCTATGCATTATCAGTTCTCTGCACTTCCCTTTGGCTTATCCACTGCTCCCAGAGTATTCACAAAATGCCTGGCTCCAGCCATTGTCTACTGCAGACTGAGAAAAATTCAAATTTACTTGTGTTTAAGACAACTGCCTGATTTTAGGCGGACAGTCAGGAAATGCTGTTGCAGCAAATGACATTTGTAAAAAACCTACCATCAACGAAAGTAAATCAGAACTAGTCCCCACTCAAAAGATTGTATTCCTGGGAGCAAACTTGGACACAGCATCCCAGATGGCATTCCTTACACCAGAAAGGCAATCCTATCTGACAGACTACTTCTGTCAAATGGCCACCAGAACCCAGCTATCCGCAAGGAAAATCCTGCAGGCCCTATGGTTCATGGCCTCATGCATCCTACTAATTCAATATGCCAGACTGCATATGAGGAAACTTTAATGGCACTTAAAAGTCTTTGGTGCCAACATTCTCAGGACCTGGAAACAGTCATTACTGTCATACCTTGTCTAAGGACAGAGTTTCTTTGGTGGGCAGCAGCATGCAGCCACAACAAGGGGCTACCCTTTACTCAACCCCATGCCGTCCAGACCGTAACCACAGATGCATCGGACTATGCCTGGGGGCCACATTTGGACGACAAGTGCATTCAGGGCCACTGGAGCCCAAGTCAAATTCATCTGCACATAAACCAAAAATAGATGCTAGCTGTGCAGCATGCTCAACAGCTTTCAGATCCCTACTTTCACCAGGACCCCTGCTAATAAAAACAGACAACACCACAGTTATGTGGTACATCAACAAGCAGGGGAACCCACTCTGCAGGCTAGCCATGGCCCTGTGGAACACGGCCTTTGACATGCAGGTCCATCTGCAAGCTGAATTCCTGCCAGGCAAACAAATCTCACTGGCAGATGACTTAAGCAGAAATCTCTTAGACCCACACGAGTGGCAATTAGAGCCCAGCACCTTCAGCCTTCTGATTCAGAAATGGGACCCCAGAGGTGGATCTGTTTGCCTCCCCCTGCAATCACCAGCTCAGCAAATTCTGCACCAGGACACCTCACAGCAAGGCGTGGAAAGCGGATTGCCTCTCCTTCCAGTGGGTAAACCTCTCAATCTATGCATTTTCCCCCCTGCCCCTTCTTTCAAGAATATTGTTCAAGGTAAGACAGAACAGACCAAGGACAATTCTGATTGCAACATACTGGCCACGCCAGCACTGGTTCCCACTCCTGCGCAGCCTGTCACTGGTACCACTCTGGCACTTATCCCAGAGCCCCACCCTGCTAGTTCAGCAGGGGAGACAGATCTTGCATTCGCGACTGCAAAGCCTAAATTTTGCAGCCTGTCTTATTTCTTGAATTTTCCCCCAATGACCAGCCTAAGCAAGCAGGTAATGGACGTCATTCTTGAAGCCAGAGGACCCAGTACAAGGAAATCCTATGCTGATAAGTGGGCAAGGTATTGCTCCTGGATTTAATCTAAAGGAGAGGGCACAAATGTGCCCTCCCTACCTCTTATCTTGGATTACTTAGCAGATCTACTCCACAGAGGCCTATTCTTTTCCTCTATTAAGAACCATGCCTCTGCCATCTCGGCTCATTACAACTCTGAGCCGCCCCTATTCTCTCACCCACACATCAAACAGTTCCTGAGAGGTGCAAACAACTTAAGGCCACCAAGGAGAGCACCCACCCCTGCTTTGGACCTTAGCTTTGTACTGGAAAAGCTCACACTGCCCACCTCCCCTCTGAGCCTGTAGCATCAGCAGACTTAACATTCCTCTCTTGAAATACACCATTGCTCCTGGCCATCACTTTAGCAAGAAGAGTGTCTTGGCTACAAGCACTTATGACCGTGGAACCCTTCATTATTTTTCATGCTGACAGGGGTCTCCCTCAGGACTAATCCTTCCTTTATGCCCAAAGTGGTGTCCAGTGTGGCTGTCAACCATTCTATCCATTTGCCAGCCTTCTTCCCTAATCCTCAAAATAAAGGGGAAAGGATCCTGCACTGCTTGGACATGCACAGACAGCTCAGATTCTACCTGGATAGGGCTAAGCCCTTCAGGAAATCTGACCAGATACTACTCAGTTTTGCACCAGGTGCAGAGGGCAAGTTCATTTCAAAACAGACAGTATCCAAGTGGATAGCACACTGTATCCATTTCTGCTACAAACAACATGGGAAACCAACCCCTCAGGGGGTCAGAACACATTCCACTAGGGCATCTTCTACCTCTACAGCATTCCTCAGGGGAGTCTCTACCAGGGACATTCTGGAGGCTGCTACCTGGAGCTCTGTACACATTCACCAAGCGTTGCCACCTGCCTATATTTTCTAAATCCAGGGTGGGGTTTTGCAACTGCATTCCTGCAGGGCATACTAGCTAGCCCAAACAGTTCTTTACTGCCTCCACCCTTTCTACAGCTTTGGGAATCAACCCAAGTGTGATGACTGCAACAGTGAAACATGAAGAACATAGTACAGTTGTGTACACTTACCATAAATGTAGATGTTCAAATATATTCGCTGTTGCAGTCATCACATTTGGGTTATCTGCTTGCAGTAGCCCTTAGTCGGCCTGATTAACAAAGTCTTGGGTCCTGTGTCGGTTGCTGTCCCTTCTTACATGACATCAGGTCGTCAGGGGTGTAAAACATGCAGCCAACGCCATTACATCAATCTTTCTTGCCGTGCCCGAAGCAGAAGCAGTTCACAAGTGCCGGTCGGCTGACTCCTGAAATTTTCGTTTACGAGTTTCAGAACCGAAGTCTTCACCTAAAAGCGAAGTGCCCCGTTGGGGAAACTTTTTCTTTCTCTATACCGATGTCAGTAAAAGTAAATAATTGCATTACTTGTGGAAAGCAAATACCTCATAAAGATTTTAATTCGTACTGTATTTCTTGCCTAGGCCCTGACCAACGACGTACCTCGCTGTCGGTTTTGTGCCTTATTTAAACCACGAACTGTCCGTCATCAGTAGATTTTCGCTTCTAAATATTTTGGTGCTCAGTTCAATTATCCTGATATGTCTTTGGTAAACCATCCAACTACCGACATTTCAAAAAAATGCAAAGATAAAGACAGAGACAGGCCACCTAGGTCCAAAGCTGCCGACGACGCTTCTCCTTAGTCGTGCGTTTGCTGGTACTCAGTGAGGTGCTTTCTCAGCCCCTGATAACCCGCTACTTCAGATTCGCAGGCCTCTACTGAGAACCATTCGGAGTCAGATATGCCACGAGATGCTTCAACTGTGGAACCTGCAGATGTCTCTACCTTGGATGGGTCCGGAGCTGCTGTGCAGGCACCGGCTTTTGAGGGTGCATTCAGGCCTACTGACTTACGTATTAAACTGATGCCATCTTCTTCTTCAAGCCTAAAACTCAAACCATGCCTAGAAAACTGATGCCCAGACCGCATGGTCAAGCCTCTATGCCTAAAAAACAAATGATAAGATTGGCTGAAGACCTTATTCCTTTAAAGTAAATAATGTGGGAAGAAATATTCAGGGAATTGTTATGGCTAGGCTTGTATAGGCCCTAGGGCTGATAGCCTAGTACTAACCTATGAACCTATAATCAGGGGAAGCCAGCCTTTCCCTTCTAAGAGACCTAGAACTGAGTTTGCTTATGATACATTTGACTAGGATTCTGACATTTCTGTTTCCTCTGATGACCAGGATTTACCCTTATCTACCTATGAGGATTCTGGTGCTGATGACTCCATTCCCTCTGCCCCCCCCCCCCCCCCCCAGAGGGTTTCTCTTTTGGTGAAACCTTGCATACTCTCTGGGAGCATTTTCGTTGGGAAAGTCAGGATTTCTTTCTCCTGCCCCAGCACATTCCTTTAGCCATAGCTCCTGTACTAGACATTGTTGATGATGTTTTTTCGGAATCGAGCTTGGCCCCTGACTCTTTACCTCCTGCTCCCAGAAAACCTGACCGATATTACAGGGTCCCTGACTCTCACAAGTTCCTTTTTAAAAATCCTACTGCGGATCCTGAGACCATTTCACAGGGACCCTTGGGCATTAAAGCTACTACTGCCAAAAATCCTACCCCCTCTAATAGAGACTCCTGGGCACTGGATAGATGGGGTAAGAAGTTATACACTTCTGCAACTTTGGCCATTAGGGCCTTAAACTGCCAGTTTCATCTGTTAAAGTATCAGCAATATATTATGGGACTACGTAAACAGAAAATTATGTTGATTCCTGACTCTGCTGAAAATAAGATTTATAGGATTTAATGCATTCTGCTGAACAAGTTGGTAAACATACTTTGCAATGTGGTTTTGATTCACTCTTTAGAAGTATCTTGCAGGGCTGCTGTCACTGGGTCTGTACTTGGAAAGTAGCAGCAGCATATTATTGGATTTCTTAAACAGAAAATTATGTTGATTCCTGATTGTGCGGAAAATAAAGATTTACAGGATTTACTGCATTCATCTGAGCAAGTTGGAAAAGATACTTTGCAATGTGGTTTTGATTCACTAGAGGCATCTTGCAGGGCTGCTGTAACTGGGTCTGTACTTAGAAGGCATGCTTGGCTTAAGGCGCAATCCTTGGCAGATAATGTTAAAGCGAAATTACTGGATACTCCCTTAAACCAGGACCTCCTGTTTGGCAACAAGGCAGAAGAAGTTCTTAAAAAGATGGAGGAAACAGCTCAATCCAAAGGTGGACCTATTTGCCTCCCCCTACAACCACCAGCTCAGCAAATTCTGCACCAGGGTACTTCACAGCAAGGCCTGGAAAGTGGATGCCCTATTCTTCCAGTGGACAAACCTCTCAATCTGTGCATTTTCCCCTCTGCCTCTTCTTACAAGAGTATTACTCAAGATAAAGGAGGAAAGACCAAGAGCAATCCTGATTGCCCCAGACTGGCCACGCCAACACTGGTACCCACTACTGCGCAGTCTATCACCAGTGCCCCCCATGGTACCAACCCCAGATACCAACTCTCCTGACTCAGCAGGAGGGACAGTTCTTGCATCCGCAATTGCAAACCCTGAACCTTGCAGCTTGGCATATTCCCTGAATTCTCCTCCAGTAGGCAGCCTAAGCAAACAAGTACTGGATTTCTTACGTGAAGCCAGACAACCCAGTACAAAGGAAATCCTATGCTGACAAGTGGAAAAGGTGGTGTTCCGGGATTCACACTAAAGGAGCGGATACAGCACAGCACTCCTTACCTCTTATCTTGTGTTACCTAGCAGACCTACTCCACAGAGGCCTGTCCTTTTCTTCCATTAAGATCCATGCCTCTGCCATCTCTGCTCATTACAGCACTGAGGCACCTCTCTTCTCTCACCCCTCTCATCAAGCAGATGTTCATGTTTCACTGTTGCAGTCATAATGTTAGGGTAATCTGCTGGCAGGTTGCCCTCAGTCGGCCTGATTAACAAAGTCTTGGGTCCTGCGTCGGTTGCTGTCCCTTATTCCATGACATCAGGTCGTCAGTGGTATAAAACATGCAGCCAACGCCATTTTTATCAGTCTTTCTTGTCGCACGGTGCCCGAAGCAGAAGCAGTTTGCAAGTGCCGGTCGGCCGACTCCTGAAATTTTTGTTTTCGAGTTTGAGAACCGAAGTCTTCAACCTAAAGCTAAGTACCTCGTTGGGGAAACTTTTTCTTGCTCCTTATCGATGTCAGTAAAAGTTAATAATTGTATTACTTGTGGGAAGCAAATACCTCATAAGGATTTTCATTTGTACTGTATTCCTTGCCTAGGCCCTGATCACAAAGTGCCTTGCTGTCGTTTTTGTGCTAAATTTAACCAAGGCACTATTAAGCATCAGTATACTTTTGCATCTAAATGCTTTGGCTCAGGATTTAACTATCCAGAAATGTCATCTGTTAGCAATCCAACTACCGGAATTCACAAAAAACGCAAAGAAAAAGAGACCATTGAGGTCCAAAACCGACGACGAATCTTCTCCTAAGCCAGTCGCCGGTTCACCGGTACTCAGTGAGGCGCTTTCACAGCCCCTGATACCCGCTACTTTTGATTCGCAGGCCTCTACCGAGACCCATTCGGAGTCCGGCATGCCACGAGATACTTCCAAGTATTTAACCTGCGGTTGTCTCTCCCTTAGATGGGTCCGGACCCGCTGAGCAGGCACCGGCTTCTGAGGATGTTTTCAGGCCTAAAGATTTTTATATTAAACTGACGCCATCCTCAGAAACAAGGCCAAAACCAACTTTTATGTCTAAAAAACCGACGCATGGGCCACGTGTTCAGGCCCCTACGCCTAAAAAACAAATGATCAAAATGGCTGAGGATTTAATTACCTTGATCAGGGGTTCCCAACCCCCTCCTGCTAAGAAGCCTAGGCAAGGCACTGATTATGAATCTTCAGATCAGGTTTCCATTTCTTCTGATTCCTCTTCTGATCTGGAATTATCTAGTCCACCTTATGTGGACTCTGATGCAGAAGAATCCATCCCCTCGGCTTCTCTTCCTGAGGATTTTTCTTTTGGAGAAACTTTGCATACCTTAAGAGAACATTTTCACTGGGAGAGTCAGAATTTTTCAGAATCCAAAAAGAGGCTTAGGGATTTCCTTCTTCTTCCTCAACATAGGCCTTTGGCTATACCTCCTGTTCTACATATTGTTGATGATGTTTTCTCAGAATCCAGCATGGCTCCTGATTCCCTGCCTCCAGTTCCTGGTAAGCCAGACAGATATTACAGGGTTCCTGACTCCCACAAATTTCTTTTTGAAAACCCTACTGCTGACTCTGAAACAATTTCTCAGGTTCCCAAGGCTTCTACTGCTAAAAATCCTACCCCTTCTGATAGAGACTCCAGGGCGCTGGATAGGTGGGGTAAAGAAGGTTTACACGTCTGCAGCCCTGGCAATCAGGGTTTTAAACGGTCGATTTCATATGCTTTAAATAGCAGCATGTCATGGGCTTACTTAAACAGAAATGATGTTGATTTCTGACTGTGTGGAAAATAGAGTAACAGGATTTATTGTATTCAGCTGAACAAGTTGGAAAGCATACTTTGCAATGTGGTTTTGATTCCTTGGAGGCCTCTTGCAGGGCCGCTGTAACTGGATCTGTGATAAGAAGACATGCTTGGCTCAAGGAGCAAAATCTGCATGATCATGTTAAAGCAAAATTGTTGGATGGCTCCTTTACAACAGGACAGTTTATTTGGTAATAAGGCAGTAGAAGTTTTGAAAAAGATGGAAGACAAAGCTAAATCTATGCAAACTGTAAAAGATTTCTACAAGTACGGCCACCCAGATTCAGTAGTCACTGGCCTTCTAAGAACTGGTCCTTTCCAGTACCCACCAGAGCTGCTCAGGTCAAACACTGGCACTCCAAAGGCTCCAGGTTTCATTCACAAGGAACTTACAGAACAAAACAGTGGGGTCTCTCTACCTCCAAATCTGGAAGTAGCAAGGCAACCCCCTATGGTAAACAGTCTCAGTGACTTTTCTCTGCCATTTCCAAGCACTTATCTCTTGGCAGCCCCTTTGGGGGGAAAACTAGCACTTCATGCACAAAATTGGCATCTAATTACCCAGGACAAGTAGGTTTTAAATATAATATCCCAGGGATACAGATTTCATTTCCACACATTGCCAATTCCAAACGGATGGCCAGATCTCCCTCCAAATCAGTGGACAGAGGCCCAGAGAGAAGTTATGTCCCTCATGGATATGAGGGCTATTCAACCAGTACCAGAAAAGGAAAAAGGACAAGGTTTTTATTCAAGACTTTTCCTGGTACCCAGAAAAGACAAATCATGGTGTCCAATTCTGGACTTATCCATTCTAAATACTTTCCTGTACATTCCAAAATTCAAGATGCTGACTCTACAACAGTTACTGTCTATACTAGGCAAGGATGCCTGGCTGGTAAAGCTAGACTTGAGGCTTACCTGCATATCCCAATCAGGGAATCTTGCAGATATTACCTCCGCTTCAAAGCAGGCTATTTGCATTACCAGTTCTCTGCACTGGCTTATCTTCTACACCCAGGGTCTTCACAAAGTGCCTGGTACCAGTAATTGCATTTTGCAGACAAAGAAACATTCAAATTTATCCTTATCTGGACGATTGTCTAATTCAGGCAGAAAACAAGGACACACTTCTACAGCATCTGGCATTTGTAAAAAGGTTTCTAACTTGCCTAGGTTACACCATAAACGAAAATAAATCACAACTGGTACCCTCTTAAAAAATTACATTCCCGGGTGCAAGCTTGAATACAACTTCCCAGATGGCTTACCTCACGCCAGACAAACAAATCCAATTGATGACTTACTTCAAGCAGGTGGCCACAAAAACCCAGTTATTTGCAAGACAAATTCTGCAGGCCTTGGGGTTCATGGCTTCCTGCATTCTTCTAATTCCGTATGCAAGACTGCATATGAAGAAACTTCAATGGTATCTAAAAAGCTTATGGAGTCAACATTGTCACAGCCTAGAAACAATGATTCCTATCATTCCTTGCCTGCAGCAAGAGTTCCTTTGGTGGGCAGAGGCCTGTCTCCAAAACAAGGGTCTTTCATTCATTCCACCCCCTGCCACCCAAACCCTGAATACAGATGCATCAGACTATGCTTGGGTGGGGGGGCGCATCTGGCAGGGAGATGATTCAGGGCGAATGGAGCCCAAATCAATTGCACCTGCATATCAACCAGAAAGAGATGCTAGCTGTACAGAATGTTCTGACAGCTATCAAGGACTTTCTTCATCCAGGACAACTACTGATAGACGGACAACACACCACAGTCATGTGGTACATAAGTAGGGGGGGTACCCATTCCTACCCCCTTTGCAGACTTACCATGGCCTTGTGGAACGCAGTCTTGACTTACCAAATACAGCTACAAGCTCAGTTTCTGCCAGGAAAACAAAATACTCTGGCAGTCGAGTTAAGCAGAAATCTTATGGAACCACATGAATGGAAACTGGATCCGCAAATCTTCAGAATGTTGACACGCAAATGGGGGAGCCCAGACATAGATCTTTTTGCCTCACCCCAAAACTATCAGTTGGACAAATTCTGCACAAGAATTCATCACAAAAAAGCTTGGAAAGTGGATGCTGTATCCTTCAGCTGGAAAAACCTTATCTGTATATGCTTTTCCCCCTCTGCCTCTGCTCTCCAAAGTCTTACTAAATGTCAGACAGGAAAAAGCAAAAATGATTCTGATTGCTCCAGACTGACCCCTCCAACACTGGTACCCACTCCTACGCAATATGTCACACCTTCCTCCGTGGTATCTGCCTCGGACACCTTATCTACTGTCTCAGCAGAACTTTCAAATTTTACACACACATCTCCAGACTCTGAATCTTGCAGCATGGCTACTCAACTAATTTCACCAGTTACATCTCTCAGCAAACCTGTGATGGATGTCATTTTGGAAGCTAGAAGGCCTAGCAGTAGAAAATCTTATGCTGATAAATGGAAAAGATTCTGTGCCTGTAATCAGGCACAAGGAATAAGCACAGAAATGCCCGATATTCCTCAGATTCTGCAATATTTAACTGAGAAGCTTCACAAGGGCTTCTCTTCCATAAAAATCCACGCCTCTGCCATTTCAGCTCATTACAACACAGAGCCTCCCCTCTTTTCTCATCCACTGCTAAAGCAGTATCTCAGAGGGGCCAAAAATGTAAGACCTCCCAGGAGAGCACCAACTCCTGCATGGGACCTCAATTAAATTTTGTGTTGGAAAAACTCACCCTGCCTCCTTTTGAGCCAGCTGCTACTGCAGACATAAAATTTTTCTCTTGGAAGACAGCTTTTCTTTTAGCAGTCACTTCCGCTGGAAGGATTTCAGAACTGCAGGCTCTCATGGCAGTGGAGCCTTTTTATTATTTTCTACCTGGACAGGGTAACGCTCAGGACCAATCCATCCTTTATGCCCAAAGTGGTATCCAACGTGGCTCTTAATCAGACCATTCATCTGCCAACTTTTTTCCCAAATCCACAGAACATGGGAGACGGATTCTGCATTCATTGGATGTACACAGACAACTAAGATTCTACTTAAACAGGAGAAAATCTGAGCAACTACTGGTGGCATTTGCTGCAGGGGCAGAGGGGAAAGGCTATCTCAAAGTAGACAATTTCAAAATGGATAAGCCATTGTATACGTTTCTGCTACATGCATCATGGTAAACCTGTCCCCAAGGGGATCAGATCCCATTCCACCAGGGCTGCATCTACTTCTGCAGCCTTTCTCAGAGGGGTTCCTACCAAAGACATTCTAGAAGCTGCTACCTGGAGTGCAGTTCATACATTCCCCAAGCATTACCATTTACCTCTCTTCCCTAAACCCAGAGCAGGCTTTGCAACTGCTGTCCTGCAGGGCCTTATAGCTGCTCCTAATACTGTATAATTCCATCCTCCCAACGATAGCTTTGGGATTCTACCCAAATGTAATGACTGCAACAGTGAAACATGAAGAACATAGTACAGTTGTGTACTCTCACCATAAATGTAGCTGTTCGAGTGTATTCACTGTTGCAGTCATGGTTACCCACTCGCAAGTCCCCTAATTTCCTGTCTTTATACCTCTTCTTTCTGTTACTATGCTCAAAAGCCTTCTTGTTGTATTTGCTTTTATTTGGAGTTATATTTTTTGTGTTCTAAATTACATGCATATATATATATATATATATATATCTGTATATTTGTTATATATATATCTGTATATTTGTATATATATATCTGTATATATATATATTTTTTTTTTTTTTTTTTTTTTTTTGTTTCCCATTTGAGGATCACCTGACATCTGGGGCAAGAAAAACTTATTAAAATGGCATCGGCTGCATGTTTTATACCCCTGACGACCTGACGTCATGGAAGAAGGGACAGCAACCAAAGCAGGACCCAAGACTTTGTTAATCAGGCCGAATGAGGGCAACCTGCCAGCAGATTACCCTAATGTAATGACTGCAGCAGTGAATACACTCGAACGTCTACATTTATGGTAAGTATACACAACTGTATTTCCTTGAGAGAGGCTAACAACTTAAGGCCACCAAGAAGAGCCCCAACCCCTGCTTGGGACCTTAACTTTGTGTTGGAAAAGCTCACACTACCCCCCCCCCCCCCCTTGAGCCTGCAGCATCAGCAGAGTTAAAATTCCTATCTTTGGAAACAGCCTTGCTTCTGGCCATCACTTCAGCTAGAAGAGTGTCTGAGCTACAAGCAGTTATGTCTGTGGAACCCTTCATTATTTTTCATGCTGACAGGATCTCACTCAAGACCAACCCAACTTTCATGCCTAAAGTGCTGTCCAGTGTGGCTCTCAACCAATCTATCCATTTGCCCACCCTTTTCCTTAATCCTCAAAATAAGGGGGAAAGAATCCTGCACTCTTTAGATGTGCACAGACAGCTCAGATTCCACCTTGGTAGGACTAAGCCCATTAGGAAATATTACCAGTTGCTAGTCAGCTTTGCACCAGGGGCACAGGGCAAGGCCATATCAAAGCATACCATCTCCAAATGGGTAGCGCACTGTATCCATTTCTTTTACAAACACCATGGGAAACCACTCCCTCAGGAGGTCAGAACGCTTTCCACTAGGGCAACTTTAACCTCTACAGCCTTTCTCAGAGGAGTTCCTACCAGGGACAATTCTGGAAGCTGCTTATGTTCTGTTTATGCTTTCACCAACTGTCTTTTCCAAATCCAGGGCAGGCTTTGCAGCAGAAGTCCTGCAGGGCATACTTGCCAGTCCAAACTCTTCTTGACTGCCTCCACCCATTATTCAGCTTTGGGAATCAACCCAAGTGTGATGACTGTAACAGTGAAACACGAAGAACAATAGTACAGTTATGTACACTTACCGTAAATGTAGATGTTCAAGTGTGTTCACTGTTGCAGTCTTGGTTTCCCACCCGCCAGCCCCCTTGTCTTTCTCTTTTTCCCTCCTTACAGGGCTGTTGCTATTTACTTTTTACTAGTGGTATTTTATTTTTCACCATAACTTAGCTCCCAGTTTTGGGGCTCCTGACATTTGGGGCAAGAAAAACTGATCTAATGGTGTCGGCTGCCTGTTTTTATACCTCTTGACCTGACGTCAGTCTTATAGCGAAAGCAACCGATGCAGAAGTACTAAGCCTCTGGTATTTGGTCCGACTGGGGGCTACCCCTGGCAGGATAATCCAAGTGTGATGACTGCAGCAGTGAATACACTCGAACATCTACATTTATGGTAAGTGTACACAACTGTACTTTCCTCCACTTCAAAACCAGGGAGTGCTAAGCCACCCCCTTATGGAAAGAACTCACAATAACTTTACACCTCCATCCCCTACCTCTGCCCACCTGCTTATGCCCCTAGGAGGAAAACTCTCCTGCCATGCCAAAAACTGGGCCTCTTATCATCAACGACCGATAGGTTGTCAACATAGTTTCCCAAGGATACAAATTTTATTTCTGCACTCTACCTACCCCACAATGATTCCCAGATCTTCCTCCAAACCAGTGGGCAGAGGCACAAAGCCAAGTCCATTCCCTGCTCTCCATGAGGGCAATGCAGCCTGTTCCTGCAGACCAGATAGGCCAAGGTTTCGATTCCAGGCTTTTTCTAGTACCCAGAAAAGAGGGCACCTGGCACCCATTCCTCAGTCTATCAATTGTAAACACCTTCCTGGTGATACCAAAATTCAAAATGCTCACCCTCCAGCAGCTTCTTCTTATACTATCCTAAGATGCTTAGTTAGTCACCATAGACCTAAAATATGCCTATCTACATATCCCACTTAGGGATTCGTGCAGGAAATATTTACGTTTCAAAGCAGAATCTATGCACTTTCAGTTCTCTGTGCTTCCCTTTGGCTTTTCCATTGCTCCCAGAGTTTTCACAAATTGCTTGGCTCCAGCCATTGCTTTTTTGCAGTCAAAGGAATATTCAAATTTACCCGTACTTAGACGACTGCCTGATTCAGGCAGACAGTCAGGAAAAGCAGTTACAGCACCTGATCTTTGTAAAGCACCTACTGACCTCCCTGGGGTACACTATAAACAAAAAGAAATCCAAACTAGTACCCACTCAAAAAATTGTATTCTTGGGAGCAAGCCTAGACATAGCATCCCAGATGGCATTCCTTATTCTAGAAAAAGAAGCCTGACAGGCTATTTCTCTCAAGTAACCACCGGAGCCCAGTTATCCACAAGGAAAATCCTGCAAGCTCTAGGGTTCATGGAATCCTGCATTTTACTCATTCCGTATGCCAGACTGAGTATAAGGAAACATCAATAGTACATAAAAAGCCTTTGGTGTCAACACTCTCAGGACCTGGAAACTATCATACCTATGATACTTTGTCTAAGGAAAGATTTTCTTTGGTGGGCAGCAGCATGCAACCACAACAAGGGTCTTCTCACAACCCCATGCCGCCCAGACGCTAACCACAGACGCATCAGATTATGCCTGGGGCACACACCTTGACGGCAGGTACATTCAGGGCCACTTCAGCCCAAATCAAATACATCTGACATCAACCAAAAAGAGATGCTATCTGTTCAGCACAATTTGACAGCTTTCAGAGCCTTCTCTCCCCGGGGCCTCTACTGATCAAAACAGACGAAACCACAGTGATGTATTACATCAACAAGCAGGGTGGACCTCACTCTTATCCCCTCTGCAGGCTCGCTACGACCCTTTGGCACATGGCTTCAGCCGTGCAAATTCACCTGCAAGCACAATTCCTGCCAGACTCCCAAAACTCTCTACCTGACAACTTAAGCAGAAACCACCTAGACCCACACGAGTGGCAGCTAGACCACAACACCTTCAACCTTGTAACCCAGAAGTGACCTTTTTTCATCCCACAACAATCACCAGCTCAACAAATTCTGCACCAGGGAGCCTCCCAGCAAGGCCTGGAGAGTGAATGCCTTATCCTTCCAATGGGTAAACCTCTCGATCTGTGCATTTCCCCCTCTACCTCTCATTTCAAGGGTACTACTCAAAATAAGGGAGGAAAAACCAAGAGCAATCTTGATTGCCCCTGACTGGCCACACCAGCACTGGTACCCACTGCTGCTCAGTCTGTCACCCCTGCCACCATGACACCTTCTTCAGATCCCAACTCTCCTGACCCAGCAGAACAGAGAATTCATGCAGCCACAATTGCAGACCCTGAACCTGACAGCCTGGCTTATTCTCTTACCTGTCCACCAGTTACCAGTCTAAGCAAGCAAGTCCTGGATGTTATACCTGAGGCCAGATGCCCCAGCACTAGAAAATCCTATGCTGACAAGTAGAAAAGGTATTGTACCTGGGTCCAAGCTAAGGGAGCTGAAACAGCACAGCCCTTCCTACCTCTCACCCTGGATTACCTAGCAGACCTACTACACAGGGGCCTCTCCCTCTCTTAAAATGTATGCGTCTGCCATCTCTGCTCATTACAGCACGGAGCCACCTCTCTATTCTCACCCTGTCATCAAACAGTTCCTAAGAGGGACTAACAATTTAAGGCCACCCAGAAGAGCTCCTACCCCAGCTTGGGACCTTAACTTTGTGTTGGAAAAGCTCACATTGCCCCCCTTTGAGCCTGCATCTTCAGCAGCGTTAAAATTCCTTTTGGAAAACAGTCTTGCTTCTGGCCATCACTTCAGCTAGAAGAGTTTCAGAGCTACAAGCACTCACGGCGGTAGAGCCCTTCATCATTTTCCATGCTGACCTGGTCTCCTTCAGGACTAACCCAACTTTCATGCCTAAAGTGGTATCCAGTGTGGCTCTCAACCAATCTGTTAATTCGCGCACCTTTTTCCCTAACCCACAAAACAAGAGGGAAAGGATTCTGCATTCTCTAGATGTGCACAGACAGCTCAGATTCTACCTGGGTATGACTAAATCTTTTAGGAAAACGGACCAATTGCTAGTCAGCTTTGCAGCAGGGGCAGAGGACAAGGCTATATCCAAACAAATAATCACCAAATGGATAGCACACTGTGTCGATTTCTGCTACAAATACCACGGGAAACCGCCCTCTAAGGGGATCAGGACACATTCCACCAGGGCAACCTCCACCTCTGCAGCTTTACTCAGAGGGGTCCCTACCATGGACATCCTAGAGGCTGCAACATGGAGTTCTGCTCATACCTTCACCAACCATTCCCAGCTCCCTGTCTTCTCCATAACCAGGGGAGGCTTTGCAACCTCAGTCTTGCAGGGCATCGTAGCTAGTCCCCATTCTTCTTGACTGCCTCCACCCTTTTCTTCAACTTTGGGAATCAACCCGTGTGTGATGACTGCAACAGTGACACACGAAGAACATAGTACAGTTGTGTACACTTAACATAAATGTAGATGTTCGAGTGTATTCACTGTTGCAGTCCTGGTTTCCCACCCTCCATCCCCTTTGTCTCCCTCTCTGTCTCTCTCTCTTCCTCACAGGGATTTTTGGTGTTTATTTTCTACTGGTGGTGTTCTTCCACCATAACTTAGCTCCATGTTTGGGGGGCTCCTGACATTTGGGGCAAGAAAAACTGATGTAATGGTGTCTGCTGCCTGATTTTATACCACTGACAACCTGATGATGTCAGTCCTGGAGTGACAGCAACTGACGCAGAAATACTAAGCCTCTGGTATTCGGGCTGACTGAGGGCTACACCTCGCATGATAACCCATGTGTGATGACTGCAACAGTGAATACACTCAAACATCTACATTTATGGTAAGTGTACACAACTGTACTTTATAACACTGGCTAATCTGTCTCCTCGGATCAGTACTCATATTGTCATTAGATCTGATTTCATCTAGGCTCTCCTCTCCATTCCTTGAGAAGTTGTCTGGTAGGCATTCTAGACCTCCTTCCACTACTTCCTCTCTTCGGTCATCAAGAAACCTTTCCAAAATAGACATGAACAGGATGATGAGAAAGTTCCTCAGAGGACAAAAACAGTTGGGGGTTCTTCAGGTTCCTACCTCTTATGGGCCTGAGAGCCGATGACTGACCACTTCCCCCTTGATTTCTTCTTCTCCAATCTATTCTTTCATTTTGTAGCAGTAGGATCCAAGATCCCTGGGTGTGTTGTCTTGCAGATGTAAAGATTATTGTATCATCGACTCTGATGGTTCCCCTGAGATGATCAAGCGCCAAGTGTCTTGAACCTGAAAGGGGCCTGGAATTGACTCCAAAGTTTTCTGATCCATCTCTTCCCCTCTGATTTTCAGCTCTAGATAGCTGTGGTCCAACTTTTTCGAGTGTAGCACTGACAGGTTTGCAGGAGCTCGTGATCCGAAAGATGTCAGTTTTAGATCAGTTGACCTCTGTGTCTCTTGGGTATTCCACTTTCAAGGTAGTGGAGAAGGGTATTCTCTTTGCCTAGAGAACAGACATCCCTGTCCTTGTTGGATCCGTCCTGAGCCTGAATTGTGTCTTCCACTGGGACAGCCAGCCCAAGCATGCTTTCAGTCAGCCATCAGGGCATTATCTCTTCTGATATTTCCCCTGAGCTTCTCACTGAGGAAGTCTTTTATAAGAGAACGTGCAAAAGGAGGCACTTAGATTTCCCTGCAGGAATCTCTCACTGAAGACACAGATTTTGATGGAGGATGGGTCCCCCAGACCGCCGCCTAATGATTTCTCCTTTGAAGACGTCCTGGAGCTCATGAAATAGAGGTGTTAGGTCTTCCAATACCACCTCTCAAGAGGAATTTGTGTTTCTGGAGGTTTTTGAGTCTGGCCCTTCTGCTTCCTGGGTGACCCCCCCCCCCCCCCCCAGCCATTGAGCTTGTCAACCTTGTTTGTCAATGGGCATAGAAGGAGCAAGACATGATTGATCCAAATCTTGAGAGACCAGATAAGATCCTTGCCCCTCCTAAAGA
This sequence comes from Protopterus annectens, assembly GCF_019279795.1. Taxonomy (NCBI): domain Eukaryota; kingdom Metazoa; phylum Chordata; order Ceratodontiformes; family Protopteridae; genus Protopterus; species Protopterus annectens. Next base: position 605,343,603 of record NC_056736.1, read on the forward strand.
CCATGCACATTGGAGTAAGGGAGTCCATGTTGATGGAGCTACAAGAAAGGAAATAGCAGAGTTCACTCTCCATCCTCCTAACGGGGATTCTAGGCAACTGGACAGATTTGGGAAGCCTATCTATAATTCAGCGATCTTTGCACTTTGTTCACCTAAGTATTTGACACATTTTACAAGACTGCAGAGAGAGATTTGGTAAAGGAACTTACCAAATATCTTTCTGGGTCCATGTCCCCTGAGGATGGAAACAAAATTTCCACAAAGTTGGCCACTCTCCAGTCGATCTCTGATTCGTCCCATGTGACGAAGGTACCTCACAGGCAGCGGGTTCAGGCATCGCCGTTGGGAGACATACCTAGATGCGCTTATTTGACTTTGTGTACCATTTAATTCTTCGTTCATCAATGCACCCTTTGATGGGTGATCCCTTTTTGGCCCCAAGGTTAAGGGTAGACAGATCTGAACAGGTGTATGTTTCTGTACTCCACAAATGCCCTTCTCTAGAAACCAACTATGTGGTAGAAAGATGTGGTTTAAAAATGTCCCAGGGTTCTTTCCAGACTAGTATGGACATAGTTACCCCAGAGACGGGGCGAGGGAGGGGACTTGAGTGGAAGACACTGCCCTTGCAGCAGAGGGGGTCCGCAGAACCAGGGATGTGGAGATTCTCAGATAGGCCTTATCAGTGCTTCTGAAAGGAGGTCCAAGTTGACTGCATGTTTCTCCAGTTCCACCGATAAACAGCCCAGGCTCTCCTCCCCCATCCATCACATTAGATCTGCAAGAGTAAATGGAGATGATTTGTTTTATGGGCCATCAACAAAGACTTGTACCCTTTTTCAGCTCCTGTTCTGGCAATCCTTGAATTTTATCTTCATTCTTCAATGAAGGGTCGTTTTTCAACAATTAAAGTTCAGTTAGCTGCTATTCTAACTTCCACATGGGCGAAGATAACTTTACTTTAACCTCTTCTAAACTATGCAAGGCCTTTCTGCTTAGACTTCCATTAAAATATCCTACTCCACCTTGGGATTTAAATATAATGCTTCGAGACTTGATCTCTGCTTGAACCTTCGGCTAAAGCTGACCTAAAGTTCTTATTTTGGAAAACCGTTTTTTTTTGTGGCTGTCACATCAGGTAGAAGAGTATCTGAACTACAGGCTGTGTGTTCAAAGCCTCCTTATCTAATTTTTCACAATGACAGGGTGCCATTGCAAACTAACCCATTATTATTTCCTAAGGTAGCTTCTGAGTCAGATATTAACCAGGTTATTAATCTTCCAATTTTCTTTCCAAAATTTTCAGACAAGGAGAATACACGTTACGTCTGTTGGATGTACACAGACAACTTTATTTCTATTTTCGTAGAACCAAGGACTTCAGGAAATTTGACCAGTTATTTCTTTCATTTTTTTCCCACCAGACTAGACAGTCCAATTTCTAAAGTTACATTGGCCAAATGGTTGACTGATTGCATAACCTTTGTTTATGGTAAATTGGGCTTATTTTTACAAAACCTCCTAGGGCCGATTTCATGAGATCTCTGGCAGTTTCTTCAGCCTTTTTGTCCATAGCATCTTTAGATGATATTTGTGCATTTGCAACCTGGGCTAATCCACGCACCTTCGTTGCTCATTGCAAGTTAGATTTGGTCTCTAGGAACAGAGCAGCGTTTGGTTCAGGAGTGCTTCAGAATGTCTTTCCTTTAGGTTCAACCAGTGTTTTTATTAAGCTGGCGACTTTGTCCCATCAATTAAGGAGCTAATGAAAATGGCATCACCAGATTAAAATGTTATGTTCTTACCCTAATATTCTATCTGTGTCATCCATTTTCATTCTTCCTCAACTCCCTCCCCTTCTTATGCTTAATGAAGAGATCCAAGAGTGATATAGGAACCTTTGTTTCTTGTTTGAGCTCCATTTTCCTTTCTCCTTTTCTATCACTGCCTTTTACATCTAAGAGCAGCAAACTCGATCTGCGGTACATTAGGTTGGTACATTATGGGTAAAGGGAGTTGCTCAAGAGTTCTAGGATCCTGTGATCTGGAAGAAGCAACCAAGTTTGATCCGAGTATCTGATCTGAACCCATCAGTTGAGGAAGAATGAAAATGGACAACACAGATGGGACATTATGGTGAGTGTATAGCTTCTTATTCTTTTTTCTTTATTAAAATTAACTTACTTTTTAACCCAAACATAGTGCAATCAAAGATGATGCTACAGCATTCCAAATAGTTGTGGCCACCAGGTTTATCTTTGAAATTCTATGTAACAGTATTGCAAACCAGTGTTTTAGTTGGGTACTTAGCATTGTTTCATGTCTGCGTTATAAACCGGTTCAAGTAGATAGTTCATTATTTAAAATTAGTATCGTTTGGAATATTAATTGTTTTATTGATGCACTGCATGAAATTTGTTTGATTTTTCAGATGTTTGTGGTTTGTTCTGGAAATCCTGATGGCAAAAAATGAGAATAACAGTCATGCATTTATCAGAAAAATGGTGGAAAACATAAAGCAAACAAAAGATGCTCAAGGCCCGAATGATGTGAAGATGAATGAAGTATGTAGTGGTTTTGTATTCTGTGAGTTCATCTTTGTTTCTATAGTAACTCCTCTCACTGAAAATCGTGAACAGAAAGATGTTCATGTGCTTAATTTCTTGTGCTTAATGCCCTAGCTGTCTATATTTTTCATGTTGCTGTCAGGGTAGAGTTCAGCAGATCTTATTTTGAGTAGAGTTTTATCTCCATTTGTAGCAAATTTGTTGTTTGGCTAAAGTTAAACTTTTCAAAAATATGCTGGACACTGCCCCAACTGTGTGATACAGGGGTAAAACTCCAGCTGCTACCCATATGACCCAAGGTTGATATATGGCTGGGAAAGCTGGAAGAGTCAAGGAGGGGTGAGTGAAAGATACCAAAGTTGTCAGCTTGCTTGCTTTGGAGGCAGGATCGTGGCGTTTCCTCCTGTGGGCACATGACAAAGTGGCATATGCTGATTCTTTGAGGATAAGCTTGGGGGTTAGAATGTGGATACTGTTTCCTTTGATCTTACTGTAGAGCATCAACATCTTTTTAACCTGGCTCCTGATTTTGCTTCTAGGTTCTGCATTGTTTGCACAAGATTTCAATGATTTTAATATTAGCACATTGGATGACCAATTTGAAACCTTTGTAGGAATGTCTCTCATTGCTTTTTTATTCTTTAGACTGAAAAAAAAGTACAATTGTGCTTCTTCCTTTTTTCAGGTAAATAGACACGTTATAAGCAGTCCAGGTCTCTCTCTTGACAGCAGTGACAATGCAGTCACTACTGAGCTTCATCCTTAGTAATTTGGTCTGATGGTGGCATGTCCCATTGTCTCCCATTATTTTGGCTTTTCATTTCAAGGCTTTCTGTTCTGACTTCTTCACAGTGATTGATGATGCTGGTACAGTTTTTCCTTCAGGAAAAGACTCCTTGATCACTGTTTCCATTCACATTTTGTACAGAGCAGGCCTACCATTGTGGTGGTGGTGGTATTTACTAAAACTGTCACCCCCCCACCTCCATACATCTCAACCTTCAGACAGTAGAAATAGGAGCAAAGGCCCTCAAAAAGTAGGTACAATCAGTCAAAAGTATGGACCTCTAATTTACATAAAATGGAATACCAACTAGCATCTAACTCTTTCCACTTACAGTAGGAATTTGGGGTACTACTCAGAAGCACATTAAAAAAAAACAAAGTAAAAAAAAAGAAAGAAGAATACAAGTACATTATCAAAGAGACATTGTAATATCTGTGGACGTCAGTAAATTGTATTGTGAAATTCTATCATGCAAGGTAATTTGTTTATGCTTTGGTAAAGAGGAGATAATTTGTGTTAGTTTTCTTTAAATTATTGTTGCCACTAGGATGTTAGTCTTATGATATTGTTTTCTGTTTGCTAGACAACTTCAAAGATCACAGCTGATGAAGGAATTTCAGAGAATTGTGAGAAGGGGTAAATCCTGTGCAGGGGCAAGTCAGGCCTGAAAATAGGAATGTTTATCTGAAATAGGGACAGTTGAGAAGTCTGCATACCCTCCCCCATGAGCACATGCTGATGGTTATGTACCACTAGTAAAAGTGAAGTTTTCATTGGTTTGCATCATCCTGGCAAAAAGAAAAAAATCATTCTTTGCAGGTTTTGAAATATGGTTTGTGTATTCTAGCGTACTGAAGTTGACAGTCTTTTTTTTTAGCAGAATAGGTACATTTCTCACAGGATCATATGATGGTTACTAGGCTAATGGCCCTAGGGCCTTACAAGCCTAGCCAAGTACAGGCCTTGTTCCCAAATGGAAGAGGTTTTCTGTCTGGTGTCAAAAACGTAGTTTACAACCACTGTCTGCAGACCCACCAGTGGTCATGTCTTACCTGTGTGAATTGACGAGAAGTGGCTTGTCATATTCCTCCATCAAGGCACATTTATCTGCCGTATCAGCATGTTTACCTTTGACTCTTCACTTGGCTTCCAGGTTGGTTGGAAGTCAAGCTATTTCTGAAAGGGGTTCTACATATCAGACCTCCAAAGAAACCTGTCCCTCCCACTTGGGATCTTAATTTTGTGTTAGAAAAGCTTACTTTAGCTCCCTTTGAGCCAGCTAAGGACTCTTCCCTATAACACTGCACATGAAAAACTGTCCTCCTGGTAGCTATCACCTCAGTCAGAATGGTCTCTGAACTGCAGGCCCTAATGGGATCACCCCCTTTCACAGTCTTCCTTTGGGATAGGGTTTGCTTTCCTACCAACCCATCCTTTTATGCCCAGGGTAGTGAATGAGCTATCCTTAAATCAGGCCGTCAATCTCCCTACCTTCTTTCCTTCACCAGAATCCCATAGTGAAAAGATCCTCCACTCTTTGGATGTGCACAGACCGCACAGGTAATATTTGACTAAGACCAAGCCCATCCGTAAGCCAGATAGGCTATTTATTAATTTCCTGTCACCCAAGAGCCTTGGGCCATCCTGTTTCCAAGCAAACTATTTCCTCATAGATTTCTAGAGCCATTACCTTCTGCTACACAGTCAATGGGAAAAATCTCCCCTTTCCATTTAAGGCACACTCCACTAGGGCTTTTTCTTCTTCTGGGGCTTTCTATAAAGGTTTAGATTCAGCTTCATTTTGGAGACAGCTACATGGTCATCTGTTCACACCTTCACCAAACATTACAAATTGGATACCATTTCTAGGTCAAGAGCAGGATTTGCCAGGTCTATTCTGTATGGCTTTATGGAAAATATCTTTGTTCCTCCTCTCAGTCCTTCTGTTGCATGAGCTTTGGCATTCTCCCTCATGTTATGGATACTGCAGCATATGAATAGAAGGGCATAGAATAGTTGTATAAAATCTTACCATAATTATAGATGTCCTCCTCTTCTGTATGCTGCAGTATAGTCCCCCCCCCCCCCTGCCGCCTTCCCCCTGATTACACTTCCTTTAGGTTGATTCTTGGCAGCATTCAGTTCTGAGGCAGGTGTGTGCTGACGTCTGCTTTATACCAAACGTCCATTTATGGCTGATGTTCGCAGAGTGATACAGGCCGTCACACGTACGTAAGCAGTAGCATTTAACTTTGGTAAAACAGCCAGATATATGAGTCAACCGGAGTTGGACTCCCACATTATGGATACTGCAGCATGTAGAAGAGAAGGAGCTCTATTGTTATGGTAAGATTTTACACAACTATTCTTTCCTTGACAAAGCCAGGAATTGGGAATTGTTATAAACTTGAGCATTGCACCACCATAGGCCCCCAACCCTATGGAAAACACTTCCTAAAATAACAAAAATGAGCAGGTGCTTGCAGTGATGAGGAGAATGTACAGGAATAACTTGAAACAGTAAATTAACACATTGCTTTCACTGTATTCGCTGCATCAGACCCAGCTAATATGTTCACAGGAAAGAATATAATTCTGTAAAAGAAGACCCCAACAATTTCTCATATGATACATACGGATATTTAAAATGATTACAAGGCTTTCTCTTTTACCATTTCCTGATAGATATTTGCTACAACATGAGCAAGAGTAGATATTGTTATTGGCTCATTCCCCAACTTAGACTGCTTCTGCTTTGCAAGGGACTGTGGTCATATGATGATGTTCCTCCTTCTACCTATGTTTAAAGCATGGAACATCTGTGCTCTGGCCTAAGGGCAAACTTGTAAGATAAACTCCAAAACTGTTGGCGAGAAAACTATAGGACCAACCCACAAGTCCAGCCTACTGTTGAACAGTTCTAGAAACTGGGAACACCTAATATATGATAGGAACCTATTCCAACAGGTAGCAGTTCAAATGTCGGCAAGCCTGTACTGTTTGACAGTTTTAACAACTGGAAGATGTTCTTCATCTCACATTGCTGCAGTCCTTACTTATGGGTAGTTCGCTGTCCTCGGTCGGCCCGAATACCAAAGTATTAGGCTGACGTCGGTCATGGGCGCACAGCCCTGACATCAGAGCGTCAGGGTATAAAAGCGCATGACCGACGTCATATCCTCAGTCTTTTTTGCCGCATGGTCCGATGCAGAAGCAGCGTTGCAAGTGCCGCTCGCTTTCTGAAATTTTTCGTTGGAGTTTCAGACATACCAAGTTGGGCTAAGTACCCCGTTGGGGAGCATTTTTGTTTTTTCTTGCCTCAGTTATTTACCGGATGTCAGAAAAAGTGAATAATTGTATTTCTTGTGGGAAGCAGATACCGCATAGAGATTACCACTCGCTTTGTATCCCTTGCTTGGGACCGGAGCACGACGTAGGTGGGTGTCGGTTTTGTGCTAGGTTTAATAAGCGCACTATTAAGAGAAGGCTAGATTGCGCTAGGTTAGTCTTTGGCAAACGGTGTAATTATAATATGCCGTCGGATCCTCCGACGCCCGCTTCCACGAAGAAGCGTAAAGACAAATCTGTAAAGCCTAGGCAGGATGATTCGTCCATTTCGGACGCCGGTCCTTTAGAGACTGCAGTGGAACAGGTGGATCCGGCTGAAGTTTCTGTTGAGTCTCGGGGGAAACCTTGATTTTACAGGATGTGGCCTCACAGGAGTCAGGTCAGGCTGAAGGGGCCTCTCAGGTTACTATTCTCCCTTCTTTGCCTAAGGGGTTAGGCCTTCTGCTACTGTTTCTAGGGCTCCTTCTAAGGGCAGGTCTGTTTTGCCTTCTTCTGGAGTTAGTTCTGGTTCTTCAGGGTCTGTACCTAAGAAGCATATGCTTAAAATGGCAGAAGATTTGATTACTTTAATTAGAGGTTCCATGCCCCCTCCTGATAAGAGGCCCAGGGTAGAGCCAGAGTTGGAAATTTTGGAGCAGGCCTCAGATGATTCTGAGTCTTCGGCTGAAGATATTCAAGATTTTCCTCCTTATTCGGATTCCGATGCAGAGGATTCTACTCCTTCTGCTTCCTCCAGAGGATTTTTCATTTTCAGAAACCTTACACTCTATGAGGGAACATTTTAAGTGGGAAGGACAGGATTACTCAGATTCCAGAAAGAGGCTTAGAGAGTTCTTGTTTTTACCACAGCATAGACCCTTGGCTATTCCTCCTGTTTTGGATGTTGTTCAGGATGTTTTTCGGAGGCCTCATTTAATCCAGATTCTATGCCTCCTGCACCAGTTAAACCGGACAGGTATTATAGGGTACCTGAGGCTCATAAATACCTATATAAGAGTCCTAGGGCGGACCCAGAAACTATTAGTCAGGGGCCTAAGGGTGTTAGGGCTTCTGTTGTAAAGAATCCGGTTCCTCTAGATAAGGAAGCTAGAGCTTTGGACAGATGGGGTAAGAAGGTGTACACCTCTTCTACTTTAGCAATGAGGGCTTTAAATTGCCAGTTTCATATGTTGAAATATCAGAATTTCCTCCTTTCTCAGCTAAAATCTAAAGTGGATGCTTTGGCAGAGGGCATAAAGTGTAAAGAATTGCAAGATTTGGTGCATGTTTCTGAACAGGTGGGGAAACATTCTTTGCAGTGTGGTTTTGATGCTTTGCAGGCTTCTTCTAGAGTGGCTGCCACTGGTTCAGTTCTTCGTAGGCATGCCTGGCTTAAGGATCAGAATTTATCTGAGCATGTTAAGTCTAGAATTCTGGATGCCCCTTTACAGTCCGAAGTTTTGTTTGGTCCTCCTGTGGAGTCTGTTTTGAAGAAAACGGAGGACAAGGCTAAGTCTATGCAGACTGTTAAAGATTTTTTGCAGGTTCAACCTCCTAAGTTTAGTAGAAATTGGCCTGCTAAGGGGTGGACGTACCCTTCTTCTGATTCCCAGTCTAGGGGTAGATCTAGGCGTGGTAGGGGCAGAGCTCAGAGTACCTTTAGGCCTAGAACATGGAGTTCGCCTGCTCAATCTGCTGGTGAGGGTAGGGGCCAGTCCTTTCGTAAACAGGCCCAATGACCTGCATTTTCAGCTGCCAGATTCTTTTTGCCTGGCAGCTCCTTTGGGAGGAAAGCTAGCTCTCTTCAAGCAAAATTGGTTTTTAATCACCCAAGACAAATGGGTGTTGGACATTATAAACAAAGGTTACAAGTTTTATTTCCATACATTGCCTCCTTTCAAAGGTATGCCAGACATTCCTCTTCGGCAAAGGATGGAGGCTCACAAACAGATTTCATTACTTCTTCACATGGGAGCTATACAGCCAGTACCTCCTTCAGAAGTGGGTCTAGGGTTTTATTCCCGCCTGTTTCTAGTACCAAAGAAAGGGAACACGTGGAGACCGATTTTGGATTTATCTCTCCTCAACACTTATTTGGACATTCCGAAGTTCAAAATGTTGACATTACAACAGCTTTTGCCTCTGCTGGGAAAAGATCACTGGATGGTAACTCTGGATCTAAAAGAGGCTTATCTTCATGTTCCTATCAGGCCCAGTTGCAGGAAGTACCTGCGTTTTCGAGCTGGGAATTTACATTATCAGTTCTCTGCATTGCCCTTTGGCTTATCTACTGCGCCCAGAGTGTTCACAAAGGTTCTGGCTCCAGTGATAGCCTTTTTCAGGATGGAAGGAATACAAATTTATCCTTATTTGGACGATTGCCTGATTATTGCACAAGACAAGGACGAGCTTCTTCAGCATCTACAGTATGTGATGGTAGTGTTAAGATGCCTAGGGTATTCTGTGAACGAAACAAAGTCCAGTCTAGTACCCTCTCAGGACATGTGCTTTCTGGGTGTGAGACTGAATACAGCTTCCCAGATGGCCTTTTGACCCCGGACAAACAGAAAAGTCTTTCACTTTATTTCCATCAAATGTCTCTACAGTCCAGGCTGACTTCAAGGACAGTCCTTCAAGCCTTGGGGTTCATGGCATCTTGTATTCTGGTGCTTCCCAATGCCAAATTGCATATGAGGAAGCTTCAATGGTATCTCAAAAATCTATGGACACAACACTGCCAGGATCTAGACACTGTCATTCAGATAATACCTTGCATTCAGAAGGAATTTTTGTGGTGGGCTCAGGAATGTCACCTAAACAAGGGACTCTCTGTGACCCGACCAGAGGCGAGTCAGATTCTAATGACGGATGCCTCGGACAAGGCTTGGGGAGCACACCTCAATGGAAAATGGGTGCAAGACACGTGGCCTGCCAAACTTCAACATTTGCATATCAACTTGAAGGAGATGTTAGCAGTACAATTTGCATTGATGGCTTTCAAGGATTTACTTCACCCAGGGCAGGTGTTGATTCTAACAGACAACACAACTGTCATGTGATACATCAACAAGCAAGGGGGAACTCATTCGTACCCTCTTTGCAGACAAGCGATGATTTTGTGGGAGACAGCTCTCAGTTACAACCTCAATCTTCAGGCAAGATTTCTACCAGGAGCACAGAACTCCTTAGCAGATGTATTGAGCAGACAAATAGTGGATCCTCACGAGTGGAAATTGGATCCTCAGGTATTTCAAAAGTTGACAGTGTCATGGGGAACTCCAGACATAGATCTGTTCGCTCCTCCACTAAATTACCAGTTGCCAAAGTTTTGCACAAAAAGGTTTCATCCCATAGCTTGGAAGGTGGACGCTCTGTCATTCAGTTGGAACAATCTTCATGTATATGCCTTTCCACCTCTACCTCTTCTGCCCAAGGTTCTCTTGAAGGCCAGACAAGACAAGCCATCCATGATCCTGATAGCACCGGATTGGCCTCGACAGCACTGGTACCCACTACTGAGGAGTTTGGTCCGAGAGCCTCCATGGCCTCTGCCTTTGATTCCACACCTTTTGTCTCAGGAGGGCAATCACTTTCTCAATGTCAGAATTCAGTCTCTGCATCTAATGGCCTGGCATATTCTGTTTTAGATTCTGGAGGTTCTCAGCTTCCACAACAAGTTTTGAATGTTATTTTGGAGGCCAGGAGGCCTAGTACAAGGAAAGTTTATGCTGATAAATGGAGGAGAATTTTATTTGGAGCAAAGGAAGGACTTTGATGTTTCCAAGCCTAATTTGAGTGCTTCCTTACAATATCTTACTGAGTTATTAGACAAAGGTTTGTCCTTCTCCTCCATAAAGGTTCATGCTGCAGCCATTTCGGCTAATTATGACTGTGACCCTCCTTTATTCTCTCATCCTTTGTTTAAGCAGTTTCTCAGAGGGGCAAAGAACATAAGACCCCACGTAGAGCTCCTACTCCTGCTTGGGATCTCAATTTTGTGTTGGAAAAGCTTACTCTACAACCTTTTGAGCCTGCAGCTACTGCCGAGTTAAAGTATTTGTCATGGAAAACTGCTTTTTTGTTGGCCATTACTTCTGCAAGAAGGGTTTCTGAATTACAGGCCCTTATGGCAGTGGAGCCTTTCTTGATTTTTCATAAGGATAGGGTATCTTTGCGTACTAATCCTTCCTTTATGCCTAAAGTGGTTTCTAGTGTGGCCTTAAACCAAACTATTCATTTGCCTACTTTTTATGCAAATCCTCAAAATAAAGGGGAGAAGATTTTGCATACTTTGGATATTCACAGGCAGTTGCGTTATTATTTGAGCAGAACCAAGGAGTTCAGACAGTCTCAGCAGTTGTTTGTTTCTTTTGCTTTGGGTTCACAGGGTAGACCTGTTTCAAAACAAACTATTTCTAAATGGATTGGGTTTTGTATTTCTTTTTGTTATTCCCATCATGGTAAGGAGATTCCGACTGGAATCAGACCTCATTCCACTAGAGCTACTGCAACTTCTACTGCCTTTCTAAGGGGGGTAGCTACAAAGGATATTTTGGAAGCAGCCACTTGGAGTTCAGTACATACTTTTTCTAAACATTACCACCTTCCTCTGTATTCTAAGTCTAGGGCTGGATTTGCCACTGCAGTATTACAGGGCATTTTAGCAGCCCCTAATGCTTTATGATTTTGCCAACCTCCCTTTCCCGTTGCTTTGGGATTCTACCCATAAGTAAGGACTGCAGCAATGTGAGATGAAGAACATAGTACAGTTTTGTACCTACCATAAATGTAGATGTTCAAGATCCACATTGCTGCAGTCCAATTTTCCTCCCTCCTTCCCCTCTGTAGCTTAGCATGGTTATATGGTTTGGGTGATGGCTGTAGTTGGGCATATCTTTTGGGAAGGTACTCTGTTTTTTGGCTGTGACCTTTCTTTTAGGGCCTTCTGACATCTGGGGCAAGAAAAGACTGAGGATATGACGTCGGTCATGCGCTTTTATACCCTGACGCTCTGATGTCAGGGCTGTGCGCCCATGACCGACGTCAGCCTAATACTTTGGTATTCGGGCCGACCGAGGACAGCGGACTACCCATAAGTAAGGACTGCAGCAATGTGGATCTTCGAACATCTACATTTATGGTAGGTACAAAACTGTACTTTTTTTATGCATTCTCTGATGTTCATGTAACTTCATTCCCAGTGTGATCCTTAAAATAGGATCATTCATATCTTTGTAGCCCAAACATAACCTGCTTTTCATATATCAATATGTATTTGAAAATAATCCTAAAGCTTTAAGACACTCGGGATAAAAGATTTCCTTGCATGCTGGTGTTTTCCAGGAAGATTTCCTAATAGCATCATCTAACATTTATTTATTTATTTATTATTATTTTATTTTATTTTATATTTGTTGACCGGGCTAGTCTAACTGGATATATGTCCATTTTCAGTAGAGGCCCGGGGAGAAAAGCTCCAAGCATGAACAGTGACAAAGTTAACAATACATAAAAAGACATGTAAAATCACAATACAGAGGCAGCATTGGTCAAAAGAAAAATTATAATAATAAAATTATAAACTATAAAAATTATACTAAAAATTATACTAAACACAATAGTAGGTATGAGGAAAACCCAATTAAGAGAGAAAAGCCTTTATATTTTATCCTCTTACTATGAAGAAAAGAGTAGTAACTAGATTTGGGGGCAAAGGTGAGAGGAGTAGGGAAAGGGGTAAGAGCAGGAAGGAGAAAAATATATCAGTCTGGGTTAGCACATGGACAGAGCCAATGAGTTTTAAGATGTTCTTTAAGATGTTTTTTAAATAGAGAAGTAGAAGCAAGGGTTGATAATTCAGAAGAAAGCGGATTCCAGTTTTTACCTGCTGTGTTCGAGAAAAGTGAGTCACCAGCTTTGTTAGATTTAATCGAGGAAACTAGGAGCTTATTAACAGAGTGTAGTGTAGCTAGATTTTTATGTGGTGTAATCATATTAGTGAGGATAGGGGTGTTGGGGTGGTATAGGATCTTTTGAGTGATGAGTAATTGTTGACAGAGTATATGGTTGTGCAGTTCTAGCCATTCAAGTTGTTTGAGGTTGAGGCAGTGGTGAGTTTTAAAGGGGGTGCATGTGATGAATCTAGCTATGCTATTATAACAGGTGGAAAGTTTGGAGAGGTTGTTTTTAGATAGGTTAGTATATATAGCAGAGGCATAGAAAAGGGTAGAAATGAGCTGGGTCTGGGCAATAGTTTTCCTGGCAGATGGGGTAAGGAAGGGTTTAATTCTATAGAGGGTACCAAGTTTTTTGTTAACAGACTTTATGGTGGAGTTGATGTGGTCATTGTAGTTGAGACGATTATCAATTGTTACACTTAGTAGGTGGGCTGTAGTGTCTGGGGTTATGTTGGTGGCATTGTTAGAGGTTACAGAGAAGAATGGATTAAGTGATTTATGAGTTGGAGTAAAAAGCAGTAGTTTTGTTTTTTTTTGGGATTTAGGAGGAGGCAGTGTTGCATAAACCAGTTTTCAACATTGTGAAAAACAGTTTGGGTGAGGGACTGGAGAGAAGCTATATTCTTAGCTGTACAGCTTAAGGTGGAGTCATTTGCATATTGATTGCAGGTGGCTTGAGGTATGTTCATGTGTAGATTGTTAATAAATAAGGAAAAAAGAAGGGGACCTAAGATAGAGCCTTGGGGTACTCCAATATTTACTGGAAGTAATGAAGACAGATTCTTATCCCAACATACTGCTTGCTATTTTCCAGATAAGACCTAAACCATTGTAATGCTTGTGGATCGAGAGAACCGGCCTTTAGTTTGTCTAGAAGTAAGTTATGGTTAACCATATCAAAGGCTTTTGACAGGTCATTAAATAGTGCAGAGGAAAGAGAGTTATTGTTATGATTTTTATTTACAGAGTCAGTGAAGGATAATAGGGCAGTCGTTGTGCTATGGAAGCCATGTTGGCAGTTTGCTAGTAGGTTATTTTGTAGTAGGTGGTTGAGTAGTTGTTTGTGAATACATTTTTCCATTGTTTTAGCTAATGGGGAGAGTAAGGCAATAGGTCGAAAGTTAGAAAGCTCAATAGAAGATCCACCTTTATGTAGAGGGATGATGTGGGATACTTTCCATATGGTAGGGATTTTGCCTTCTGAGATAGTTCTGTTAGTAAGGATAGAGATGGGATAGTCTGTGGCTTTTGCGGCAATTTGTAGGTATTCAGATGGTAGACGGTCAGCAGAAGGGGTGCAAGGTTTCAGTTTTTGAAGTAGCTTACAGATGAGAGATGTAGGTACAGGTTGTATTTGAAAGGTAGGAGATGAAGTCTTGGAGGTATTTAGTGGGGAAGCAGTAGAAGGAGGTAACAAATTGGCTAGGGTTTGAATGGCTTCTGTAAAGTAGTTAAGGGCATCAGGGATCCGGTTGGAGTTATGGTTGAAACCTGCTGGGGCAGGAGTAGTAGAGTGACCTGGTTGAAGAAGTTTGTTTATCCCTGACCAAAATTTTTGTGGAGTTTGTTGACTGGTTTGTTGGAGGTGAAGGTAGAAGTCTTTTTTGTCTCTAAGAATATCCTTCTTGGTGGCATTTCTTAACTGTTTAAAGTGGAGGTGATCTGATGGACATTTGTTAGCTCTCCATTTAGCCCAGATTTTATTTCTGAGGAGCATCTTTTGCCTAGTTTGTTTTGTGAGCCATGGGGCAGATTTGGTTGTTATTCTAGTAGAGCAATAAGGTGCATGGTAATCTAGGATTTGAAGAAAGTTAGTGTTAAAGTAGGTCACAGCCTCATCAAGTTCAAGATGGGTCACTGGTGACCAGTCACATGCTTGCAGTTCATTTAGGAAGCTGTCTGGATTAAAGAATTTTTTTGAGCGGGAGGTTTTGAGATTGAGTAGTTGGGATGTGGACTTTTTGTCTAATAATGTAGGTAAGCATATGGTCGCTGATATCATCGGGAAGGGTTCCTGGAGTATAAGTTTCAGGGTGGCTATTAATAAGAATCCAGTCAAGTAGTTTCCTTACTGCTAGGTTTGTGGATTCTAGTAAGAGTGGTTATTAATTGTGAGAATCCAAAGAGATTTATGTGGTTAGTAGGGTTAGGGAAACTGCAGGTGGACCAGTCGATGTTAGTCACCCAGTACAATGGTCTCCTGGGGTAGTTTGGTAGAGAGGTAACTAAGTAAGTTTTCAAGAGTATTGGTATTGTTACCTGGGGGAGATACATGCAAATTAGATAGATTTGGACTTGTTGATTTGGAGTTTGGCAGTCAGGATTTCAGATATGGTGTCTAATGATGGAAGCACATTAAAGGGAGAAATTTGGAGATTAGATTTATGGAGAATGGCTATACCTCCACCTTTTATGGTTTTACGGTCACATCTAAGGATATTATAGCCAGGAGGGCTAATTTCCTGGTCTAGAGTAGATGGTTTTAGCCAAGTCTCTGTAAGATATAGAATATCAAATGAGTGCACATCAAGGAGTGCATGCAGGTGGGAAATGTTATTGTTAATACTTCTAATGTTAAGGTGAGCTATCAGGAGGGAGTTAGGTGGTTTTAGTTAATGTAGAAATCATAGGCAATGTTAAATTGTCAAGATTATTGGTATAGTCAGTATTGAGGCCAGGGTTTGGATGAATATGACCGTCTAGGACAGGGTGTTGCTGGGGATATTGTAGAAATTTAAGGATTTTGTAGAAATTATTAAAATTCTTTTTGGTTGTGAAGTAAGTAACGTCCGTAAACCTTGGGATTATACTAAATTTTTTTATGTTATAAAATATAAATATGCATTGTAGCAAGGACTTGATGTTGTAAACATGGCCTTGAATGTTAGACCAACAGCTGTTAATGCCGTAGACCTGACCAATGCAGAGCTTTTCTAGTTTCAGCAGCATCTCTTAATATTTTGGTATATTAATGTAGGTATATTCACCTTATTAGATCCAAAACGGTGGTGGTGCTGCGGTAGCATTGTCGCCTCACAGTAAGACGCTGTCCGGTTCGATTCTCAGCTAGAGCATCTTCTGTGTGGAGACATGCATGAATGGGTATACCTTCGTTGAAGGTTGTGCATCAGGCTTGGCAAGCCGGTACTTAAAAATCAACTGCCAATCATTAGCAGACCGGAATTCCGCTGTGGCGACCCCTAACCGGGAAAAGCCGAAAGACACAAACAAACATTTAGCAGTGTACAGAGAGAAAGCATGATACTTTATCCCTGATATTATATCATCCAAGAATTTAAAATTGCTCAGGAAGCTTTAACAGCCATTGAAACATGGCTTGTAACTTACAAATCGTGCACAACCCAAAAAAGGCCAGACCGTTGCTTTTTCCCCCAAGTCCATTTCGCGTGAAAAAACAAAAATGTAAATCTTCTCTCTTGAAAATACAACTGAAGTCACTTCTCATGGCAAACTGTTAGAAGTCAGTGTTGGTGATCATCTTTAATTTGACCTGCATATGCAAAATTGCGTAAGCAAAACTCATCAAAAACTACAGATGTTTTACAGTTTTACAGAGCCAAACCCTTTCTTACTGACACAACTAAAAATTACACCTTCCTCTACTTATCTCCTTTCCACTCTTCTTTATGGCTCTCCCATCTTTACTATAACCTCCAGGCTTCACTGAAGTTAAAGCTTGAGCAATGCTGTAACAGAGTTGCTAAATTTGCAGCACATACCCCTTTTGGAACCCATCACTGTATAGCACTGAAAAGCCTTAATTGGTTAATACTGCCCCACCAAAGAACATATACACAACACTTCACCACCTATAAAATTATCCAGCATCCACCTACCTGTCCAGTACTAAAAAACATTCTGCACAACTATGTTCCCAATCAGTCATTGTGATCTAGTGACCAAAAACTCCCATCTGTCTACAAACCTAGCAAATCTGCTCGGCATTGTCTGTTCTTGTACAAGGTTGTTAAGGCCTGGAACTGTATTAGACTAAATTTCCTTTAATTTCTGTACGAACTATATGACATTTCTCTAAATATTAAATGATTGTCATATAACTTGTATTGATTTTTAGCCATTCTTTTTTTTTTATATTATGCCCAATTTGTTATAATTATTTCAACTACAGATGTTTTTTGTTTTATTTTTGAAGATTGTAAAATTATTGTTGTTAAAATATTTTGTAATAATTTGGAGCTTTTCTGTCAGGGCTGCCACTGAAAATAGGCTTCTACCCAGTCAGACTTTCCCCGGTAATCAAATGCCAATAAATACATTTATTTTGGGACATTGAGTCATTCTGAGTGGTGACAGTTGATCCAGTTTTTATGCAATCTGCCTACTTTGGATATTCAATGTTTGTAATTTCACTGTAGGAAGGGAAAACCATGTTAAATAAAACGGAGTCACAGACTGAGGCTGACCCTGGATGATCACTCTGTCTATGAAAACTGCTATCTTGTTTTTGTATGAGTTTACTTCCCTGTTTTTTTTGAGTATTTCTTTTAAATGATGAGGCATGCTTACCTCACTGCAGACTGAAAAAGCTTCTTCACCACATCTGAGCATGTTGCTTTGTGGTTGGGAGGAGGATTTATTCTCCTTAAAAATAGATCTTTGATAAATACCTTTTCTTTTGAAACACTTTCAGGATCATTAGCAGCAACCATCAGCATTTCTGATTCTCACTTCCCCGGTATTGAAAAGACATATTGTGTAGGCCAGCAGTGAGTAGACAGAACATGCTTTAAGAACCAAATGGGAGACCTGTTTAGTATATGTCTCTCTTTTTTTTTTTTTTTTTTTTTTTTTTTTAAACGTCCATTAAAATCTGACCCAGGAATGTTACCTTGCTAAGCATCTTTAGTCGCACCGTTTGCAACTACAGGTTAAAAGAATGAAACCTTGGACTAAAGGACGAAGGTTATCATCAGCAAATAGCATTAACTGTTACTTGTCCCTTATTTGTTTGACACATTCAAAAGTGCTATTTCCTTAAGGTCCTGCCAGAATTCATGGTTACAGTGAATTTCGTTTTAGGATTTACAACTTTGTTATAGTAAGAGCCATACATTGCATGATTTGTACAGTACATTGCCTTCGATCCTCTCTGCGGCTACTAGCTTTTCTTTCATTGTAGTTTATTTTTAATTTGAGCACTGATTTCAGTGTTTTGATTTAGAGTTGGCATTGTTTGTAATGTCCACCAATTCATTCTCAGGTTACCAGCTTTGTGTGTTTCAGGGTCACAGAGGAGCTGGAGCTTATCCTTGCACTTCTTGAGTACAGGGCAAAGAAACCAATTCCAAACAGGATAACAGTCTTTTGTGGGGCACACATGCATGTCTGCGTGGGTGTGCACAGGCACATACACGCGCACCAGTGGACAGTTTGGAGGATTTCCAGTTTCACTTAAAACAAACATGCAATGAAAATCCAGGTGGATTGGGGAATATGCTGGCTCCCCAGAGTAAACATTCCAGCTTGAGAGCCAAGCAGTGAGACAGCAACACTAGCTACTACTCTGTTATCTTTCCTGATTTGCATGGTTTCTGGATTATTGTCCATCTGGTGTTGGGTTTTTTCAACCTGTTGCTTACTTCACAGTCTTTCGTTCAACGTTTCACCTTTTGCATTAAAAATGCTGAGAATTCAGGGATATATGGTAATATTCAAGCCAAATTTCAGCGTGATAGACAACATATTTTAATCAATTACTGATGCAGTGCTAACTCCTTTCCACCATCCTTTTTTTAGTTTTCTGTGTACTCCTTCCTGTCACTTTTGCTCTGACATGACTTTTGGCTACTTGCGTTTTTTTTCCCTAGAGCATTAGGTTTCATCTTCATCTTTTAGGGCAGGATAGGTCTGAATTCTGGTGCCTGTACATCCTATTTATACCTGCACACTTGCATACTTAAGCAGATGTACAGTGTATAAGGAAGATGCCCAAAAGCTTTAGTAAGTATGCTGCATGTCCAGTGTCTGTGTCAGGTTACATCCCAAATAGATTTATGCTACTACAGTAATAGTAAGTTACACCTGTACATTTATTTATCTCCATTAGTTGATGGGATAGAGCACTAATTTCACTGGTCCATACATGGGGAATATTAAAAAAAACAAAAAAAAAAATAGAGTGAGACGTAATAGTAAAAATGCAATGCAGAAAAAATATACAAATGCAGAGGTCTTACAGCCGCAGTATTTCAAGTTTGCACAGTAAAAGAAAGATGAGCGGCATCATTTCAAGCTATATACACTGATATACATATGTGGAAGAAGGATGTAAGATGCCAGCTTTAACAAGCATTTTGACAAAAGTGGTAGGAGAGAGTGAACAAAGTTCTGTTTGTCTGTTTAAAGATAGGTAGGATTAGTTTTTGGATACTACATTAACTCTTGCCATTACTTTTGCTGTTGGGTACAAATGTCATGGATTTGTGCAGTAGTGTTAGCTAGTCTTTGAAAACTTGTATCAAGCTTACCTACAGAATTAAGGTTTGCAGCATTAATTGTATTTATGTACTGAGTAAAATATTTAGCCCATTAGTGTGCATTTTGTGATAATTACAGAATGCGTACAAAACTATGTATGTATTTATTTACTGCATTTGATTGTTTATTTTTATAGATTAAAAGATAAGTTAAACATAAACATGTTAAGCCCAGGCATAAAAATCAGTATCCAAGTTAATTTAGGTACTAGTAACCAAGCACTTTGCAATAAAATGCATACATATAAGAAGAAGATACATTTATTCAAATATTTAAAAAGCTGTTAAAGTTTAAGACAGCACATCTACTTGGATTTAAATGCATTTGTCTGAAGTGTTTTTTTAGGGAACCTTCAATGGAGGCTTTCAAGTCACTAGCCCTTTTCAGAGACCATAGCTGATCCTGAAGGACCATCGCTAAGTACTCATAATGACAGATGTCGAGGACATTTAATCTAGGCCACTGGAATAAATAGCAGTCCTTTCCATGACGACTTCAAAGCCCTAGGCTGCAGCTTTGGACAGCATCTCATTCAGATAATCAAGATCTTTCTCCTGTAGAGCTGTACATATCTGTAAGAAGATCGTACTGTTAAGTCAGTGACTGGAAGATAGTGAGAATCGTGCAGCAGGAGAGTGACCCCTTAAATTTAATTTCTTAACTGGGTAAGTGGAATCTTTATATTAACAACCCAGGACACAAGAGCAAGGATGTTTGCAGTATATGGGGACACCTTAGAGTAGCTAGTCATGCTGCAGATTTCTTGGCAGGTGGGAGAAAACAGAAAACCCAGAAAAAAATAACCTTATCAAAAACATGGAGAACATAAGACTCCACACAGTGAAACACATCAAGATTGGACACTGGACACTGGTACAGTGACACAGAGATCTAATCAGCTTGCTGGCCGCATGCTTTCTGTACCAAATTATGCAATTTCTGTGATGCATTAGCTGACCATCTGAGAGCTCTAGGTAAGAGAACATTGTGTAGCCTAAGTAAGAACATGCTAGTGTAATGTAACATCATAGTAATATCTAGATGTAAAATGAAGCATATGTTCTCTGTTAGGTTCTTCTGATGGAAAGATGGAATTTTGATGACAGCAGATTACATGGGCTTTGATGTCCTGTTGTCTTGGAAGAAGAGGGATCTTTTACTCAAATTCTGTTTTATTTCCACCCGTGTGTAATAAGGGGTGTAAGGAGTGGAAGATAGGATGGACATTGATGGTATGAACCATTGCATCGCAGATTTCTTCTGGTTGAGTTTCAAACATTTCTTTGATAACCAAGTAAAAAAATGATTCTGAACAATCTTGTCTTTGCATAAAATGTAACATTAAGTTCCAAATGAAGGAAAGAGAGCGAGATATGAAAGTCATCACCATGATTTATAAGAAATACTTTTCCTCGATGATATCGCGGCTGAGGATCCAAAGTGAATAACAGTGGTGTTAGGACTGAGACCCGGAGTACACTACATACCATAGGGTAGCATCTAGAAGAATTAAATGGCAGTGACTTAAGGATGAAATCACTTCTGCTGTCTTCACAGATAATGCCACTGTAGTAGAGGCACTTGATCGAGATATCATGGTCGACTGTCCTATGCTTCCATCAGACCATAGAGGAACAACACAGAATGCAACCCTTGATTTCTACCCTTCAGGAGATCATTTGCAACCTGAACCAAAGTTGACTCACTAATGCTCCAAGACATAAATCCAGTCTGATGTGGGTCAGAGAAGTCATGAGATGATAGATAAGAATATCTCTTCATAAATATTGTGTTCTTTGTCAGTTTACCTATAGAAGAAAGGTTAGAGATTAGGCAAGACTTCTCCAGACAGTTTGGACTCTGAGATTGCTTTTAGAGTATTCTGATGCAACCAAACCTTCCTTTAAAATGGTTGGAAAATGTCCAGTGGAATGAGCAGTGTGGAGAATAACTGCTTCAGAAAACTCCAGGAAAATTTTTACCAGCCCGGCTGGGCCTGGATGAAGTCCTCAACAAGAACACAAGGATGAAATTAGTCGTGATATCACAATGTAACAGAGTTCTGCCCAGCAAAACTCTGGTGTCTCATTCGGAGATCCATTGCTGCTCTCAACTGTTGCAGTTTTGGGGAAAGAAGTCCTGAAGCTGGTAGTCTTCTCTGCAGATGAAGCGTGGCTTTTTCCTACTTGTTAGAAAGTTTCCCAAGCAGCAAGGTATAGAGTAGGCTGCACAATGCACCCACCATCTAGAAAAAGCACTACCAGACAATTAACTACAGCAGAAATCTCACTGAACATGAAAACTGCTTTTCTGCATGAGATTTCTGTCTGATATGCAGCCTAATGTGCATCAAACCTTTCTGTCCTTGAGCAAGAGTGTCCTTCACCAAAGACCTTTCAGTCTTTGGAGCTCATGATCAAACAGCTCACAAAGAGTAGAAGACCTGGGATGTAGAGAAGCAGGGGCAGTGATTTCCTCTCCCCACGTCACCCAGTGATGAGTTTTTGCAGTCCATGATCTGCAGTACCTTGAAAGATCTTTGAGTCTTAAAAAGGGTGCTCAAATGGGAAGATGGCTAAAAGATCCTTAGAATAACAAATGATTATTTATATTCTAAAAATAGCTATGACTAATATATAAATAATGGCCAGTACCAGAAAGCTCTTTAACATCTATAAAACTGTGTAAACAGTCTATCTGATGTCCTTTTCGTTCTTCCTCACTGGTGGGTTACAGATCTGATTCAGCCACATTTCAAGACTTGGATCCTAGTCGCTAGCTCCTTCATTTACCTACAATATACTGCACCATCCCCAACTCCTCAGATTTTGTTTGCTGCCATACAGTCAAGACGCAGATCCCTGGTTTTGAACGCAAGAGCATTTTTTTCTTTACAGTTTTCAAAAGTTTAATATTATAGTTCTACGTATCTATTTTTTATACAGTTGTTCCTTTCTCCCTTCTCTACTTAGTTTCCTCAAGCTTTAGGGTGTTTGTTTTGTTTGTCTTTGGAGAAACTTTTGGGTTTTAAGAGAAACACTTCTGATAGGCACAAGATCCCTTAGTCCACTGTGCACAAGAAGTGTGTTTATTGCCTGCGTCCCGAACATCTAAAGTTGGCATGTGAAATCTATGTTTGCTTTAATCCCAGGGCCATATCTGATAGAAAAAGCAAATTGATTCTTAACAGTTTGCTTCCTACTTCATCCTGTTCTCCTGGGGCTCAAACCCCCCTCAAAATTGAGTGGCTCTGATGAGCCTTGAAAGAGGTCTCTGCGAAAGTCACCAAGGACCTCCTCCAAACCTCCTTTGAAATTGCAAAAACATCAGATCTGACACTCTTGGATCCAAGGACATCATCTGCTCTCTCTGTCTTGAATTTGAAAGGTATTCCCCATTCAGAGCCACAGAAACCTTCGGATCTGACAGGGATGATGACAGTTACCAGTTCTCCTCCTCCTTTATCTTCATTGTCTGATCACATGCCCTCAGATCTGAAATCTAGGAGCTGAACTCCTGAGAGTTTGAGGACAGTGTCACCAACGCTGCCAGCGAAGTTATTTCAGACACCCTCAAAACATTCCCAAACTGCTTCCTTAAGTCTCATCCAGATCTTCTAAAAGCTTGGCAGAGGCCGATATACTCAGGATGATGCAGAGATTCCTCAAGGCTGAGATCCAGATAGGGGTCTTGCTCAACTCTGTCCCTTCTCAGATCTTTGAGTGCACCGGCCCAGAACATCCCGACTCCTCCTTGAATCTGTCCCTTTGTTTCGGAGCCCCAGGATCTAGGATACCTGAGAGAGTCTGTCAGATTTGAGGAAGCCTTCTTCCCCTACTCCAGTGATTTCCCTGATCAGCCCTGCTCTAGTTTTATCTGGTTAGAGCAGGTCTCAGATCAGAGATGTCGGCTCTGGGTCCAGGGGGTTCAGATCGGCTCCTACGCTGTCAGATCCATCCCTTCCTCTTGGTACCTGAGCCCTTGACAGCTCGGGTCTGATTCTTTCCGGAGGCCATGGATCCAGAGTTGGGAGGGGTTTATCCGGGTCTGTTGGCTTTCCAGGTTGTAGAAAGGGTCTTCTGTTTACAAAGAGATCCATCTTCTCACAGCTTGGATCCTCCTCTTCATCCGTCTTCGGGACCGAACACTGAACCCATCATTCCTGCTCCAGATCAGCCTACCCTGGGAAGCCTTCATGCTCTTCCGAGGACTTCTGCTCCTCCTTCCGGCACCTCTCCTGAACACCATGCAGAAAAGGTTCCTCAGAAGAAGACATGCAGGAGAAGGCAATTAGACTCCCCAGTGGTATCCCTCTATGAAGACAACAACTTTGATAAAGAAGGATCTCCTTGACACCACCTGATGACATCTCCTTTGGAGACATCCTGGAAATCCTTAGACAGAAGGGTGGCTGGTCTGCTCAACCTCCTTCTGAAGAGTCAGTATTCTTGGAGAGTTATTTTGGGGCGGGTCCGTCTACATCCTGGGTGATACCCCCCACCCTCCCAGCTGACTAACTTATTGACCTAGTTTCCCACTGGGCCTGGAAGGAACCGGACACTATCAAGCCCATTCCCAAGCATCCAGATAGATTCCAAATCCCACCAGCAGGCAGAACTTATTGGAGTAAGGTTGTCACAGTTGATGCCATTACTGTGGCGGCAGCCACAAAAAAGGAGCTAGGCGAACAGACCTCCTCTGTCCATCCACCGAATAGGGAGCCCAGAACGATGGACAAATTCAGAAAGCGCATCTAAGCCTCAGACGCATTTGCACTGAGATCCTTAAACTATTTGACACACTTTACCTGCTTGCAAAGAGATTTGGTCAAGGA
The DNA here is from genome assembly GCF_019279795.1 of Protopterus annectens. Taxonomy (NCBI): domain Eukaryota; kingdom Metazoa; phylum Chordata; order Ceratodontiformes; family Protopteridae; genus Protopterus; species Protopterus annectens. Next base: position 605,367,594 of record NC_056736.1, read on the forward strand.
GCTCTCAAACTTTTGCTGAGACCATGTCAGAAGAGGACCTCAGAAAGGTCTCTCCCTAACTGGCCACTCTGTTATCCATTGCTAATTCCTTAATGAGGTTGATTTCCCATACAGCGGGGGGTACATCATGAGCAGCCAGCTCATGCATCGCTGCCTGGATGAGGCTGTGTAACTTTCTGGAATCCTTTAAGGCACTTGGGAGATCAGTGAAAGAAATGCTTACCCTCAGTGAACAGGAAGGGAACACCATATCTGCTGTAGGAATTAGGTTTTCTACCCCCAGAGGACCTTTTTCCAAAAACCAGTGAGGAAGGAAGAAAACTTTGTTTTGAAGTCTCAGGGGCCTTTTCAAGGTCTGCACTGGGATACCCCAGAGACAAAGGAGGAGGTTTCAGCAGTAAACATCACCCCAGAGGCAAGGGGGGGTCCGCACAACCAGGTCTTCAGAGACTCCTTTTTTGAGAGGCCCTATCAGTGCACCTGAAGCTCTGCCTGACTGCCCATCTCCGGAGACAGTCAGGAGTCATGTTTCCCTGTACCTAGACGCCTGGATGAATCTTAAAACAGTGCTCGAGTGCCAAGTATAATATAGAGAGGTTATTACATTTCCATTTCCCTTCTGTCTTCGAAACCCAGTAGGAAACTCCCTGATGTTCCACCCAGTCAGAGAGAGTACACAGCTCATGAAGTTCAAAAGCTGCTACAAAAAAGTCATCCAAAATGTCCCGACTGAACATGTAGGATTCTGAACTTACTCCGGCTTTTGGTGCCAAAGAAATCAGGGGACCCAAGACCAATTCTGGATCTAAGCAGTTTGAATCATCATATAAAGAAGTCATATTTTTGAATGGTTACGGTCCAGTCCATCCTGCCTCTTCTGCACAAGGGCAGTTGAATGTGATCTATAGAACTCCAAGATGCATACTATCACATCAAAATAGACAGATGCTCCAGGAGACAGCTGCGCTTTCAGCTGGGAGTCAACCGCTACCAATTCAGAGCAACTGTCCTTTGGACTCTCCACAACCCCTCGTGCGTTCACCAAATGCATGGAAATTGTAGCAGCTCACCTGAGGCTGAAAGGATTCCAGATGTTTCCTTATCTAAATGATTGGCCCCTCACCGCCCCAACAAAGCTTCAACTTCTGTATGTTGGGGATAACTTGCTTTAGATATCCAACTCTCTCGGCATCATGGTAAATCTTGCCAAATTCAACCTGACTCCTGTACAGAACCTAGAATTCATAGGCACTCAACTGGATACTACTAATCAAGTAGCTTCATTGCCTCTTCACCGCATCACATTTCTGAGAAATCAGGTGTGGGTTTTACCATCTGTTCTGTCCCTTCCTGCAAGATTAGTGTTACAGGCTCTTGGATCAATGTCAGCAGCTGTTATTCTAGTCTTGCTAGCAAGATTTTTTATGGAACTCCTCCAGTGGACCTTGGTGGTACACTGGTCTATTTTTTTACCAGCCTCTATCTGTTCCCATCAAGCTCACTGCAGTTTGCAAATGTCCTATTCGATGGTGGATACAGTCAGATGACCTGTTTTTGAGCAGGTCATCCCCAACCCCTCCACACACACACACACACACACACACACACATATACACACACACACACACACACACACACAATGACCATGGACACTTCTCAATTGGGGTGGCAGGGCATTACAAGGGAAAGATGGTCTAAGGTACATGGTCCCCCTCTGAGACCCATATCAATGTCCCTGAGATGAGAGCATTCCTTCTAACATTGCAAGCCTTTCAGGGCATTCTCCCTCTGGCGATGATTGCTATCCATATTGGAAACATGTCAGTAGTCTGTTACATCAAAAAAATGAGGAGGAACCTGCTCCTGTCTGTTACAGAGGATCATGAGGGTGTGGGAATTGGTGATCTCTTCAGGCCGCTTTCTGATTGCAACATACCTGGGAAAACCAACTTGCTGGCAGATTCAGCAGGTCCATTCTGATTCCTCACCAGCGGCCCCTCAGTCAGTAGTGAGCATGATTTTGAGAAGGTTGGGCCAACCTTGCTGCAGCTATTTACCTCTGCCCTTAACAAGTGCAGCAAGTACTTTGCTCTAATCCCCCTCCAGGGGGAGATACCGAGGGATGCTCTGATTCACAATTGGCCCCCCAGGTCTCCTCTATGTTTATCACGCTCTTCCTTTGATCCCGAAGTTCCTACAGAAAAGCAAGCAGGCTAAACAGCTCAGTCATGCTTATTGCCCCCTTTTGACCTCTGCAGATGTGGTTCCCCTTTCTCTGTTCTCACCTCAAATATCCTTCATGGATACTGGAGCCCAATCAGGATCTCCTGTCTCACCTCTCCAGCATCGCCCTCAAGCTTGACCACATGGTTTCTCTAATTTCAGTTGATAGTAAGACGGTCCAGTGTTGTTTTCTCAGTCTGTAACATTATTTTGCCTTCCCAGAAGACTTCCACTAAGAAGGTCTACAAAAGCAAATGGAAAAGATTTTCCATATGGGCTTCTAAAGAGAACATTGACCTTTTTTCAGTGCCTATTTCAGCCATCCTTCTGTTCCTTGGTACTCTTTTCAAAAGAAGGGTCTAGTTTTTCCACCATTAAACTTCACCTAGCTGCAATATTAATTTTTCATGCTGGAAACTAATCTCTCTCTCTCTCTCTCAGCTTCCAGGTAATGTAAAGCTTTTATGAAAGTAATTTTCCTCCTTAGACCTCCTCTAAAAGAGCCTACTCACTCTTGAGACCTCATAGTGGTCTTCCCGGAGTTGACTCAGAAAACTTTTGAACCAGCAAACAATTGTGACATGAAGTTTTTCTTGGAAAACATTCTTTTTGGTACCTGTTACTTCAGAAAAAAGAATTTCTGAACTCCAGGCCTTGTCAGTTAGGCCTCCTTGCATCATTTTTCATAAAGATAATGTATCTCTGCGACTTGACCCTTTCTTTATGCCTAATGTGGCCATGGAGACTAACATTAGTCAATCAATACAGTTGCAAGTTTTCTTTCCAAACATTGCTAATAAAGGCAAATATATACTGCATCCTCTTATTGTTCATAGACAACTACATTTCTGTCTTCACAGAACAAACAGTTCAGGAAGTCTGATTAGCTGTTTGTAGCTTTTCCCCTAACTGCTTAGCACAAGCAGTTTCCAAATTACTTTGACCAAATGGACTTGTATTTCACAGATTTATTCTTGGAAAGGTTTGGAATTGCCTCATCCTCCTAGATTCCACTAGATCTCTGACTGCCTCCTCAGCTTTTTCCTCTAGAATTTCACTTGATATTTGTGCTGCAGCCACATGGTCAAAGACTCATACCTTTGTTACATATTATAAATTGGATATTGCCTGCAGAAGCAGGGCTTTTTTGGCTCAACAGTGCTCCAGCATATCCTTCTTTGAGGGCCTCCCGAGAGTTATGTAGCTAAGGACTCTGACCCATCAGGGAGGAAGAATTAAAAGACATCAGTTTTAGAAGTTATGTACTTACCATAACTTGGCATCTATGTTGTCCATTTTCATTCTTCCTCACCTTCCCTCCCAGCCATCCCCTGACCTTGTCACTCCTAGGAGGATCTTTTGGATGAGTTTTAGAACGTTGATGTTCCAGGTTTGAGCTTCAGTCCTTTTTTTGTCCCCTGTCTGTTATGTCACTATAATACAGTGGGCATTAAGACAGCAAACTCAATGTGAGGAGTTGGGGGTGGTGTGGTGCATTGTGAGTAGAGGGAGGAGTTTGAAGCTAGGATCCAAGTCTTGAAAATGCGGCTTAGTCAGATCTGTGGTTTGGATCTGTAACTCATCAGTGAGTAAGAATGAAAATGAACAACACAGATGCCAGGTGATGGTAATTACTATGAGCTGTCAAAGCGCTGCTTCCTGTGGTACAGGGCTTTTCCTTAGCCTTCATTTGCCTTCCTTGTGTCCTTGAGTAAGTCACTTATCACAGGTCCCTGCTGTCCTCTTTTGCAAACTACTTCATTCAGGCTTTGCTTCTGTAAAAGCTCACCTGTCAGCCATCAGTGCCTGCCTTCTAACTTGCGCCCTAGCCGTAAGCCGAGAGTTAAGCTTTTCCTCAGTGGAGTTCTGCATTTTAGCCCACTAAGGAAACCAATCTCTCTCACTCTTCTTTGGGATCTCAGTTTTGTGCAAGAAAAGCTTACATTCCCTCCCTTTGAACCAGTATCTTTTGGCTTTTTAAAATTCTGCACTTGGAACACTATTCTAGTCTTGGCTCTCACTTCTGCTAAGAAAGTTTCTGAGTTACAGGCTCTCATGGCCATCTCTCTTTTTCTTATTTTCCACAAGGACAAAGCTGACTGTGTGGGCTAATCCATCCTTCAAGCCTAAGGTAGTGAATGAGCTGTCCCTCAGTCAGGATATTCACCTTCCTACTTCATTTCCCAGTCCCTAAAATGGAGGTGGTGGTGGTGGGGAGTCTTACATTCTCTGGGCATTCACAGGTAACTGAGATTTTATCTAGAAAAAAAATTATATTCTTCCAGAAGAGTGAGCAGCTGTTTGCATCCTTTATAAGCCCTAACTTGGGCCAGCTGGTCTCCAAACAAACTATTGCTACTTGGAACTGAAAGGCCATATCCTGATATTCACAATATGACAAGTCCTTGTCTTCCTGTCCAAAAGCTGATTCCACAAGGACAGTGGCTTTCCCAGGGGCTTTCTACAAGGAGTAGATGCCAGGTCAGTCTTGGAAGCTGCTGCTTGATCTCTATACACTCCTTTACCAAACACTACAGAATTGTTTTCTTCTCCAGCTGTAGGGCTGTCTTTGCTAGATGTCCTTCTATTCCAATGTTGCAGTACTCTACATGTGGGTTTAGCCTTCTTGCTCCCAGTTCGTCCGGCCCGGATTCCAAAGATTTTCAGTCCCTCTGGGTGCGTCGGACGTCTGATGTGGCAGCAGAAGCTTGGTCCATAAAAGTGACGTCTGCACGCACCAGCCCTCAGAACTTTTCACCCACCAGTCCTATGCCAGTTGTTCCTGCTTCTCGTGGATGTCGGATCAAGAAAAATTCAGTTAAGTACCCCGTTGGAGATCTTTTCAGTCCTACTGTTCTTTCATATAGTCTGTTCATGTCATCCGGAAAGGGTAAGTGTGGTCGGCGGATTCCCCACAAAGACACCCAAGATCAGTGACTCCCTTGTTTAGGTAGGAAACATGCCCTGAGAACTGCACTATTTGTCAGTCATTCATCCCTAAAACCGTACATCTCTGTCTACAGGCCTTAAATCTATACTTAGAAAACCAATGATTAAAACAAATAGCGTTAAGGATGGAGGCCGTGCCCGACACCCTGTCTGAACCGCCAAAGAAGAGGGCAAGAACTTGCGGCCTTCTTCAACTGCATCTCTACCAACCGTTCCTCAGTCTGTGGCCGACATCGGATTGACCGAGGATTCGTCTTCCACCAGTGTGGATAAAGTGGGTACCTCAGAGGAAACCGCAAAATCTTGAGTGGACGGCACATCCTTAGAGGCTTTACCGACATCTACCTTAGACTCCCAGGAGGAACCAGCACTTACTATGGGTAATATGTCTGATGTCCTTCAAGGATGCATCTGCAGTCCTAACAAATGGGTTGTCCTGTCGTCAGGCAGCCCTTCGGTCGGCCGGATTCCAAAGTCTGGGTCTGGCCTCTGCTGGTGTCGCACTTCACCCGACGTCATCTCTGCTGGTCTTTGGGTATAAAGGCATCAGCCGACGCCATTTTCCTCAGTCTTTCTTGCCGCGTGGCGCCCGAAGCAGAAGCTGTTCGCAAGTGCCGGTCGGTCAGATCCAGAGATTACTACTACCGAATACTACTTCGAAGACTTCTAAAGCTAAGTACCCGTTGGGGACTCTTTCTTGCCTCAGCCGATGTCAGAAAAAGTGAATAACTGTTTAACTTGTGGGAAACAAATACCTCATAAAAATTTCCACTCTTACTGCTTACCTTGTTTAGGCCCAGACCACGACGTAGCAGCCTGTTTAGCCTGTGCTTCCTTCAACCGACGAACGCTTAGGCGTCGGTCGGAGTTTGCTGAACAGTTTTTCGGCTCAGATTTTGCGTACATTATGCCGTCGGATCCTCCGACTTCTCAAATTGTTAAGAAACGCAAAGAAAAAGACCGACACTCGCGGTCCGCGGTTTCGGCCGAAACCACGGTTAAGCAAACCGCGAGTGTCTCTGTTTCGGCCGAAACCGAGCAAACGGGTCAATCTTCAGCCGAATCCATGACTACTACCGAGGCTCCTGCTACCCTAGTTGAAACGGCCTCTGAAGTTTTGCCTACTAATGTGGTTCCTCTAGAATTATCGGACACCATCCCTTTGGATGTCTCTACCCCAGCACGTGGTGCTGCTAGGCCTCCTGCAGCCATGTCTATAAAGGCCTTTGCCAGGGCTAAAGCAGCCAAAACTGCTAAATCCGTGCCTGTTAAGCCACCCTCACACAGGCCCAGCTCCAGTTCTCAAATGCTTACTCTGGCAGAGGATCTCATCTCTTTAATAAGGGGATCCCAATCTCACCCAGACAGGGCCTCTCAGCCTCCAGAAAAGAGACCTAGAGCAGAGCCCCCTGAGCCAGTGTCCTCAGATGATTCTTCTGATGATTCAGACAATACAGACCATCCAGAGGCTCCTTTTTCTACTTATGAAGATTCCGATGCTGAAGAATCTATTCCTTTTGCCTCTCCACCAGAGGAATTTTCCTTTGGGGAAACCTTACATGCCATGAGAGAGCAATTCCAATGGCAGGGACAAGATTTCTCAGATTCAAGAAAAAAGCTTAGGACCTTTCTACATTTACCGCAACATAGGCCCTTAGCTATACCTCCAGTTCTTCCTGTTGTGGATGATGCATTTAATGATGTTTGCACTGCTCCTGATACTTTACCTCCAGCCCCTGCCAAGCCCGATAGGTTTTACAGGGTACCGGACACTCATCACCACCTATACAAGGCTCCCTTGCAGATCCTGAGACTATCTCCCAGGCGCCTTAGGCAGTAGCTTCGTCCTCAGCAAATAACCCTCTCCCTTCTGAACGGCAATGCAGGTCCTTAGAGATGGGGTAAAAAGTTTACACCTCTGCTACTCTCTCAGCTAGAGCTTTGAACTGTCAGTTTCATATGATCCAATACCAAGAGTTTATGCTTGATCAGTTAACTAAGAAACTGTCCTCTGATGATTCCTTAGATAAGAAATATGTTTTAGAAATGGTGAATAACATTCAGCAGGTTAGTAACCATTCTTTAAAATGTGGCTATGATGCACTGGAGGCTTCATTTAGATCAGCCATGACTGGCACAGTTATAAGAAGGCATGCATGGTTGAAAGAACAGGTCTTGCGGATCATGTTAAAGCAAAACTATTAGATGCTCCTATGGATAAGGTCAGTCTATTTGGTTCTCCTGCCCAGCAAGTAATGAAGAAAATGGAAGAGAAGGCAAAATCTGTACAAACAGTTAAAGATTTCTTACAGGTTCAGCCCCCAAGGTTTAGCAGGAACTGGCCTTCCAAAAATTGGTCCTTTCCAGACTCCTCTAAATCTCAGAGAGGCAGGAATAGACGTTCCAGAGGCAGAAATCAATCCAGAGGAGGTGCCTACAGAGGACGCCAGTGGCAAGGCAATAACCAACGAGGCACAGACACAACCACTGCCACTGCAACAGGACAATCACAGTGACTTGGCTCTGACACCATCTACCAGGGAACAAATAGCAGCACCCTTAGGTGGAAAGTTAGCCTTATTTTCAAAAAATTGGCACTATATCACAAGAGACAAGTGGATTTTGCAAACTATAGACCAAGGCTACAGGTTTCATTTCCATACCTTACCAGTAAAAAGAGGAATGCCAAACCTACCTCCAAATCAAAAAACAGAAGCTCTAAAACAGATAGCTCAATTAACAAAGATGAGAGCTGTGGAAAGGGTACCACCTACAGAACAGGGCAAAGGATTCTACTCCAGACTCTTCCTAGTACCAAGAAAAGAGAAAAGTTGGAGACCTATTCTCGACCTGTCCGCTTTAAACACATTCATCATTGTTCCAAAATTCAAAATGCTGACCCTACAGCAACTTCTTCCCATGCTGGGCAAGGAGTGTTGGCTGGTAACTCTAGATCTCAAGGAGGCATACCTGCACGTCCCCATACGACCAAATTGCAGAAGATACCTCAGATTTCTTGCAGGATCAGAGCATTATCAATTCTCAGCATTGCCCTTTGGCTTATCTACTGCGCCTAGAGTATTCACAAAATGCTTGGCATCAGTAATCGCTCATTGCAGGCTACAGGGAATCCAAATTTATCCATACCTGGACGACTGCCTCATACAAGCGGACAACAAAAGCAAGCTGACAAAAGACTTACAAAGAGTCATTTGCTTACTACAAGCCCTGGGATACACAGTCAATTTAAAAAAGTCAAGACTGATACCATCCCAAACAAGAACATTCTTGGGTGCAGAATTGGACACAGTAAAACAGATGGCATTCCTAACTGCAGAAAAACAAGAGCAACTACCTCTTTACTTCTTGGCATTAACAAAGCAGAACAAACTAACAGCAAGGAAAGTACTGCAGGCCTTGGGCTTCATGGCATCATGCATAATCCTGGTCCCCCATGCCAGACTGCATATGAGAAAGCTACAGTGGTACCTAAAGAATTTATGGTCTCAACACAGGCACAGCTTAGAAACCGAAATACCACTAATCCCATGCCTGAAACAAGAGTTCCTATGGTGGGCTCAAGCATGCCAGTCAAACCCAGGCTTGCCCTTCCACAACTTTCAAGCAAGCCAAACCATCACAACGGACGCCTCAGACCTAGGTTGGGGGGCCCACATGCTGGACAAATGCATACAAGGATTTTGGACTCCAGAACAGCTGCACCTGCACATAAATCAAAAAGAAATGCTGGCAGTAAAACTAGCAATCCAGAATTTCAGACCATTCCTCAAAGAAGGCCATTTAATGATAAGGACAGACAACACCACAGTCATGTGGTACATCAACAAACAGGGAGGCACTCATTCATACCCCCTATGCCGAATGACTCTGGACCTATGGAATATGGCTCTGAGCTACAACATTCAGTTACAGGCAATATTTGTACCGGGAAAAGAAAACATCCTAGCAGACATGTTAAGCAGAACTACCTCGGATGCTCACGAATGGATGCTACACCCGGACATCTTCAAGGCCATCACAAAGAAATGGGGAATGCCACAAATAGACCTATTCGCATCCCCACTCAATCACCAGCTCAAGAAATTCTGCACAAGGACATACCACCCACTTGCATGGAAGGTGGACTCTCTATCCTTCAGTTGGAAAGGCCTGACAGCATATGCATTTCCACCTCTTCCTTTGATGCACAAGGTACTACTGAAAATCAAAGAGGAACGTCCAAGGATAATTCTGATAGCTCCAAATTGGCCAAGACAACACTGGTATCCATTGCTGAGGAGCATGTCTCGGTGGAGAACGTGGACACTACCCCTGATGCCTTTGATGTTAACTCAGAACTACAACATCATGCATCCAAACCTAAAAACTCTGCAACTGACTGCCTGGAACATTACATAACAGCAACTAACCCAGATTTATCCCAAAGGGTTAAAGACATTATCCTTGAGGCCCGCAGACCTTCAACAAGAAGGAACTATGCAGGAAAATGGAAAAGGTTTGTCATTTGGAGTACTGAAAGAGGAAAAGATGTGTCAAAGATAGATATTGCCAACATCCTGGAGTATTTGGCAGAGCTTCTCCATACAGGCCTGTCCTATTCCTCCATCAAGATACATGCGTCAGCTATTTCTGCAGAATACAGCTTCGATCCCCCTGTCTTCTCACATCCTCTACTCAGACAGTTCCTCAGAGGAATCAAGAATGTAAAACCTCCTAGGAAACCACCATTACCAGCATGGGACTTGAACTTCGTGCTAGAAAAATTGACACTCCCTCCATTCGAACCAGCAGCAACAGCAGATCTTCAACACCTATCCTGGAAAACTGCTTTCCTACTGGCAATTACTTCAGCAAGAAGGGTTTCGAACTACAGGCCTTAATGGCAGTACAACCCTTCCTAATCTTCCATCAAGATAGAGTGTCCATGAGAACTAATCCTACATTTATGCCTAAGGTGGTATCCAGAGTGTCTCTAAACCAGGCAATCCACCTACCTACCTTCTTTCCCAATCCACAGAACAGGGGAAAGACTGCTGCATACCTTGGATGTACATAGACAGTTGCGCTACTACCTGGACAGAACCAAGGGGAATAGAAAAACTGACCAGCTTCTAGTAGCTTATGCAACAGGAAGGGAAGGAAAAGCAATTTCCAAACAGACAATCTCCAAGTGGATAGGAAATTGCATAAGATTCTGTTACTCCTACCATGGAAAGCAAATTCCACAGAACATAAGACCTCATTCTACAAGGGCTACAGCCACTACCACAGCTTTCTTACGAGGAGTGGCTACCAAGGACATTATTGAGGCAGCTACTTGGACCTCCGTGCATACATTTGCCAAGCATTATAACTTACCTCTATACTCTAGATCCCGAGCAGGGTTTGCCACTGCTGTATTGCAAGGGATCCTAACTACACCATAATTCTTCTTCCTCCCCTAGTGTGGCTATGGTATTCTACCCATTTGTTAGGACTGCAGATGCATCCTTGAAGGACATAGTACAGTTTTGTACCTACCATAAATGTAGATGTCCGAACAGGATAGCATCTGCAGTCAGGATTACCCACCCTCCTTCCCCTCTGTGGTACTCCTAGGGTATATACCCTCCTAATAGCTAGCTGGGGGGATCTCTTATGGTGTATTTGTTTGTATATATGTACATACATGCTTATTCTTTGTGTTTGCCTACTATTTTTATTGGAAACATTGGCATTTACCCAAAATTTAGTTTTCCAAGAGGGCAACTGGCATCTGGGGCAAGAAACACTGAGGAAAATGGCGTCGGCTGATGCCTTTATACCCGAAGACCAGCAGAGATGACGTCGGGTGAAGTGCGACACCAGCCGAGGCCAGACCCAGACTTTGGAATCCGGCCGACCGAAGGGCTGCCTGACGACAGGACAACCCATTTGTTAGGACTGCAGATGCTATCCTGTTCGGACATCTACATTTATGGTAGGTACAAAACTGTACTATTCTGCCACCGCCATCCCTATGCCTGACCCGAGGCCTTCTCCAAGCTGGGCACCAGCTAGGCCTCTTAAGGAAAAAAAAATGTATCGCCTGCTTCTGAAAGCATGCCCGATTGTCAGGCCTTCAGCCAGGATTTAATGCATTCATGGCCCTTAGGCCTACTACTACAGGGACCCCTACCACTGCTCCTCCCCTCAAGTCCTAGACCTCTAATTCCTGAAGGGAGGGTAGAACAACTGGAAGAGGAGGGACTGTCTGATTCCTCAGAGTATTCCCTCTCGTACTCCTCTCAGATCTCTTCCCCCATTGGGATATGGATCTCCAGAAGAAGGCTCTATTGAGCCTGACTCCCCAGTGGAAGATTTAACTTTTGGGGAGACTATCAACAATGTGAAAGACCACTTTAAGTGGGAAGCCTCAGATATGACGGACGTACAAAAGAGGTTTTATGACCTGATACAAATGGACTCCCCCAGTCCTCTGCTATCCCCCCTATTTAGCCGCTCTTCCTGAATGCCTTTGCCTCTGCTTTCTTCAACCCTGACTCCCAACCTCCAGCACCTTGGAGAGCAGATAGACTCTCCAAAGTTCCTGAGACAGAGAAATTTCTGATTAAGTGCCCTCCAGCTGACCCAGCCACTATTTCCATTTCTACTGATAGGGCTTCCAAGCTGCTCCCTACCGCTACTATTCTTCTAGCTGACAAGGACAGCAAGACAGTGGAAAGGTTGAAGAAAATATACACTTCTGCCACCTTGTCTTTCAGGGTCACTATCAAACTCATATGACCAAGTATTCCTTCGCACTACTGGACAAGGCCACTAAGGAATTAGCTGACATGACCTCCCTGCTAGCTGTCACCTCTCAGGTGAATAGACACTCCTTAAGATGCAACTGTGATGCAGCTGAAGCCTCAGTCAGGTCAGCTGTATCAGCTTCTGCATTAAGAAAATGTTCTTGGCTACGACTTCAGCCCCTCCCTGACGACTTCAGGGCCAAACTTATTGATGCTCCTTTGGATCACTCTGCCCTGTTTGCTGGAAAAGTGTCTGACCTTTTTAAGTCCCTGCAACAAAAAGGCAAGAAACACATGCTAGTCTGCCCATCCCTATGTTCCACAGGAACTACCCATCAAAGACTCAGTTCATCAGAAAATCCTTTAGTCCTATGCCCCACCCCAGGTCCAGGAGACCCCCTAGAAGACAGCCCCCTCTGGCTAGAGCTTCTCCTTCCTCCAGCCAAAGGCCTCCCTTTCCAGATAGGGCAGGTAGTGTCTGACTGCCTGCCAATCTTTCATTCCATCCCTCCCCCTGTTTGCCCATCCCTCTCACTGTCTCCCTGCATGGTCTCTCATTACCTCAGACAAATGGGGTCTGTCTGTCATACAGAATGGTAACTTTATGACCTGGATCACCCCCCCCCTCCCAACAAGGCTGGGCATGCCTCAGCCTCCCACCAGTCAGCTACCCCTTCTAAGACAGGTACTGCAAACCTTACTAATACATGGCACTAGAGAACCAGTGCCTACAAAATCCAAAAGAAAATGATTCTACTCCAGAATATTTCTGGTGTACAGAAAGGACGGACCATGGAGGCCTATCCTAGACCTCTCTCATCTCAATCCCTTCTTAAACGTTCCTGCCTTCAGGATACTCACTCTCCCTACTCCCTTTCCCCTCCTCCTACCCCAAGGATTTATGGCAACCCTAGACATAAAGGATGCTTACCTCCACATAACAATAAAGCCCACCTTCAGGAAATACCTCAGATTTCTGGCAGGCTCATCACATTTTCAGTTTTGTGCCTTGCCCTTTGGGCTTTAGACTGCTCCCAGGGTATTCACAAAATGTCTGGCTTCAGTCATCGCTTACTGTAGGACAAAGGGCATCCAAATATTCCCCTACCTAGATGACCTTCTAATTCAGGCACCAGATCAGAAGACTCTTCACACCCAGGCCCTTTTGCTTCTCCTGCAGTCTCTAGGTTTCCTAATAAACTTCCCAACATCTCACCTAGAGCCTGCACAGGACATTGTCTTCCTGGGCTGCAGAGTCTGGGCAGACCTTATGAAGGCCTTCCTACCGCCAGAGAAGGTGGTGTCCCTGTCCCACCACCGACTGGGTGCCCCTCAAGCTTCAGAATTGACAGCAAGGCAGTTTCTGAGACTTCTGGGTTACACGGTAGCCACCAATACCCATGTTGCCCTTAGCGAGACTGCACATGATGAAACTACAGTTGTATCTTTGGTCAGTGTGGACTCAACACTCCCATCCCTTAGAGTTCAGGATTCCCCTCCTTCCCTACTTGAAATAGGAATTGCGATGGTGGGTGGATCAGCTGGCCAAGAACCCAGGCCTTCCTCTTCAAGCACTCACACCCTCCCAGACTATGCACACACACATGCTTCAGATCTGGGATGGGGGCAGCCGTAGGACAAAGAAAAGTGCAAGGTTTATGGACAGACAGACAAACTAGAACACATAAACACCAGAGGAATGAGGGCAGTCTTCCTTGCTCTACAGGCCTTCCTACCCTACCTAGAGAAAAAGGCCCTCTCAGAATATTCACAGACAACACCACAGTCCTGCGGTATCTCAACAAACAGGAAGAGACAAAAATATTCACAGACAACACCACAGTCCTATGGTATCTCAACAAACAGGGAGGGACAAAAATCATACCTTCTATGCAGACTAGCTCTGCAGGTGTGGGAAATGGCCACCTCACAGGGAATTACCTAAGCAGGACAATCTCAAAAAGCCACTAGTGGATGCTTCAAAGAGATGTTTTCCTGAATCTGGTCACAGGTGAGGTATACCTCAAATAGACCTGTTCTCCTCCTCCATAAACAGGCAACTTCCTGGTTACTACACCAGGACTCCCGACCCCAAGGCACTGGCAACAGATGCCTTCTCATTGTCCTGGAAGGGGAATTTTTCTGTATGTGTATGCTTTCCCCCCTTCCCCTTGATTCAGAAGATACTGCTGAAAGTTCAGCAGGACTCACCAAAAATCTTGCTGGTGACTCCCTACTGGCCAAGATAGCACTGGTTCCCCCTCCTCCTTCATTTGTCCAAGGGCAATCACCACAAGTTACCCCCTTAGTGGACCTGCTCACACAGCACAATGGGACCCACAGTGGCAATCCCTGCATCTCACCCTGTGGCAGATAGGATTCTGATCCCTTTCAGACACCTGTACAACAAGAATGTGCTCAATGTCCTGCAGGAGGCCAGGAAACCTAACACAAGAAAATCCTATCTCTCGAAGTGGAAAAGGTTTTCTATTTGGTGTCACAAAAAACAGTTGGACCCGCTGGAAAGTGACATTTTTCTAATCCTGTCATACCTGTGTGAACTAATGCGGATAGGACTGGCTTGCTCATCTGTAAAAGCATATTTGTCTGCAATTTCTGCCCGTCTACCTCTGGACCCACCCCTTGCATCCAGACTTCCAGCTAAACTTTCTCTCAAAGGGGTACTACATTTGAGACCACCCAGGAACCCTCCCCCCAGAAAAACATATTTTAGCCCCCTTTGCATCAGCAGACAAGGCTCCCATAAACTTTTGCACATGGAAAACTGTTTTGTTGGTAGCTCTGACCTCAGCCAGAAGGGTCTCAGAGCTGCAAGTTTTTATGGCTACACCACCCTTCTTAGTCTTCCACCTTGACAGGGTGACTCTCAGGAGCAGTCCATCATTCACACCCAAGGTAGTGAATGACCTGTCCTTGAACCAGGCCATTCACCTGCCTGCCTTTTTCCCCCAACCCGCAGGGGGATAGTGAGAGAGTACTTCATTCCCCAAACATTTTACATACATGAACCCAAGCCCATTAGGAAATCAGACCAACTGTTTGTTTCCTTCCACCCCAGGGCTCTGGGGAAAGCACTGACCAAACAGACCATATCGGCCTGAATTTCAAGGGCCATTTCCTTCCGCTACCTTCAACATGGAAAGATCTTGCAGGGCAATGTCGAAGCCCAATCCACCAGAGCAATGGCCTCTTATGGAGCCTTCTTTAAGGGGTTAGACACTAACTCCACACTGGAGGTAGCTACTTGGTCCTCTGTGCACACCTTCACCAAGCACTACAAGCTAGACCATTTCTCCATAGCCAGGGCGGGGTTTGCCAGGGCTGTCCTACACCGATTCCTTGAAACCTCTCCTAGGCCACCACCCAATTCTCAGTGAGATTTGGCACTCACCCACATGTAGAGTACTGCAACATTGGAATAGAAGGACATCGGAAAGTTGTGTAAAATCTTACCATAACCATAGATGTCCTTCTCTTCCATGTTACAGTATTCCTTCCCTTCCTCCTCCCCCTCCTATCAGGTTGTACTTGCTCTCCTGGGTGACACTGGATAGGCTATGCCTTTGTAGGACTGGGTCCGACTGGGGCTTTTTAGGTTCTGAGGGCTGGTGCGTACAGACGTCACTTTTATCGCCCACGTTCCTGCTGCCACGTCAGACATCCAGTGCACCTAGATGGACTGAAAATCTTTGGAATCCTGGCCAGACAAACTCGAAGGAAGAAGGGTAAACCCACACGTAGAATGCTGCAACATGGAAGAGAAGAACATCTATGGTTATGGTAAGATTTTTACACAACTTTCCTATCTGTCCTGTCTGGACTGCTAGACAGCTGATCTGCTCAGTAGCCAACTACCCTTCCTTCTATCTCCGTCAGCTCTGGGAATAACCCATAACAGTGATTTCAGTTGGGAAATAGTATATTTGTGTATGAACTTAACCATAATCATAGATATACTACTGATCACTGTTGCAGTATTCCTTCCCACCTTCCTTCCCCTCTTCTCTGGCTTACTTCAGCGTGTCTCTTCTCCCCCTCAGCTTATTCCTCTACTCTGCCCCATGTAAATGGGGGGGGGGGGGTTACTTATCTTATTCAAGCTAACCTCTCCTAACTGACTGGTCTGCCTTTTTTTCAGTAGTTTTCAGACTACTGGTTTGGAAATTATCTGAGGTACACACTCGTACGTCCGTCTATAATACCTCCACACTTTTGAGCTGAGGTCATGCATTGGACATATGAACTTGGGAAGGTAAAGCTTTGATCTACAGGCTAGATGTCAGTGGTGACAACTCATATGTCAGGAATACTGTAACAGTGATCAGCAGGACATCTGTGGTTATGGTAAGTTCTTAAACAACTGTACTTTCTCCGAGTCTAGGGCAGATAAATACCCTATTGGGGACTCTTCCTTTTACCCCTGGTTTGTTGCATTGAAGGTATACGTCATACAGAAAGAGAAATAAGTACAGAAGGCAGACTCCTCATAAGGCTAGATAAGAGAAGTGCCTTTTTTGGGTGCATATCCCAGCTAAAAACAGTCTATTTGCTTCACATTTGATGTCCTTCAAGAATGCAACTGCAGTCCTTACATATGGGTTGTCCTGCCTCAGGCAGCCCTCGGTCGGCCGGATTCCAAAGTCTGGGTCCGGCGCCGGTTGATGTCGCCTCCTCCCTGACGTCAGAGCGGCTGGGGTATAAAAGCATCAGCCGACGCCATCTTCCTCTGTCTTTCTTGCCGCGCGGTGCCCGAAGCAGAAGCAGTTCGCAAGTGCCGGTCGGTCAGCTCCTGTGTTTTTCGTATCCGAAGTCATCAAAAAGCAAAGTACCCCGTTGGGGATCTTTTTCTTGCCTCAGCCGATGTCAGAAAAAACTGAAAAAGTTAATAATTGTTTGTCTTGTGGTAAACAAATACCTCATAAGGACTTCCATTCTTACTGCCTTCCCTGCCTTGGCCCAGACCACGACGTCTCGGCCTGTGCTGCCTGTGCTTGCTTCAATAAGCGCACACTCAGGCACCGGGCAGAGTTTGCTGAAGACTTTTTTGGCGATAAATACTCTTATACCATGCCGTCGGAACTACCGACACCTCATATTTCCAAGAAACGGAAGGACCGGGACCGACTTTCTCGGCCTGCGACTTCCGCCGACACCACACCAAAAACTACTGCGAGTGCATCGGTCTCTTTTGAGGCAGTTGTTACACCGCTCCGGACCGACGACACCGCTTTACCGATCACTCCGGCCCCGGAGCCTGCGCCAGTGCCGGTTGTTGATTTTCCTCCAGAAACTGAAGGCCAAGATTTGCCTGAGACCATACCGGTGGACAGGGTTACTCCAGCACGTGGGGCAGCTAGGACCCCTATGTCTATGTCTATCAAGGCCTACACACGTGCTAAGGCTGCTAGCCATGCTAAGTCTCACCCTCCCAAAGCTTTGCCTCAGCCCACTACTGATAAACAAATCATGACTTTAGCTGCAGATTTAATTTCTTTACTCAGAGCCTCCCAGGCCCATCCTGACAGAGGTTCTCAGCCACCTCCTGACAAAAGGCCCAGGGTTGAGCATACAGACACCCTTTCTTCAGATGAAGCCACTGGTGAGACTGATCACTCAGATACCCAGGAAGAGTCCTTCCAGGCCTATGAGGATTCAGATGCGGAGGAATCTATTCCCTCTGCCTCTCCTCCTGAGGATATTTCTTTTGGGGAAATTCTCCACTCCATGAGAGAGCATTTTCAGTGGCAAGGCCAGGAATTCTCCGACTCCAGGAAATGGCTTCGCACCTTCCTTAAGCTTCCCCAACATAGGCCTTTAGCTATCCCTCCAGTGCTAGATGTACTGGATGATGTGTACTCAGATTCGAGTGCTTCTCCTGATTCTCTCCCCCCTGCTCCTGTCAAGCCAGACAGATACTACAGTGTTCCAGAAACTCACAAACATTTCTTTAAGGCCCATTCTGTTGATCTAGAAACAATTTCCCAGGGGCCCAAAGGGGTGGCCACATCCACGGCCAAAAATCCTTTGCCCTCAGACAGGGAAGCTAGGTCCCTGGAGAGGTGGGGCAAAAATGTTTATACCAACTCAACCACACTTGCCATGAGGGCCCTTAATTGCCTTTTTCATATGTTTCAGTATCAGGATTTCTTGATGGATGATTTACAGAAAAAGTTAGCCTCTCCTGAGCCTCTAGATAGAAAGGCCTTGCAGGATTTGGTCCATAACACACAGCAGGTTAGCAATCATTTTCTTCAGTGTGGTTATGATGCATTGGAAGCTTCATGTAGGGCAGCTATGACAGGGGCTGTCATACGTAGACATGCATGGTTGAAAGAACAGGCATTGCCAGATCATGTTAAAGCAAAGCTTCTAGATGC
Organism: Protopterus annectens; assembly: GCF_019279795.1. Taxonomy (NCBI): domain Eukaryota; kingdom Metazoa; phylum Chordata; order Ceratodontiformes; family Protopteridae; genus Protopterus; species Protopterus annectens. The sequence continues at coordinate 605,385,958 of NC_056736.1, forward strand.
ACCTCTGGAAAAACACAAGCTATTTGGTGCTAATGCTCAGGATGTGTTGAAATCAATTGAGGAAAAGGCTAAATCAGTGCAAACAGTCAAGGATTTCCTCCAGGTTTAGCCACCTAGGTTCAGCAGGAATTGTCTTTCTAAGAACTGGTCCTTTCCAGACACTGACAAGTTTCAAAGGGGAAAAAACAGGCGTGCCCGAGGAAGAGGGCAGTACAGAGGCTCCTACAGGGGACGCCAATGTCAACCGACTAATCAAAGAGGTAGCGCAGGGACTACCCCTGCTCCACAGGGACAATCACAATGACTTGACTTTGACACCGCCGACCAAGGCTCAAAGAAAAGCACCTTTAGGCGGAAAATTATCCTTATTTTCAAAAAATTGGCACATTTTAACAAAGGACAAATGGATTCTGGACATAATAGACCAAGGTTACAGGTTCCATTTCCATACTTTACCAACAAGACAAGGCATGCCAAACCTGCCACAAAATCAAAGGGCAGAGGCATTCGAACAAGTTTCAAAGCTGAGACAAATCAAAGCAATAGAAAAGGTTCCTCCTCAGGAACAAGGCCAGGGATTTTACTCAAGACTGTTCCTTGTTCCAAGAAAAGAAAAGCAATGGAGGCCTATACTGGACTTGTCCGCTCTAAACACGTTTCTCATTGTAACAAAATTCAAAATGCTGACGCTCCAGCAACTCCTTCCCATGCTGGGCAAGGGGTCTTGGCTAGTTACTCTGGACCTCAAGGAGGCATACCTGCATATCCCAATCAGACACAGTTGCAGAAGATACCTCAGATTTCTTGCAGGGTCAGAGCATTATCAATTTTCAGCATTGCCTTTTGGCTTATCTACTGCACCCAGAGTTTTCACGAAATGCCTGGCATCAGTAATTGCACACTGCATACTCCATGGGATACAAATATACCCTTACCTGGACGACTGCCTTATACAAGCGCCCAGCAAGCAAGCCTTGACAAAAAACTTGAATTATGTCATTCACTTACTACAGGCTTTGGGATACACAGTCAACCTATAAAAATCAAGACTACTGCCATCCCAACAAATAATTTTTCTAGGAGCCAAACTAGACACAGATTCACAAATGGCTTACTTCACAGAAGAGAAGCAAGAACAATTACCACATTACTTCAAAAGCCTAGCAAAGCTCACCCAAATGACTGCAAGGAAAATCCTGCAGGCCCTGGGTTTTATGGCATCTTGCATTCTACTGATTCCACTGGCAAGACTACACATGAGAAAACTACAATGGTATCTGAAAAGTTTATGGTCTCAACACAGCCACAACTTAGAAGCAATTATCCCACTCATCCCATGTCTACAAAGGGAATTTCTGTGGTGGGCCCAAGCAAGCCAGTTAAACAAAGGCATGCCTTTCAACAAACCTCAAACAAGCCAAACCATTACAACAGACGCCTCAGACCATGGATGGGGGGCGCACATGGAGGGCAGATGTACTCAAGGGCAATGGACTCCCCAGGAAGTACATCTACACATCAATCAAAAAGAGATGTCAGCAGTAATGCATGCAATCGAGGCCCTCGGAAAATATCTTCAACAAGGTCATTTACTAATAAAGACAGACAACACCACTGTTATGTGGTACATAAACAAGCAGGGAGGTACTCATTCATACCCCCTTTGCAGACTAACAATGACTCTTTGGGAAAAGTCCCTGAAACTGAACATACAGCTGCAATCCCAGTTGGTTCTGGGCAGAGACAATGTTCTGGCGGACAGTCTAAGCAGAAACATCCTGGATCCGCACGAATGGATGTTGCATCCAGACATTTTTCACAAATAACTCTGGCATGGGGGAGGCCGGACATAGATCTCTCTGCCTCCCACCTCAATCATCATCTGAAAAAGTTCTGCTCCAGGACACACCATCCACAAGCATGGAGAATAGATGCTCTCTCATTCAGCTGGAACTCCCTAACAATCTGTGCATTCCCACCTCTACCATTAATGACCAAGGTGTTACTGAAGATCAAAGCAGAGCAACCGAAAGGCATCTTAATAGCTCCAGATTGGCCAAGACAGCACTGGTATCCATTACTAAGGAGCATAACTTGCATCAAGCCGTGGCCCCTGCCTCAATGTCCTCCACCCTTGACTCGACACAATTACAGGACGGTTCATCCCAACCTGCAAACTCTACAGCTGACAGCTTGGAGGGTCCCATGATTTCTCCTCATATCTCTCTCTCCAAGGAAGTTCAACAGATATTATTGGAAGCACGCAGACCTTCCACCAGAAAGACTTATTCAGCCAAATGGAAGAGATTCAACATCTGGAATACCAACAAGGGACAGGATGCATCAGTAATGAGCATCCCACAGATATTGGAATACTTGGCAGACATGCTGCATAATGGACTTTCTTATTCCTCCATAAAGATACACGCTTCGGCAATTTCAGCAAAATACAACACTGATCCACCTGTGTTTTCACATCCTTTGCTAAGACAATTTCTAAGAGGGATAAAGATTATCAAACCTCCCAGAAAACCACCAGTGCCTGCATGGGACCTCAATTTCGTGTTGGAAAAATTAGCTCTTCCTCCTTTCGAACCAGCAGCATCTTCAGAATTGCAATTTCTTTCCTGGAAAACAGTTTTCCTGTTGGCAATTACCTCAGCAAGAAGAGTTTCGGAGATACAGGCCCTCATGGCAGTACCTCCATTCCTCATTTTTCATCAGGACAGGGTTTCTTTAAGAACCAATCCTTCTTTTATGCCAAAAGTGATAGCCAGGGTGTCTCTAAATCAAGCAATTCACCTGCCTACTGGTCAGAACAAAGGCCAACAGAAAGTCTGACCAACTATTTGTAGCATACGCTCCTGGAGTACAAGGAAAGGCAATTTCCAAACAAACAATTTCAAAATGGATTGGACATTGCATCAGATTCTGTTATTCTTTCCATGGAAAGGGTGTGCCAGCCAATATCAGGCCACACTCCACCAGAGCTACAGCCAATATCAGGCCACACTCCACCAGAGCTACAGCCACCTCCACAGCCTTTCTAAGAGGGGTGGCTACAAAGGACATTCTAGAAGCTGCTACATGGAGCTCCGTGCATACATTTTCCAAGCACTACAACCTCCCTTTATATTCCAGATCCCGAGCAGGCTTTGCTTCAGCAGTCCTGCAGGGCATTTTAGCTACACCATCCTTATCTTAGAGCCTACCACCCCCAGCTTGGCTATGGTATTCAACCCATATGTAAGGACTGCAGTTGCATTCTTGAAGGACATAGTACAGTTTTGTACCTACCATAAATGTAGATGTCCGATAGATATGCAACTGCAGTCAGGTTTTCCTTCCTTCCTACCCCTCTGTGTATTGGGTTCACTTCCCTCCTTTTATACTTAGCTGGGGATATCTGTTATGGTGTATCTGTTTATTGCTATTGTGTATGTCTGGAAATTTTATCCAGTTCTAAATTTAGCCTTCCTTGGAGGGCACCTGGCATCTGGGGCAAGAAACACTGAGGAAGATGGCGTCTGCTGATGCTTTTATACCCCAGCCGCTCTGACGTCAGTGAGGAGGCGACATCAGCCGGCGCCGGACCCAGACTTTGGAATCCGGCCGACCGAGGGCTGCCTAAAGCAGGACAACCCATATGTAAAGACTGCAGTTGCATATCTATCGGACATCTACATTTATGGTAGATACAAAACTGTACTTTCTTCAGACCCTTCACAGCCTTCTTACTTCCCTTTCTGCCTGTTTACAGAATTGTAGTTTAAAATTATTTGCTCAAGGCACCAAGGCTACGAAATCCACCTGTCCAGATGCCTATGGAAAAGAAGTCAAAGTTGCGATGATAGACTTCCACTGTCTAGACTGTGATGGATATTTCCATAGGGTCAGATAGTGAGCCTGAGGAACTTGCAATTCTGATGCCTGCTCCCCCTGTTGCAACCCTGTTGGAGGTTGACATGGGGCTTACCTTTCATACATTCCTTGAGGCTGTGCTGATGTCCATTGTGGACAATGAGAGGAAACTGCGGCTGGTCATTTCTGATGGCTTGGGGAATTCCACAGATGTTCGTGTTTCACTGTTGCAGTCATCACACTTGGGTTATCTGCCTGCAGGTAGCCCTCAGTCGGCCCGAATACCAGAGACTTAGTATTTCTGCATTGGTTGCTGTCGCTCCAGGACTGATGTCAGGTCATCAGGGGTATAAAGACAGGCAGCCGACGCCATTACATCAGTCTTTCTTGCTGAGGAGCCCGAAGCAGAAGCAGTTCGCAAGTGCCGGTTGGCCGCTACCTGAGTTTTCGTTTACTAATTGAGTCATCTTGAAGTCTTCTGAAGCGAAGTACCCCGTTGGGGATCCTTTTTTCTTGCTCTAACCGATGTCAGAAAAGGTTACTAATTGTCTTGCCTGTGGAAAGCAAATACCACACTGAGATTTTCATTCTTACTGCGTCATCTGTCTAGGCCCAGACCATGACATACCCCGCTGTCAGTCTTGTACCTTGTTCAATGCCCGAACCATTTGTCATCGGGCCCTTATTGTCACTGAATACTTTTTTTCTTGATCTCTGTATTCCGAAATGGCTTCGGTAAGCCAGCTGACTTCCGATCTTCCGAAAAAATGTAAGAATAAAGACAGAGGCAGACTGCACAGGTTCAAAGCTGCCGACGATGCTTGCGTTAAGCTAGTCGCCAGTTTGACAGTACTCAGTGAGGTGCTTTCGCAGCCCCTGATGCCCGCTTCAGTGGCTTTGCAGGCCTCTACCGAGACCCATTCGGAGTCCGATATGCCACAAGACTCTTCTTTGAATATGGAACTAGTGGATGTCTCTACCTTGAATGGGTCCGGCGCCGCTGAGCAGGCACCGGCTTCTGAGGAAGATGTTCTTTGTGTTTCACTGTTGCAGTCATCACACTTGGGTTATCTGCCTGCAGGTAGCCCTCAGTCGGCCCGAATACCAGAGTCTTGGGATTTCCGCATTGGATGCTGGTGCCTTTTCCATGACGTCAGGTCGTCAGGGGTATGAAACATGCAGCCGACGCCATTCCATCAGCTTTTCTTGCCGCGTGGGAGCCCGAAGCAGAAGCAGTTCGCAAGTGCTGGTCGGCCGCTACCTGAAATTTTCGTTTTTCAAGTTTCAGACCTGAAGTCTTCTAAAGCCAAGTACTCCGTTGGGGATCCTTTTTTCTTGCTCTAACCGATGTCGGAAAAAGTTAACAATTGTCTTGCATGTGGAAAGCAAATACCTCACAGAGATTTTCATTCTTATTGCATCATCTGTTTAGGCCCAGACCATGACGTTCCTTGCTGTAGGATGATGTCCTTCATGGATGCATCTGCAGTCATAACAAATGGGTTGTCCTGTCGTCAGGCAGCCCATCGGTCGGCCGGATTCCAAAGTCTGGGTCCGGCTTCGGCTGATGTCGCACTTCACCCGACGTCATCTCTGCTGGTCTTCGGGTATAAAGGCATCAGCCGACGCCATTTTCCTCAGTCTTTCTTGCCGTGGCCAAGCAGAAGCTGTTCGCAAGTGCCGGTCGGTCAGATCCAGAGATTACTACTACCGAATACTACTTGAAGACTTCTAAAAGCTAAGTACCCGTTGGGGACTCTTTCTTGCCTCAGCCGATGTCAGAAAAAGTCAATAACTGTTTAACTTGTGGGAAACAAATACCTCATAAAGATTTCCACTCTTACTGTCTGCCTTGCTTAGGCCCAGACCACGGCGTAGCAGCCTGTTCGCCTGTGCTTCCTTCAACCGACGACGCTTAGGCGCCGGTCGGAGTTTGCTGAACAGTTTTTCGCTCAGATTTTGCGTACATTATGCCGTCGGATCCTCCGACTACCCAAATTGTTAAAAACGCAAGAAAAGACCGACACTCGCGGTCCGTGGTTTCGGCGAAACCACGGTTAAGCAAGCGAGTGTCTCGGTTTCGGCGAAACCGAGAAAACCGATCAATCTTCAGCGAATCCATGACTACTACTGAGGCTCCTGCAACCTTAGTTGAATCGGCCTCAGAAATTTTGCCTACAACTGTGGTTCCTAGTGATTTATCAGACACCATCCCTTTGGATGTCTCTACCCCAGCACGTGGTGCTGCTAGGCCTCCTGCAGCCATGTCTATTAAGGCCTTTGCCAGGGCTAAAGCAGCCAAATCTGCTAAATCAGTGCCTGTTAAGCCCCCTTCACACAGGCCCACTTCAAGTTCACAAATGCTTACTCTGGCAGAAGATTTAATATCCTTAATTAGGGGATCCCAATCTCACCCAGACAGGGCCTCTCAGCCCCCAGAAAAAAGACCTAGAGCAGAGCCCCCCGAGCCAGTCTCCTCTGATGATTCTGCGGATGACTCAGACATTACAGACCAGCCAGAGGCTCGTTTTTCTACTTATGAAGATTCCGATGCTGAAGAATCCATTCCAGCTGCCTCTCCACCAGAGGAATTTTCCTTTGGGGAAACCTTACATGCCATGAGAGAACAATTCCAATGGCAGGGACAAGATTTCTCAGATTCAAGAAAAAGGCTTAGGACTTTTCTGCACTTACCACAACATAGGCCCTTAGCTATACCTCCTGTACTGCCTGTTGTGGGTGATGCATTTAATGATGTTTGCACTGCTCCTGATTCTTTACCTCCAGCCCCTGCCAAACCAGATAGATTTTACAGGGTGCCAGACACTCATCACCACCTATACAAGGCCCCACTTGCAGATCCCGAAACTATATCCCAGGGGCCTAAGGCAGTAGCCTCGACCACAGCAAAAACCCTATTCCTTCTGAAAGGGAATCCAGGTCCTTAGAGAGATGGGGAAAAAGTTTACACCTCTGCTACTCTCTCAGCTAGAGCTTTAAACTGTCAGTTTCATATGATCCAATACCAAGAGTTTATGCTTGATCAGTTAACTAAAAACTGTCCTCTGATGAATCCTTAGATAAGAAATATGTATTAGAAATGGTGAATAACATCCAACAGGTTAGTAACCATTCCTTAAAATGTGGCTATGATGCACTGGAGGCTTCATTTAGATCAGCCATGACTGGCACAGTGATAAGAAGGCATGCATGGTTGAAAGAACAGGTCTTACGGATCATGTTAAAG